>NC_067400.1:289394540-289724183 GCF_016432865.1 Antechinus flavipes | reverse complement strand
AGGCCAGATTTCAACTTAGTAAGATGTGACTTCCTGAATCCAGACCTGGCACCTTATCTATTCTGACACCTAACTGGCCTTTTTATTGTACCATAAGAAGTAACATAAGGAACCCTGAGAAACAAGAGGAAAAACTGAAATAGAGTAAAGATCACAGAATCAGAAGAATGTACATGACTATCATAATGAAAATGAAAATACAAGTTTTCTAGCATAGCCGTGTCAATTAGAAGAATGTACATTACTATTATAATGAAAATAACAGTTCATCTCAGATCAATAAATCAATTAATATTTTATTAGGGGCTGCTTATTCTGGGCATATAAAGAAAAGGAAAAAAAAATAGTGTGCTGACTAAACTTGGTCCTTAGGGGAGAGGTGATGGAACATACTTCCTTCCTCAAAACTGCAAGATGTGGTTACTATGTTGGTCAGTACTACTTAACTGTTATTTGCTATAAGAAAAGTTCTACAGGGAATTGGAAATATGTGGGGAAATTAGTGTTTAAAAAAAAAAGATACAGGGAAAAACTCAAAAAGATGTAGCCACAGATAATAAAAGCCTTGAGTTCAATTGTCAGTGTTTACAGAGGAGACCTTTATGTGAGTAAAAATGGGCATAGGGAGGGTTCTTAAGACTAGGACTGAGACTAACTTTTCCAAGAATCTTTGTTCACTATGATCTGGTAACAGATTGATAAAAAAATAGCTATTTTCAGTATGTGAAAATGATGTAGTGACTAGAAGTACACACAGTAATCCTTTGTTTCAGCTGCTCTAAACTTCACCAAGTGAAGCTATTTTAAGATTGTTTGGTCAGAGAGCACATGGGCCAGGGCCTTGTTCTTTATATTTTCATTTCAGAACTGAAGCAGGTGCGGTGATTAGTTTAAAATTTAAGAAACTGTCAATCTCCTTGAAACCCATAGCAGGAAGTAACATTATAACAGAGCAAAGTATTAGTATGAATTAGGGGCTTGGATTTCTTTAAAACATCATTATTACTTGAACATGGCAATTTCCCTCTGAATTGCTATTTGGGTAAATGAAATATCTTATTTAAAATGCACAAAAAAGGGAGATTAAAATTATTTGACTGAAGGTCAAGCAGTGTGACCATTTATCATGCAAGTACAGCAATGTCTGTACAGCTGTGTCAAAGCACATGAATCCACAGGATAGCCCTATTACTGTGACCCATCTCCCTGGAACAGAGACCACTGATTCCATCAGTTAGGAATATTGTATTACTAACCACAGAATGTGGGGAAAACAGTAAAAAATAGCCACCTATTATGGTGGCTAACCATTTTTTTCTTTTAAGAACAGCAAGATCCTTAAAAAAAGAGAAACAAACAAACAAAAAAAAACCCCAAAAACCCCCAGCAATAAACCATGTGAGCAAGTGGAAACATGTAGTTAATATATGATATTTAAGAAATAATCAAATATTAGATAATTTCTTCAAACTTAGGGTTCTGCTTTGAGGGTTAATAAAACTTTCAATATCTTCTCTCAAATATGAATACTTTCTTCTCTTTTTAGGGGAAAGGACAAAAGAAAATAAGTATCAGTACATGCTGCATGGGTAGAAGGAAGGGAAAAACCAATTTAGAAGTTTTAAAACCATAAAATTTTTGGGTGGAATGTAACTTGGGAAGATAATTTCAGTCTCACCAACCTCTTTTAAACAAATGAGGGTAAATGAATCTAAGATGAGTTAAACGGCTTTCTCAATGAGTGCAGAACTTGAATCCAGATCTCTTAAAAAAAAGACGAATTTAATAAGTATATTCAACAAACATACATATTTCTATGTGTATAAAAGTGCTGTATATTAAACCATGACTCAGATATATTAAATTGAACATGCCAGTGGTAACATGTCCTTGCTTGTCTGTTTCACTGATGCTTTTTTCCTCTCCTTTTTTTTTGCATTACTTTTACTACTTATCCACTATCCCTTAAAGTTTCCCCCTATACATAAAAGTACCTCTTTGTAACAAACAAGTATAGTCAAGCAAAATAAATTCACACATATAAGCACACCTGAAAATATATGCTTTCTTCTGCAGTCTATATATGTCAAGTGGTACTTCAGCATCAATCTTCTAGAGTTATGATTGCATTAACAAGGAGGGACAATTACAAAAGAGGGAAAATCAAGTCCTTCCACTGAAAGACCTTGTGTTTTACTGTCATCTATAGATGTGCAATGTGACTGTTTTTTGAATAAGCATAATATCTAATTATTATTATACAGATAATAATCTGGAATACAGATAGACTATGTATTTGAAAATGAATAGATAAGAGGTGAGGAAAAGTGATAAATAGGTTTCTTCACATTCACTTTGCTACATCACCAAAGCAATGTGATAAGAGCCACATATATAAGGTTAGGTAGAATATGAGCCAGGTTCAGGATAGAAAGGACTTTAAAAACTCCTTTCTATAACTGCTATTGGTAATAGCAATACATACCATATATCACACCTCATTCAAAGGCTGGTCCCTTTATGAAAAACCATAGAAATAGTAAGAGTTGTACAAAAGAAGAATGGTTTATTTTGGTCAGTGGAGGGATTCTCATTTGTTAGGTTTGTTCTGATGAGGAAGTCCATTTGGGTTGGATCAGACAGGGGCTGGACTCCCTTTCAATTCTCAAGTACTATGATTCCATTAACATGGTTGATTTTTCTAGATGAGAGGAAATCTTTCACTCTTAAACATTAGTTTTTTGTAACATATTGCTGTAACAAAGTAACATAACTTTTCACATATTTTTCTATTGTAATCTATTTAAAAGCAGAACAGATCAAGGGGTTAATTTAGTAGAAGAACAAAATCTATTATTATTTCTATAAACTTTAATCTGAGACTAGTCACAGATTCTGAAGCCTTATTTACATTATTTATTTATTAATATTTTTCAAAATACATGCAAAGATAAATTTCAACATTTACCCTTGCAAATTTTTTCTCCTCCCCACCTCACCTAGATAGCAATAATCCAATATAGGTTAAACATATGTAATTCTTTTAAGCATATTTACACAATTATGCCACACAAGAAAAAGCAGATAAAAAGGGGAAAAAGGAGAAAGAAAAAACTAGCAAGCAAACAACAATAAAAAAAAAAATACTATGTTGTGATCCATTCAGGATTGATAATCCTCTCTATGGATGCAAATGGCTCTCTCCATCACAGATCTATCAGAATTAGCCTGACTTGAATTAAACTGTTAAGCTGTTTAAATTTCCTCTTTAAACAGATTATCTGTTTAAATAATATTTGGGGTTAGAAAATACAGCTTGGCAAATTCCTGCACATATACAGGTTTGCAGTCTGAAGAAAAAGGCAGCAGATTAAAGATTAATAAAGATAGAGGATTCAATCTAAGGAAAACAGAACCTTTTAAAACTAGAAGGAACCTTTATATTTAATTTGACCATTTAATTTTACAGACAAGAATTCTGAAATCAGAGCACTTAAATCAGTCAGTCAAAAAGCATTTATTAAGCATCTATTATAAGTAAGGAAGCACAATTTCTTCCTAAATGTTACTCAGAGATTGGCAAAACCCAGTCTAGAACCTTAGATTTCTTGGCTATTGTTTACTGCTGCTTTCATTATCCTAGGTTGCCAGTCACACAGACCAGATAGTTGAATTTCTTACTATCTATACTGACAATGTGGCTATGGGGGAACTCCTGTTTTATATATGGACAAGTTTTAAATGTGGAAAAGTTTCCATAGTATTCTCTCTGTATTCCATTCATTTATCAAGTACTGTACTTGATCAGATATGGAGCTAAATACCAAGGTGCAGTGTCTGCCTACCAAGGGGGCATGATTTATTTGTGGGAGAGAAATGTCATTTACAGATAACTACAACATGGAGCAGAGGGTTGCAAGTGCCACACAGTCACAGAACCACAGTAAATGCTATACAGTTCAAATAAGGGCAGGGTCACTAAGGGGATCTGGAAGGCTTTGTGTAAAAGGGGGCATATAAGATAGGCTTTGGACAACTGAATAAGATCCACAAAGGCAGTGAGATGGTGCAGAGGATAGAGCACAAGGCTTGGAAGCAGGAAGACCTGAGTCCAAATTCAGCCCCAGACACTTCCTAGCTGTGTGACTGGATAAGTCACTTAACCTCTGCCTTAATTTACTTGACTGTAAAATGAGGATAATAATTGCACTTGTCTCACAGGGTGCTGAAAGGATCAGAACACATGATATTTGTAAATTGCTCAGCAAAGAGCCTAGCATATAGTATGTTACACAAATGATATCTTTTCTCTTTTTCCTCCTCCTTCTTCTCTCCTTCCTCCTCCTCCTCCTCCTCCTTCTTCTTCTCCTTCTCTTCATAGTAGAAAAGATGGGACAGGGAGCATTTTAGGCAGGGGGAAAGCCAAGTAACCAAGGTAGAAAACTCAAAGTCAGACGAAGTGTATTTGGAACAAACCATATGGCCCAGTTTAGGCAGAAGGATAGGTTTGCAAAAGAGAGCTAAGCAGGCAAATCACTTAACTCTCTGTTCACTTCAGTTTTCTCAGGTATCGATAAATGAGCTTGAGAAGGAAATGACAGACCATTCTAGTCTCTTTGCCAAGTTAATACTGAATGAGGTCATGAAGAGCTGGACATAACTAAAAATCAGCTAACAAATAAAGCTTAGTTCTACTTGCTGGTGGATCCCTAAAAACTTAATTTACATGAAATGACCATTCTTAAAAGAAACTGGATCACAAGCTCATAGATTTGCAATTGGAAGGGACTATAAAGATCTTTAAAAAGAAAAAAAAAAACATGATGAAAATGACTTGCCCAAGAATCATACATGTAGTAAGTGGCTGAGCTAAAATTCAAAGCCAGGCCCTTTGACTTCAATTTTAGCTACCTTGTACTCAATCAAAAGTTTAGCTTGAATTAAGAAGATAATTCATTAAAGGAATTATATTTAAGTCAAGGACTGATTTCAGGTGGGGGTTCCCTTACTTCCTTTAATGAACTTATCTCATGTAGAGCTCCCAGTGTGAGATCTTCCTCCTTCCTTACTGCCCTTCCTCCACAGGAGTGGTAATGGGGGAAGGAAGGCACAGAGATCTGGTCAGTGTCCAGCCAGGAAAGGTAAAGGAAAAGGGGTCATTAGCAAGAAAGTGAGACTTCTGCTAATGGCCACCTTTCTTTACCCTTCCTAGCTGGACACTGACCATCTTCTCTGTGACTTCTTCCTTCATTACTACCCCATGGGAGGAAACTTAGAATTGCTGCTTTAATTGGTCTTTAAAGCCTATACTCTGCTTATCACTGAAGGTGTCAGGCCCCTTTAACTTCCTCATCTTCCCACAAAGTGGTGACATCATTTGCCTGAACTGGGAATTGCAAAGTATAATACTCTGGTGAGATAGAAGACCACTAGGTCATAGTGTGGGCCCAGGCACTACCATCTGCATCGCCATCTGGGGGCTTTGATAAGAGTTCTGGACTCTGTTGTCCATCTTAAATTTGAACCTTCCTATATATGTGCTCTCATTCCAGTTAAAAGTGTGAGTCCATTGAGAATACAGGCTGTCTCAATTTTCCTTTTTGTGTCCATAGTACTTGATGAACTATAAGGGCCAAATAAATGCTTTTTCCCTCATTCAATGCTAATGGATTACTACCTGTATCCAAGAAGTGGAAAACAGAATGTGATTAAATGTACAATGATAAGGAGGGAGGTCAGATTAGAACAATGGTATGAGCTACTGAATAGGGAACTCATTTTTAGGCCTTGTGAGATTGCATCATTTTGACCTAGGAGTTGTTTTTCATTTCTACTTTCCAAACTAACTCAATGCAGGGATTAATGACCTGATCTCAGACCATTAACTCAGACAGTCATTAATCTCTGGGAAATGCCCTGTCACTACTGCTTAAAGAATATATGAGAGAGAAAATGTGTTCTAAGCTAAGGCTGGTTAACCATACGGTTCTTTAACCATTTTGTTCAATGATTACTGAGCTTTCAGAAAGTTCCCATTTGGTTAGAAAAGCAGAATATCTTAATTACAAGGTCTGCTTTATAAAGCTGTGGAGTTGAATTTGTTGCCTTTTGGAGGGGGTGATATGGGTAGATGGTGGTTAAAATAGGGAACATTATTTTATGGAAAAATGAGCTGAAGGGTTTTTTTCTTTTTAAAAAGACACTGAGGATCTTTGTTCCTTTGTACCTTAACATATTTATTATACTTTGAGAAGCAGTGTATCAGTAACTAAAGAGGGAGATTGTTTATTATTACCACAGTATAGGCATTAAAAGTTATGGAAATTCATAGGCAGGAGTAGCCTCTTCTCATACCTTAGTAGATAGTCTATGAAAGTTTCAATAGTCAAAAAACAAAAATAATCTCCCCCCCAAAAAAAACAACAACAACAACAACAACAACAACAAAAAACCTGATGGCTAAACTTTTCCTGGTAATTCATCTCTACAAACTCCAGGCTAGTTTTTGAAGAGAAGATATGATGTCCATTACCAGATATAAATAGGAAATTTTTTTCTGTGTGTGTGTGAGTGTGTGAGTGTGAGAGAGAGTGTGTGTGTGTGTGTGTGTGTGTGTGTGTGTGAGAGAGAGAAAGGGGAGGAGAGGGAGAGAGGGAGGGAGGCAGAAGGGGGGCAATCAGGGTTAAGTGACCATATAGGAAACATTTAAAGACTCTTTTATAATATATACTTGACTGGCATATATTTTTTTTTAACCTTAAAATTTTATTGGAAGCTAAAAACAAGATATCATTAAAATTTCTCTTCATTCTTGAAGAATTAAAGGCGGGGAAAGTTTACTAATGTGTAACTTTTTGTTTTCAGATTCTTTCCAGTTTAGCTTGTGGTAACATATCATTTTTGATCATTCAATTCTATTGTTTTTCTGTCACTATATTTGCATAGCTATTTATTATATGGGAATTGGATAGTAAAATGAATAATATTGAATTAGCTCTATTCCTTATTTTTTGAATATTTGAAAGGTGTTAACATTTTAAAATTCCCATTATTAGATTATGTAATATATATATATATTTAATATCTTTTTATTGATAGAACACATGCCAGGGTAACTTTTTACAGCATTATCCCTTGCATTCACTTCTGTTCCGATTTTTCCCCTCCCTCCCTCCACCCCTTCCCCCAGATGGCAAGCAGTCCTTTACATGTTGAATGGGTTGCAGTGTATCCTAGATACAATATATGTGTGCAGAACCGAACAGTTTTCTTGTTGCACAGGGAGAATTTGATTCAGAAGGTATAAATAACCCAGGAAGAAAAACAAAAATGCAAGCAGTTTATATTCATTTCCCAGTGTTCTTTCTCTGGGTGTAGCTGCTTCTGTCCATCTTTGATCAATTAAGGCTCTCTTTATCGAAGAGATCCACTTCCATCAGAATACATCCTCAAACAGTATTGTTGTTGAGGTATATAATGATCTCCTGGTTCTGCTCATTTCACTCAGCATCAGTTCATGTAAGTCTCGGACTATCATAATTTTTAAGGACTCACAGTCACAACCATTGAAATGAAGCAGAGCTAAAGATGTTGAAATTTCAGATTTTCTTGAAGAAAATGCTATCAAATTAACTTTTTAAAAAAGTCATGACAAATTTTGATGGATGTGGCCCTCTTCAACAATAAGATGAACCAAATCAGTTCCAATAGAGCAGTAATGAATTGAACCAGCTTCATCCAGTGAAAGAACTCTGGGAGATGACTATGAACCACTACGTAGCATTCCCAATCCCTCTATTTTTGTCCACATGCATTTTTGATTTCCTTCACAGGTTAATTGTACACTATTTCAAAGTCTGATTCTTTTTGTACAGCAAAATAACTGTATGGACATGTATACTTATATTGTATTTAACATATACTTTAACATATATAACATGTATTGATCAATCTGCCATCTGGGGGAGGGGGTGGGAGGAGGGAGGGGAAAAATTGAAACAAAAAGTTTTGCAATTGTCAATGCTGAAAAATTACCCATATATATCTTGTAAATAAAGAGCTATAAAAAAAAAGTCATGACAAAACAAAAAATTACTTACAGGCATCTGCACATATCTAAAAGAATGTCTAAATTACTATTACTATATTATTAAAATTACTTTTGCCATTCCAGTGTCTACAGAGACATCAAGTCGGAAAAGATGGTCATTTTCACCACCCTAGTCATCTGGCATAATACAAGGAAAATGGAGGCAGCATAACAAATGAGGCAGTCATCCTCCGAAATGATGAAAGGACTCAACCCTTTCTACTGAATATATGGCTTGCTTTGATGGCATTTAGGACTTAGTTTATTTCTTTTAGGAACTAAGAAGATGCACAGATACCAATAGTCATGTTTCCTCCAAACTATTGTTCTTTAGTCATTAAAATGATCAATTCTCAAGAGTAAAATTTATTTTAAAATATCTAGTAATTAGTTGCTTGTGATATATACACATATTAATATGGAAAATGGCATTTCTAAAAACTTCAGTAGCTAATCTGCTCTAATTTTACCTCTCTACATCTCACTTTTCTAATATTTAACCAAACTATCTCATAAATTTCACAGCTAAAAGAGACCTTAGGTAATATATAAAATAAATTAATACTCTCTGCAAGACCCCTTATATTTAATAACTGCTTATGGAGGAAGAGTATGAAGTTAGTCAATGAGAGTACTAGACTTGGAGTTAGGAAGAGAAGGATTTACATTACTTACATTCTGCATTTCCTGCTTACTACCTGTTCAGTGGGCAAGATACTTCACTTTTTTTGGGACTCGGGCAACTAACTTTCCAAGAATCTTCTTCTGATCTGTGTTAATTCTAGAGCATTTCCTCTGTTGATTATTTCCAATTTATCTTGTATCTTTCTTGTCTGTACATGGTTGTTTGCAGATAATCTCTTCCATTAGATGGGAGCTTCTTGAGAGCTGGGATTGCCTTTTACCTTTCTTTCTATCTCCAGTAGGCACTTAATAAATATTTACTGACTTCCAGACAGATGGGTTGTTCCTATGTTGTTGGAGAGAAGTTGTGCTACACTGGCAAGTCACAGGTCCTTGGAGTAGTAATTTGTAAAATACTTACATGTTTTGATTAGGTTCTGCTAATTTGAAACTTAAAAATGAGGCACTGTATGGCCATTAGATCACATCATTTTGTCTCCAGAAGATTCTTCTGTTACTGTAGCAGAGAAATCATAATTAACTAGCTCAGGGTTTTCCCAATAGAAGATCAGGATTTAGTCTTATCTGATAGATCTCCAAGCTGATGATATAGTGCTTCCCTCTTATTCCTATCAGTGGGCTCCCAAGATTTCTAGGGAGGAGGAAAGGGCAGCCAAAAACAGTATTCCTACTTTTGCTCCCCACTCTCCCATCCTATTCTGTCACTACCAGTGACCTGACGGTGTCAGGAAAATAAAAAGCATCTCTTCCTCAAAAAGAGGTTAGGGAACACTAATCTAGTGACATGAATACAGAGTCAATGAAGTGTGGAAGTGGAAGCTTCCTTTGGACTCTAAAGCACCTCATTAATGCAGCTGATAAAACAAGATAGCACAGGCCTTGGCAGGAATTATGCCTGAAATATTTTTTTTTGGGGGGATTTTATATAAAAGTCAATTCTTGTTGAAGAATATTTCCAATATACTGAATGCAAGATGCTTTTTGAAAGGAAAATGAAGCCCTCCTATTTCAGAGGTTGTAGTTATTATGCATTTATTAGGGCTAACTGAGTTTTGGCAAATTTTTTTTTTTTTTGTTTAGATCTCTTAGTGTATTGTCAGAAACATACTGGAAAAGTAACAATAGACTAATACAAACTGTTCTCCAATATTAGCTTTTTCTGGCCATTTCTTTCTTCTATGTTAAATGTAAAAGATTATTTGTACATTCTTGATCAGGTCTTCCTATCAATAAGCCTGATTCAGGATGTGGGAATTTGTAAAAACAAAAACAAAAAGAGTTTCACAAAATCATGGTAGTACTTCCCTTGGTCCCAAAGTGGGGAACACAGTGTAAAGTTGGGGCCAAATTTGAGTCTTATATAACCTGAGTGGGATCAGAATCAGATTAAAACGTAATAGAGAAATGTTTAACAAAATGAAAAAAGACAATGTGTTATCAATAATGTTAATTTATGGTTTTCTAAGTCAATATGAGGCCTGAAATATTTCTACAAAATATGAGTGGTATAAAGTTTTCCAAAGTTAAAAGTAGTATGACTATTTCTGTCACTGCTTTTGTCCTTCTCTGTTCAGTTGTTGTTCAGTCATTTTTTAGATTTGTTTAACTCTACAAGACCCCTTTTGAGGTTTGCTTGGCAAATATACGTGGTTTGTCATTTCTTTCTTAAGCTCATTTTACAGATGAGAAAATTGAGGCAAACATGATTAAGTGACTTGTCCAGGATCACACAGCTAATAAGTGTCTACAGCCAGAAGTGAACTCAAGAAGATGTCTTCTTGATTCCAGGTCTAGAATTCTATCCATTGTGCCATCTGTCACCTGTTCTGCTTCTTGGTAAGTCTACCTCTGTGTGCAGCAGAGAGATAAAACATTATCAAATGGAAAGAGTATAAGATTTAGAGGAAGAAAATTTAAGCTTGACTCTTGGTTCCTCCACTTACTAGCTATGTGATGTTGGGCAATTTATTGCTAGATCCTCCTGGGTAAATGATGTATCCTTAGAACTTCTCAACAATCAACCAAATCAGTCAATTAATAAGGATTTATTAAGTGCTTTGTATGTGTCAGAACTTTGTCTGGACCCTTCCTATGTATCCTACTTCTTTGGACTTTAAAGAACCTTATCTGGAGCTTTTGCCTTACATCATACTTATTTATATATGTTTCATTCTCACTAAGAGAATGTAATCTCCTTGAGGAGAAGGATTGTGTCCAGATTATTATTTCCATGTATTAAGCCCAATATGGTGCCTTTCACACAAAATACATGTTAAATGAACAATAAATGGAGATCATACAAATATTACTTACTTTAGAGGACAGTTACAAGGGTTAGATGATACTAGGGTCAAGACCATTTTAACAAGAAAGCATCGTGTGAGAATGTGAGCCAATAATTATTTCTTCAGAACACTAGTAATTCTTTCTGGCCCAGGATTGCAAGACTCATAAGAAAATACAAACAGTAGAGAGGATTTTTAGGGGGTTATTTTCATTTTTTAAATTTATTTATTCATTTCCAACATTTACTTTTACAAGATTTTAATTTCGATTTTTTTCTCCCTCCTGCCTTCCCCTCTCTCCCCAAGATAGCAATTAGTCTGATATAGGTTATACATGTACAATCGTGTTAAACACATTTCCACACTACTCATGTTGTGAAAGAAGAATCAGAACAAAAGGAAAAAAAATCATGTGAAAGAAAAAACAAAAAATAAAAATTAAAATAGTATACTTTGATTTGCATTCAGACTCCATAATTCTTTCTCAGGATGTGGATAGCATTTTCCATCATCAGTCTTTTGGAATTGTCTTAGATCACTGTATTGCTGAGAAGAGTATAGAGAAGTTGATCAGAGGATGTTTCTTTAAAAAGAAATTTTAATCTTATCCATCAGATTTTCCTCGGTGATTTAAAGTTTTTCCATACCTGTAAGGATATCAGATTACTTTTCCTTTTTAAATTCCTATCCCATTTTAGATTATCTTTCCCTGGCATAACTCTAAGGTAGGAGGGAAGGTTATTTTTGAGTAGAAGGCTTAACAACATTCCCTTCATCATAGATCTTTTGGCAAGTATACTGAGGGCATTGGAACAAAGTTCAAGGAAATGGAACTATGCTCTTTAAGACAGAGTCACTAGAATAAAAGTAGATAGCTGACAAATATGGAAAAATTCTTGGATTTTACATTTGCTTTTAAGCAGAATTCATGTACTATGATAAGGTGCTTCATGAGTTTCCGACAAATACAAGTATTTGGAATGATTTTCGAACAAACATCTCATTTTTTAATCAAAGTTACATAGAGATTCCTGTCTGCCTCTTAATCCCCAGCAAACATAACTGACCAAGTTCCCCAAATATAGCTAATTTGTGGGTGAACTCATTTGTAAAATTCATAGCCAAATTCCTTTCTCAGTGTTACTTTAATTTAGGACATTCATTTATCATAGCAGCCACCCTTGGCTAAGAGAAAGGGTGAATGGATAGAAGTACCATATATGAAAAACCAAAAATGACATTTTATTTACACAAAGATCATGAAATCCTAAGAGAAGCAATGCCCAGAAAAAATGTGTTATTTCAATTTTTAAATAAACTATTTTAACCAGGGATAAAATAAGCTTGTCTTCAGTACCCATGTATTTTTCCCTTCTTCCTTTTTTTGGGATTCCCTGATTATCCCCTCTTCCATCAAAATCTTTTATCAGAAACAGGAGAGTTTATCAATCTTTGACAAACATATTATATGTTAAGTTTTAGCTCTGATTGTGAAATGTAATACTCCTCAATTAAAAGGATTTTAGGCATCAACCAGTGCGGGGGAGACTTGGGGGAGAAAAGTCTCTCCAAATGCACTTCAGGGTCATTCTTTACCCTTGTTTCTTGTCACCACACCAGGGGTACACTTGCCTAAAATACTTTCTGCTAGCATAGAAATTTATAGTTCAAACCATTTTCTTAAACATGTACTCTGTTGGCCTCCACAATAATCCTGTAAGGAGAATGGATATTATTATCCCCATTATATAGATGAAGACATTAAAGGTAGGAGAGGTTATCACTGGCTGATAAGTGGCAGCAGGATACCCAGTTCCTAGATCAATAATATTTAAGTTATCCCAACCTGTGAGAACTTCTCTTCAACCTTCTTTAATCAATCAATCAATCAATCAACCAACATGTATTAAGTGCCTAGTGTATGCCTGGAACTGTGCTAAGCACTGGGGATACAAAAACAGGCCACGGGCCTTCTCCTTCAAGGGACTTACAATCTAATGGGACACTACTGGTGTTCTTCCCTTACCTCCTTCCCTCACCTAGATTTCCATGGCCTCTAAATTAAATGTTAATAGAAAGAAGATGGCATATTTCAATTTACTGTTGGCTTAGCTCACATTTTCTTTGGGAACACTCTGGTTTGAGGAGTTGATAGGGTATTATGTGTTTGTGATGGCTCCAAAAGGCTGTCACTATCAGTCTATACATTAAGCTTTCAGGGATTTTTCTTAGAATAAGTATGTGATTATATATTTGATTACCTCCTATGTGGCTTTTAAAATGATAAATGCTGCTGTCCACAACCCACACTAAGTTACTTCTCAGAACTGGAAAACTGAGAAACCCAAACTGTGTTCAACTCTGGATTTAACTTTCTCATAAAGTCCCCCAAATGACAGTTCAAGTCTGCTGCTGGTCACTCATGAAAAATGCTCACTGGCAGAAACCTAAGGAATAACTTCTATTAAGCAAAGAAAAATGAACAACTTGGCTTGTCAAAGCAAAAAGTTCAAGTGGAAATTACTCCTTTATCTATTTTACATACAATCTTTCTACTGAACCCTATGTTATCTACATGACTGAATCCTATGCTATTTATTCACATTTCCTATGAGTGAACACTATATTATTCATAAAACAACCCAATAGCAACTCTGACTTAAACCCTTTTATATCCATAACTGAATTCTATATTATGTTCAATCACAATTTAGTTTCTCCACATTGAAAAGCAGCAAAATTTGCATTTATTTCCAATGATTGAAATTTTTTTTCTATCTCTGACCTTTGTGAATGTTAAAACTCTTATAGAAAGGCAACCATTTAACAATTAGGATTCTGTTTCTATAGAACTATCTATGGGAGATCTTCACATAAAGTATCAATCCTTCATTTATAATGAAAATTTATTTCTAGGACTTTTTAGGAGGAGATGCTAGTACTTTTTATGGCAACAATAGAATAATAAGTAACTGGTACTCAGGTATTAATTATTTACACTAATAGAAAGACATTTAGAAAAACCAGGGAGTAAAGGGAAAGAGCTAGAAGACCTGGGAAATCTCTTTATTTCATGATGCTCTAGGCAATCAGTAAATGTCAGATTAGCTGCTAATCTCTGCATGGGTTGAAGGAGTTTTTTAAACTGGGTTTTTACTGTGATGATATTTGGACAAATACGTACATATTATACATCTATCTTATAACTAGATATGTAAGCATTGCCATACATAAAATCATTTAAAAATTATTTCCCATGATGAATGATGTTGATGGCTCTATAGTCCATTCTTTCCTTCAGCTGCCAGGAGATGACCTTGAAGACCTTCTTTACTGGGCTGTTGTACAACTAGGGCAGGAAAGGTCAATGACTTGGCAATAACAACCTGTTTCTGGGCCAGGAGACAAGGAAGTCACAGACCTATGGCCATTTTGTTATCGGGATTTTAAAAGAATCCACAATAAGCAGTGGGGGTGGAGGGAACTTTAGAATCCAAGTAGTCTAATTTATAATATTAAAATAGCTGTCCAGCTGCCAAAAATTAAATATCCCACCAGATTTGGTCTGCTGTTCATAGATAAAATTATTAAGCAGAGGAACATAGTGATTTTTGAATAAAAGAACTAAAAAAACCCTTAATAATTTAACACGAAGATGCCATAAGGCAGCACAGTGAGTAGAGTGCCAGGCCTAGAATCAGTAAGATTCATCTTCCTAGGTTCAAATCTGGCCCCAGATACTTACTAGCTATGTGATCCTGGGAAAGTCACTTAACCCTGGTTTGCCTCAGTTTCCTTATCTGGAAAATAAGTTGGAGAAGGAAAGTGCAAATCTCTCTAGTATCTCTGCCAAGAAAATTCCAAATGGGGTTACAAAGAATCAGATAGAACTAATAAACAACTGAACAATAAAAATAGAAATATACAAGGGAAAATTCAATAAAGCTTTTGCACAGATACAAGAGTTTCAAAGTGAAATCAGTTATTTTGGCAGCAGGAGCAGTTTAGAGTATACAGGTTTGTCCTTTTTAGAACTGGGAAGCCCATTACATTTTGGAGATAATTCAAAAGGAGAAACTTAGAATCTGTATCACCGGGGAATTATTAAATCAGTAGTGCACACATTTAAAGGAACCAATCACTTCATAGGATCAATTCAGTAAATTGTAATAATAGCTAATATTTATATAGCTCTTTAAGAGTTGCAAAGCATTTTGTATATAGTCTCATTTAATGTCACATAAAACCTTGTAAAGCAGATGACAATTACTATCCTTATTTCAGAAACGAGAAAACTGAAGTTGACTGGGGAGGGGAAAAGAAAAAGAAGGAAAAAGAAGAAAGGAGAGAGGGAGAGGAAAAGGGAGAGAGAAAGAATGAATAAATTATTTGTCCTGGATCACACATCTAGGAAGTCTCTGGGGCAAGACTTGAACTTGGATATTCTAGACTCCAAGTCTAGTACTCTATCTAAGATGCTTCCTAGTTGCCACCCAAATAGGTATTAAATGCCTATTATGAGCGAGACACAGTGCTAAGCCATGGGGCTATAGACCAACAAATAGTCACTGTTATCAAGGAGGTCACAGACTGGATAAGATGGCCTTGAGAGGTGTGTTTCAGCTTTTTGCTGATGTTCAGCCGTTTCAGTCATGTCTGCCTCTATTTGGAGTTTTTTTTGGCAAATAGACTGAAGTGGTTTGCCATTTCCTTCTCCAGTTCATTTTACAGATAAGAAAATTGAGCAAATAGGGTTAAGTACAGTGTCATACAGCCAGGAAAGTATCTGAGGCCACATTTGAACTCAGGTCTTCCTGATTCCACTCTGTTCACTAACTTCAAGTGGAAGAGTGCATTAACAATTAGGGGATAATGTAAGGCCTTATGTAGATATGGAGTTTGGGCTACATTTTGAGATAAGTGAGGGGTTCACTGAGGCAGAGGCAAGAAAGAATATATTCCAAACATTGCAAAGGAAGGCACACAGATGGGAGATGGATTGTCATGAATGAGGAATGGTAACTGTTCATGTACTGACTGTAAGTTTACAGATTTTTCTATTAAAAAATAATAGCAGCAATTAACTTACCTTCTGAATGTTTAAATAATGGAAAGTGTGAAAACTCACAGTTATATATGTTTTCTCTTGTGGAAAATGGAGGAAAATGTTGCTTCTCTCCCACCTCTCTGAGACTAATTAGATGAATCTTCCCATCATTCTCACCCCCAAAACACATATTTTTTGATAGTAGAATCACAAACATGATGTTTACATCAGGCACAGGGTGCTCAGCATTATAAGACAGATATAGAGTGATCTAGTTTAACTCTTTTCCTTTAATAGATGAGAAAGCTGTATTTATAGCTTTTATTGTAGCAGTTAGGTGGTGTAGTGATGGGAATGGATCAAGAAGATTGGAGTTCCAATCCAGTCAGACACTTACTGGCTTTGTGACCCTGGACAACTCATTTAACCTGTCGGCCTTGCTTTTGTCATCTGTAAAATGGCGATAATAATAGCACCTATATCAAAGGATTGTCATGAGGGTCAAATGAGATAATGATTGTAAAGGCACCTAAGTGCCAGGTTAGCTGGCACACAGTTTGTTGCTAGTGTTGTTATCAATATATTTCTTTATGATGTATCAGGAAACATCAAGAGCATGCAGGATTAATTGTAGATCCCATTCTTCAATATTTTCAATATTAAGTATTTGGTTACTGATGTAAAAATAGGACTATCATAGGGTCCATTCTAAATAACAGTCTTGTGATAGTACCTGCTTTACTACGATATATAATTCACGAAATCTAGTTGTTAAAGGAGGCCCGTGGCAAAGGAAATGGAAAATGCAACCAAATAAAGATTTTTGGGAGTTATGAAAACAGCACCATTGCAAGTACAAATACATACACACATCTTCTTCACCATCTGAGCCTGGATTTAGTTTCCTGATGTAAAGAAACTCCTAGTGAGAAAAACTTACCAATAGCTACTGGTTACTGTTTGGTAACTACTGTTTTATATCAGTGAGTTGTCAAGTGACTTTACCCAAGGTCTCACACACACACACATATACACTATAAGTCAGAAACTGATTTGAAGGCCAATTCTTTACCTACTATGCCATCCGAGCCTGGTTACTCAGTAAGATAATTATGTCAGCAATGTAAGACAATAATGATAGCTACTCTTTACATCATACAGAGCGTCCCCAAGTTCTTAAGCTTTAAGAGAAATTTTTACTATCACACTCCTTTTGCATGGGGAGAAACTGAGACAGCAAGTAGATTATTCATGGTCACAAAGATTAGGAAATAGTACAGCTGAGCCTTGAACACTGGATTTCCCAACTCCAAGGTGAGTGAGTGCTTTCTCCCATATTATATTGAGTTCTAATAGTATAAGAATCACAATAGTGGAAAGTTGCTGAACATGGGGTCTTTTATTTTAAACTTTGTCATTCAATTTTTGTCAGTAATTCCGTATTTTCTTAAATTTTCAGTTAACTAAAACATGACCCTGAGACTCCTAGAAAATGCTAGTCGTCACAAGCACATGGAACTTTTATTATCAGATAAGTCCTATGAAAAGGGGAATACCTAGGCTTGAGGGGAAAAATGACAAACTTAAAAAAAAGCTGACAGATTGAACAGAAATGAATTACTGTCATCAAAAAGGAGAAGGGGGAAATCCCAGCAGTGGCATCCAGAATATGAATATCCCTGTTTGTCAAGAAGATGAAAGCTATGATTTTGAGCAAACCAATCTTGAATCTTCCAAGCTCCACAAGAACCTGAGTAAAAACAGGTGCTGAGGGAAAGGAAGGAAATGAGAAGAGTAGAAAATATGATTCTTTGAGAAGATAGATTCAGAATTTCAGCAACCTTATCCCATTATGTATCTTTGGTTTAGAACGAAGACTGAGAGATGTTTGCTCCAAAGGAAAAGACTTGAAAACCTGAAATACTTAGACCTTAGAGAAGGGAAGCTAGTCATTGTTTGACATGATTGATGGAAAAATCTTTATCCCCCATTCCATCTTTTCTCTGCCAACAATGGCAAAAACAGGAACTCAAGTGAGTTCAAATGAAAGGATTAACTGGAAAATTAGATAGCCAGTAAATTCTTTGAAAGTTGGAACCAAAGTCAGAACATGTTTATTTTCCCACTGACAGAATAATTTATGGAGCCTGTTGCTTAGGAATTATGGCAGTGTAGTAGGAATCAATGTTCTGCTAAACGATGGCTTTAAATGGGAATCTCCCTTCTCACTACTTTGTTTCTAGTTTCTTATCTTCAATCCTATATGATTCTCCCCTTACTAAGAAAAATAGGAAATTCTAATGACCTTTTTTTTGGGGGGGGGGTAGAGGGAAGGGAGTAGAAGGTTGTAAGAATATTTGTTTGGAAGTACCTTCTTTGAAATTATGACCTCAGGTTTAAAGTTACCTGTATAAAGTCAGGGTTGCTTTCTCAATATGTACCTTCTGGACTAGGCTCAAATTTTCTTAAAATACACTGCAAATCATGCTCTGTGGAATGAGCAAAGTAAGGACATAGTAGACTTAGAGGGAGACATCAAATTCCCACAAGATTAGGCTATCATGTAAGCAATAGTAGACTTGAAAGCATTCTCATCAGGCTAGTGGTCCAACTATTTGTTTAAAATGCCCTTTGAGGGGGCTTTTCTTAGTACGCCCTTGGTCTTATGATTAAGACTCAATCTTACCCCTAGTTAACTTCTTAGAGGTATAACCTCCAGACAAGGATGTGTGTGTGTGTGTGTGTGTGTGTATGTACGCAGAATTTGTGTGTGATTTGAATTAGGGAGGGGGGTGCCTGAAATGTTGACCAGACTAGGTGTACAAGGATTAATATCCCTTGTCAGGGATACTGTAGAGGAAATTCTATTTAGATATTAGTTTGTCTTGAATTCTTGTAGTCCTACCCAGTTTTGAGATTCTGTGAAGTACATCCTAAGAAAAAGTGTTTAATAAATTATACAATCTTATTAAATTTATATAATTTGTACAATAAATATCCTGGTGTTCTACATGTTATTCTAGTTGTTCGTATCTCTCTAAATACAATGCTAGGTGAGGGGAGAACTGAATAATAAAGATAGCAGCAACTACTTCGGTAAATTTTTCATAAATTGTCTAGGTAATGTATCCTCTTAAAGACCCCTGGGATGAAGAGTTATAAAGATCCCAGATATTGCCTGGGGCAAATTCAACTGAAGGAGGGTAGTGACATTAAGAGTGCCTGGACAGAATAGCATGTTGCTCTTCCCTTAAAAGATGAAGGGGGCAAGTAGGCCTGGGAGAGGGATGGCATGACAGTGGGAAGGCTTCAAAAGGTGAGGCTCTCTACAGAAGAGAAGCATCCCCTAGCTGTCTGTGCCCTGGAGAACCTGTACAATACAGATATGCTGGGGTGAATTTTTTATCTGTAAGCAAAGACAGCAGATTTCAGCCTTTAGCTTTCTAGAGCAACATCTTCCACAATCCTCTAAATGCCAGAGTGAATACAAAATAAATCTATTTAAAAGGCAGTGTTTTTGGCTAGGATTAGGTTGGTGGAGTCCAATGAGTAAATCTAAGGATTAGAACACAATGCAATATGAGTGAACCACAAAATGAAATGAAAATAAATTTACTCATGCCATGATTAAAAGGATATAATTTTCTAAGAAAAGGAGACCATTCTATTTGGCCTCTACATTTGCTAAGGCAATTTACGTTGGATCAGAAATACTTTGGTAGAATAGTGAGAATTTTCTCAAATCTCAAGAATATCCTTTTTTTTCTTTTTCAAATATCCCAGATGACAAGAATTCCCTCTCCCCAGATAAACCCAATATCAAGATTTCTTTTCTTGACATTTTAAAGGAAAACCAGTTCAGCTTATATAAAAACAAATACCATTTCCATGATAAGCATTAAGTTTAAGTAAAGGACCTATAAAATAATTATCTAAGATGTTAATTTAAAACTGTTCTGAGATATTTAAGGCTAGTTAAAAAATTATGTCCAAATATGAAAGCAACATCCACAATGGGAGGGCCATAGGGAAAAAGAAATGAAATTTAAGTTCTGGTATTATAAAACTATATATGTTCATTTTTCTCAGGACTTTCACCGTGTGGTGCCCAACCCATCTCAGTGATTCTGAATTCTTGACTGCCATTGTATTAACCCCTCCCCACCATCCTCTCCTTCCCAATCCCTCTCAGCCCAACCTGTCACATAGCACTCAAGCTCTATCCACCCATTCCAGTGTATTCTCTGGAATGTTTGCTCCGCAGGTAACAAACTTACTTTCATCCTAAACCATTTTCTTTTTCACTCCTTCCATCTTTTTTCCATTCATGGAGACCTGACTCCAATACACAATTTCCTTAACTACTCAAGAACTGACTCTAATATATATGAATGAGAACCATTCCCCATTAGTTAAACATCCAAAGGATATGAAAAAATTAGGTCTCAAAGAAAGAGATTCCAGTTGCCAATGCTCATATGAACAACGAAAAAAAAAGTTCCAAATCATTAAATTTTTATTGTTCATTCGTTTCATTTATTTCTGCAGCAAACAGGGTTAGGTGACTTTCCAACCTGACATAGCTAGTATGCATCTGAGGCCAGATTTGAACTAAATCTTCTGGCACTTTACCCACTGTGACACCTAATACTTCAAGATTTACCTCACATTTATTAGATTGGTAAAGATGACAAAAGACAGGAAATGGCAACTGTTGGAGGGATATGGGAAGATAAGCACATTGGTGATGCTGTTCTGAAAAACTTTTTGGAACTATGCACTGAAGTCTATTCATGCATCCTTTCTAGGGTAATCAGTATTACTATTAGGCTACTACCCCAAGGAGTTTAAAGAAAAGAAAAATGCCTTTATTTACAAAAATATTTATCACAGTTTACTTTACAATTCACAGCAGTGAACTGGAGATTAAAAAAAAATTTCTATTGATTGGGGAAATGGCTAAACAAATTAGGGTCTATGAATAAAAAAAAAAAAGAATATTATTGGGCCCTAAGACAGGAAGAAAGCAAATATTTCAGAGACAGATCTGTATGAAGGAAATAGAACTACGATAACAATTTATACAGAAACAAAATTTTAAAAGAAAAAAAACACGGAAAGATGATTATTCTGGTCAATGCAATGACCAACCATGACTTCAATAATGAAACTCCTAATAGAGGAGTGATGCATCCAAAGTATAAAATGAGACAATTTTGAATATGGTAAAAAAGAATATGGATTTTATTTTGTTTGACTAATATAATATATAAATTGCAGTTTTGTTTTGTTTTTTAGAGAAGCAAAAGAAGGATTTGAGGGAAGGCAGATTTAATAATAGCAATGTCTTCCCAAAAAAAGAAAGAAAAAAGGATCACTGTGTGTTTTGGAAATGCACAGAAAGAAATTTGAAGGGAAACATAAAACCGGAAGGGCAGCTTTTAAAGTAATATATTGAATTTATCATTTTAAAATGTGCCAATATGCAGAACAAGAAATGTATTTTTGTACATGGCCAAAATAGGAATTTGTTTTGCTTAACTGTACTTTTTTGATACAAGGATTTTTTTCTTCCCCAGTAGGGTTTGGAAACATGTTAGAAATGTTTTTAAAAAATTAATTAAGAAGATGAAAAAAATCAAGCTATACATTATAATTATAATCATCATTATAATAGTTGGCATTTATATAGCTTCTACTATGTGCCAGGCACTGTGCAAAGTGCTTTACAAGTATCTCATTTGATTCTTACAGTTCTGGGAGGAGGTTTTATTATTATTCTCATTTTATAAATCTGGAAACTGAGGCAAACAGAGGTTGTATAAGACCAGATTTGTACTCAGCTCTTCTAGATTCTGGTCTAGCTCTATTCACAGCACCACCTAGCTGCCCAAGAGATCTGCAATCTCATACATAATCCTCTTTTTCTGTTCTACTTTTTAATGGAAATGTTTCCTTTTTGAGAATGTTACATTCAGAAAACTAAAATTAAATAAAAGAAGCATAAGGATCAACCATTTGTAACATTTATTGAACTGGAGAGGTATAGCAATAAGATTTTTTGGATGGGGTAAAGGTCTTTTAAAGATTGAGTAGTACAGTTGCTGTGATGCTGCTAGATGCAAAAAAATGGTAGTATAGTTGCTGTGATGCTGCTAGATGCAAAAAACGGGGTCACAACTCTATTTTGGGGTGCTGCTTTCAAGTTGGAATTGCATACAGATAAATGCTCTTAAAAGTGTAAACAAAAATGAGGAGCCTTGAGTCAAATTCCCCAAGGAGTGCCAGGAGAGAATGTGAATATTGCGAACACAATGTGTAGATTTTTTAGGTACCCCGTAGAACATGAAACGGGGAGTTTTACAGGACCCAAACTCTGCAAACCATCTTGATTGCTTTGTCAAAGACAAAGGAGAAGCAGCTGGAGCTCTTGTGAATCTATCATCAAGACTAATAGTCCCACAGAGTCCATTCTGCCATTTTGAAACAACTATTTAACTTGTATCAATAAAAACATAATAAAAAATAGCATAAGATGTATTCAAAAGATCTGGGTTCTACTACTGGCACTGGCACTCATTAGCCACGTGATCTTGGGCAAGTTATTTCCATTCTAAAGTTTTCGAAAGTGACTAGGCCAGCTGTTCCCCAGGGTCCCTTCTAGCTCTAACATGTGATTCTGTGAAAACTGATGTGGTAATTCTGTCAGCAGGATACTTAGCTTATAGGAACCCACTTAAAGGTACAGTAGTAACCTTTCACCTTAAAAACCACAGTTAGAATATGTCTGAGACCAATGGTATTCACATGTGTGTTACTAGAAAAGAAGGTTTCAATTATTTTTTTTTTATAGTGAACTAATAGTCCCTTGACTATCTTTAATGACCTAGTAGAGTAGGACAATTAAATTTGCTTCTGAGAGGACAATGGCCAACATATCTATAACAAAGTTCACATTCTATGTCAGGTATTGTACAAGAGTCATGGGATCATGGAGTGTTTCTATAAGGAAGTAAAGCCATTGACTTAGAGTTTTGTGGTGTTGTTTTTTTCTTTTTAATTCTTTTAAAAGAAAGCAAAGGAGACAACCACAGATAGAAGAAAATATATAAAAGTCTTGAGAAAATGCAAGGTTTCTTATGGTCAATACAAGGCTACATTTCTATTATAAGAAAAATATTTGACTTTGGGCAAGAAGTTTGGAGAGGGAGGAAGGATGTGTGTGTGTGTGTGTGTGTGTGTGTGTGTGTGATATTCTCAGTATCCTGAATTTCTTTTGAGAGTTGAAAGAGACCTTAGACAACATTCAATTCAATGTCTTCATTTTATGAATGAGGAAATGGAGGGGGCTCAGAGAAATTTTCAGGAACTTTTCCACTGTCAAATAGCTCATTAATAGCAGAAGTAGGATTAGGAACTGGGTGTCCCCTCTCTCAGTTCAGTGACCTTTTCTTTCACACACTATGACTTTTAAAGACTCACCTTTTTCCCATAGTAACATTATTGGGAGTTTTCTAAGGTACTAAAGAGACCTATCTCATTATATTATAGAAAGAACTATAAACAAACTCGAAAGCTTTTTGCTAGAGAACCTTTTGTCTTTGATTCAGTTACTACAGAGCAGTGGTTATGTTCCTTTATTTGAATTCATTTGATTAAACATTTTTTAAGTACAAGATAGTATATTAGGCATGGGGATTTATACATGCATACACACATGCAAACATATACATACAAGTATGTACATAGACAAATGCATGTGTATATGTGTATGTGTATGATATAAATGTATAATACATATATAATATACTCCCAGAGCCTAACATAATACCTTATACATAGACACTGTGTGTGTGTGTGTGTGTGTGTGTGTATACACACATATACATAGATACATGAGGTTTCCACAAAACTCCCCCAAATACCCAGTTAATTTCTTAAGCTACTCCATGATACATTGAATCACAATGAGGAAAGTTACAATGTGTAACACACAATAAAATTCTAAGCAAATGCAAAATAGTTTCATGTGGGAGTCTGCTAGTTACTGGGTTGGGCAGCACTTAAGGGAAGGCCTCTTGAAGAAAATGGTTGTGAATACCAAAGAAAGGCAATAAGTAAATGGATTTCCTAAAAGAGTTCTGTTCTAAAGACAGTATTTTGAGATCTCTAAATCTTCTCTGATACCCTGGGCTAATTTTAGTTCAGAAAATTTTCTCTATGTCGAGAGTTTGCATTATGGGCTGCTTCTGCAAAAGAAGCTAGGTAGGCTCCTTTGGCCTTTCATTAAGTTAATTCATTATTGACTAAAAAAGTTAATAAAAACTAGATAAAGTCTAGTAAAAGCCAATATTATTCCAGTGAAAAAACTACAAAACCAAATGTTCTGGATGGTTTAGCATGTGAGGTTGTCAATAGAGAATCTGGAAAATGTAACAGGATATGAAATAATACTGTAAGCTCTCTTTCTATATACTTTTCATGAGGACAAATATATATGGTCAGAGGATTGGAGGGCAAATCAAGAGAAACATTAATTTTTATTTATGCCACTGAAATGAGGGAGTAGATAGTGATCTCTCTCATGCTAACCCCCAATTAAAATTACACAAGAAGAAAAATTTTATTTATATTAATATTTAATTTAATATATTTATATTAATTTTCCACAACGATTTCAAAAATCTTAAACTATTTCAAAATCTTAAAAAATCAAACATTTGTAAGATTCATCTTTGAGTAAGATTTCTACAACAGCCCATATAGATAAAAGGTTCTCTATAACATAACTCCAGGAGGCTGAATAAAATTAAGCTATCTTAACATAAGAGCTATAGTGTTTGTCATAGAAAAGAACTCTTTTGTTTTACAAATATTTATTTTTATTACTCAAGGGAAATCAAATATCAGATTTGGTTTTGGAAAAAAGAGTAATATTTTATCTACTTCTAGACCTTTGAACTATAGCAGCTATTAACTCTTTTAGTAACTAAACCCATGACCTTCTTTATTAAAAATCATGACCCATGTGGCAAAGAATCCAATCCAAGACTGAATAAGTAACCCACCAAACTCACATTTCAGAGCATGATACTCATGGAAAAGCCATCTTCCTGCTTCCCACTGGTGGATGTCTCTAGAGACATATCAAGTGAATAAAAGACATATGCAGCTCCCTCTAGTTTGGCTGTTAAATAAGTGGTCACTCACAGCACCACAATGTAGCTTTCCAGTTCATATTTACAGAGCAGAGACAAAAAGGCATGTTCTTAGTTAGGAAGGATAATGTCAATAAAAAAGCATCTGCCATATGTGAAGGGTTCCACACTTTTTTCACCCATCAAGACTGAGTCTTTCCCATCATCCCATTCTCACAAGACCAGGGAAAGAGTAACATTATGTTGTGGGCCAGCATTGAGAAACTGTAGGTCTTGCTTAAATATATCTTTCAAGGTTCCCTGGAAGGAGGAGGAAGAACGGGATTTTGGACATGTCTTTCAAGGCTGTTAGAGACTCCCAGAAATCCAAGAACTAGAGAAGAAACTTTGGAAGTCAATCAGTCCACATTTTTAATTAAAAGATGAATAATTTGAGACCGGAGAAGTGATTTAGAGACTTAAGTTTACATAGCTAGTCAAAATTGCCTTTTTAGAAAAATGAATCTATGTCTTGAGAGGAAGCAAGTGCAATGGAAAAGAACATGAGATTATGGGCTGCTCATTTCCTTACTTGTAGAGTAAGAGTTTTTGGTCAGATTATAACTAGCATTTATATAATGTTCTGAGGTTTATAAAGTACTTTATGCAAGTTACTTCATCTGATCCTCACAGTGACCCTGAAGGTAGTTGTTATTACTATCCCCATTTTACAGATGAGGAAACTGAGACTTTGCACAGGGTGACACAGCTAGGCAGGATTTGAAACTCAGGTCATGCTTCTAGGTTTAGAGATTTAGAAATGAATTAAAATAAAACTCAAAAGTACAGATAATTACCAATCTACCTAATTTTATAATTGAAACAAGAATATAAAATTAAAGTCCCTCATCCTAAAGTATCCAAATTGGCTGTCTTTAGAATGTGGTTACAATAAAAGGATGAATTATGAGAGAATATGAGAATAACTTCTCTTTCCAATGGAGGAATAAAAATGAGAGGACTGAGACTAAGCCAGTGATCATATATACACATACAAGATGGATACAATACACATCCATGAATGTCTCTTACTGAAGAATGTCATTCTACATTAGGAATCTTCACTATCATTTTCTCTTGGACATTAATAAGGTATTTCTCCATAATTTCTCCTCTAATAATTAGGACCAAAACTTTGAGGCTTTGAGGGCAAAAGTAATTTCAGAACCTTCTAAAGAAAGATCAAACAAAATGAGATCTTCAAAATAAGTTAGAAGATTTGAAAAACTTCATTCCTTTTTAGGCTGTACTCAGGATTCACCCCAGACCTTCATCCTGAAGCTTCTCTAAAATCCTGGAATTCCTACAGTGTAAATATCTTTCTTCCTTGTGATCTCACCCCTGAAGGAATGACTCCTTCTTATAACTCCATAGAAGGAAGTCATCAGGCTCAGCCATATCTCATTCCTCACCATAGTTCACTCTAGATTTCCTCTTCTATGGTACCAAAGACTTTTTCTTCTTTCTCATCATCCCCCTTTAAGTTTCTTTTTTTTTTTTAAAGTTGTCTTTCTTCCTTAGAATGTAAGCTTCCTAAGGACAGAGACTGTCTTTTTATTTATATTTGCAATCCTAGTGCTTAACACAGTACCTGGTACGTAAATGATTAATAGATACTTGCTGACAGACTCAAAAGAATAGCTAGGCTGATTATTCTAACAAATACTGTTTTTTTTTTTTTTTTTTAAGAGTAAGATAAGAGATTCAATAACTTGAGGGAAATCAATTAGTTTATAAGTAAAAATAAATAAATAAATAAAACAATCGACAGCATGTGGCAGAACAGCATTTCCACTTTCATGATATTTGGAGGGAAAAAAGTCACTCCAGTATCAAGTGTTAATTAGAAAGAACAAATCAAGTATTATAATAATAATGATCTAAAATAATCTTTTGGCTGTTGCTTTTAACTAGCTATTGCTTAAGTTGAGAAAAGAGAGTGCAAAGCAGAGCTTTAATACTGTAAAAACTTGATTTTTACATTAAATTTTTTGGTAGGTTTATAGCATGAAGTAAAAAATTTCTTTTAATTATCTCAACTGATTTACCATTATTAGGTGCTAATGCCCAGAATGTTTAACCATTAAAAAAAAAAAAATCTACATCCCAGCACAGTTTTAAAAAGTCTTAAATTACTATGATGACATGGAAAAAATACTTCATTGTAACTTATCACTTCTCAAATAAAGATATACAAATTATTTAATTAAACAAGAACTCTTCTAGACAGTTTAGCAAGATTGCTGAGATCTTCGTTTATTCTTTGGAAATGGTGCAAGAGAAGCCACAAAGGATCTAAATTGCTATCTTTTGGAATATTTAGCACAATGGGCTAGTCAAAAGAAAAAAATTGAGAGGTATTCTAGCTAATCAAATGAAGCAGCATCTTAGTGCAACAGTGTAAATTTATGACTCTCATGATGATAAACAGAATTTATGGCATTTAGGATATGAGTAGCTTGAAGGATAGGAACCCTATTTTTGCCTTTTCTTGTAATCCAGTGTTCAGCACAGTGCCTAGCATAAACACTTTATGAATGCTACTTGATGGTGGTATTTATGGCCCTCCCAAAAAATACGTAACATTAACTTCAGTTTCAAATAATAATATTAAATTTTTTTATAATAATAGTTTTTTTACTTTTCAAAATACATGCAAAGATAGTTTTCAACACCCTTGCAAAACCTTGTTTTCCAAATTTTTCTTTCTTTCTCCCACTTCTCTCCTTTCCCAGAGAGCAAGTAATCCAAATAGGTTAAACATAGGCAATTTTTCTAAAAATAATGTGAAAAATATTAACAGTAATAACTTATATAGTACTTTAAAGTTCACCCAGTGTCTTCCTCACAACAACCTATGAGTTGAGTAGCACAATCATTACAATATTTACTTTACAGATGAGTAAACTGGGTCTCTGAAAGAAATGGTTTGTTAGTTATGAAAGTTGTGACCTGAATACAAGTTTTGCTGGACCCTCAAGTTCTAGTGTTCATGCTGAGTCCTATGCTTTCCATTATACCATGCTTCCCTAGGTTAACAAATTAATGCGTGTTTCTAAAAACATTTCCCCTATGAAAATTTACTTTTATTTGCCTACCGATTAGGCTGTAAAATGTTTCTGTGGAAATAAAAATAAGACATATACCTCTGCATCTAAGAGAATCTAAGAAGGAAACCCTCTTTTCCACTGGCTTTGATTTCTTTTCTAGGGGATTTTAGAGCCTCTGACAATGTCCATGACACTTTAAATGGCTGGCAAAATTATTTTTTGAATGCTTAAGAATTAAAATGTCAATGACGCAGCTACTCATAGCTAATAAGCACTTGTTGCTCATTTCTCTCCCTCCAATAGCATTAATTGTACTTGCTTGATTACTGACTAATAGAGAATTGCTAAAAAAAATAATAACTACAATAACTATAAGTATTTATATAGCACTTTATAAATATGATCTTGTTTAGTACTTACAATAACCCTGGGAAGTAAAGGCTATGACTATCTCCATTTTGCAGAGAAGGAAACTGAGGTAGACAGAGGTTAAGTGACTTGCCCGGGGTCACAGAATTACTAAGTGGCTGAGACTGAATTTGAGGGTCTTCCTGAGTCCAAGTTCACTACTGGATCCACCATGCCACCTAGTTGTTTAAACTGCTGGGGTAGCATACATGTAGTATGTTCTCTGTAACACTTCTCATCTTTTTTAAAAGAACAAGCTCATTTTCTTCGGATGTCTTGGTCTACAGACTAGGACAAAGTATTCAGTAATTAGATGGGATCAACCTGAATGACCGGACTTGGAGGGAGGCTATGGCCACCAACAATGAGGTCCCCACACAGCCCCTAGGTACGCTGAACACCCATAAATGCTATGACCCACAGTGTTTTTGTGGAATGGATATAGAAAGAGCTGTATCCTCTTTTACCTCTGCAAACACTCATCTAATGCCAGTTTATTACAAACCTATGCTTTATTGCGGCTGATTTAAACCAGCAGTAGCTGTCTGTTTTAGGGGGTTGCTTTGGTAACCAGGAGGGGAAAACACATACAATTACCCGGAAATAGTAACCACCACAGAAAATTCAGTCCATGCCTTATTAGGGAAAAATGATGATAGCTCCTGTTTTTCTGCTTTCACAAAGCTGCCTGCTCCCATGTGAATAAAGGATTAACTAATACTGCCTAAGCAATTACACCACTCTCTAATTATTTGTGGGACCCAAACACTAATTCCCTCTTCCCCACACCCGACTTGAACTTTTTTCTTAGGTAGTTGGGGAAGAGGCCTACCTGCTTCAAGGAGGAGGGCGTATGTTTTTATTTTTGTGACAAACCCTCCCTAGGTATTTTTCAAGGAGGTCTTTGGTGGGAGATCAGATGGAAGTGTAAAAAGAAAGATGGTAGGGAGATGGGAAGAAATATCAGCAATGCTTTTTTCAAGCAAAAGGTGAAACCAGAAGCAGCCCCTTGGCTTGAAGTCATGATCACCTTGGGGAAGTTGAGACTCAAGATAAAAATCACTAGTGTGGCAAGCCTGATGATGAAAAAGCCACCTGTCTTCCAAGCTTACCTTGTAAGAAAATTTTAAAATAGGGACTCATCTTATTTAACAAGAAACCTGGGGTAAAGATGAAGAGATGATGTGGGAGACCACTAGTAGGGGTTGTGCTGACTTAAAAATATATTTATTTTTCCCATGGTTGCATTTTTGTATATTTTATATTGCTATATCCATCTTGTCTGTTATTGTCTGCATCCATCTTTTTGTCTGCTCCATTTCCCTTCCTACCACAGGAATCTTCAGTAGTTAAGACCGTAACGTCCAGTATAAGCAGAATGATCATCTTGTAAAATAAAACAAGCATTTCCATAACACAGTAGAATATAAAGATCACTTCACATGAAATTGCAAATCTGTGTTGTATAATTTGCTAGTCCCTTAAAATATATAATAAAGTTATTATGTAAATTTCTTTTTTCCTTTTTTTCCTCTTCCTCCTTTCCCCCTGGTCCAAGAAATGGCTACCACTAGACACAAATATGTATACATGTGTAAAATCATTCTATACTTCTAGTTACCAGTTCTGGATGCAAACAGCATTTTCCTTTGTATGTCTTTTATAGTTAACTTGAGTATTTATAATAATCAAAATTAATTTAATTATTTGGGGAAAATCTATCTATTATATGTGAACTTTTAAAAATGATCATGAGGATGATATTTAATCTTAATTATCAAAATAACACAGAGGAGAAGTGGATAATTGCAATCCATATAACAAACAAAATTTGCCTTAAGAATACATTTCTGTTCTGACATTGGAACAGAACTATCTCATGTTCTAGGAATTTGCAGCACTTCAGATGAAATGATGGAGTCACATTGTGAAGACTGATTGAAGAAGGTCAGAAAGGCTTTCAATGTAGTATTCCTACCCAAGAGTTAAATAAGCAAAAGCAACAATGGCTATATCTATACTAAGCCAGAAGATCTGGGCAAAAAGTGAAAAAACTCAGTCAAGCATACGAATGTTTTGTCTACATGACATCGAAGATCTATTTTTATTTTTAAGAGATTTTTCTATAAAGGGCTAGAGCTGACATCAACCAGATACAGGCAATGTCACAAAGCAGTTGGCAGTAAGATTTTTTCATAATAATTGGATGATGTCAGAGAATCTGAAAGTAATATTGACCAAGGAAAAATAAAAGTTGGCTATACTACCAATGATTTAAAAAAAAAAAAAGACTTGCACTGATGCAATATGTGTTATAAGGCAAGCTCTGTGGTGCTGTAGTGCTAAAAATACCTGGCCTAGAGTCAGGAAGTCTTCCCGAGTTCAAATCTGGCTTCAGACACTTATTAACTGTGTGACTCTGGGCAAGTCATCTTATACTGTATGCTTCAGTTTCCTCAACTGTAAAATGGGATAGAGAAGAAAATGGCAAACCACTCCAGTATCTTTGCTGAGGAAACCTCAAAAGAGGTCAAAAGAAGAGTTGGACATGACTGGAAAGTGATTCAGCAAAAATATGTTATATGAAGAAATTAAGCACAAAGAATTTCTATTATTGAAATGCTATTTCCATTTTTTGTTCTTTAAAGCATACAACAGCCATCCCACTAATATAATACTTTAAAAAATGAATAAATGAGATACGGGGTTCTAGTCACAATGGTGCCATTAATTATCCGCAAGCTCTCAGGCAGGTCATACTTCTATTCTTTGGACATAACCTTTAAGTAAAAATGAAATGAAAAGGTTGTACTAGATGACATTTAAGGATACTTCTAGCTTTAACATTTGAGTCTTTGAATCTAGAGTTTAAAGAAAATATACTTGCTATTCAAAGTCTGAATTTAATGAGCCTCGGCATATTCCAATTGTACTATTTTAGAATATGATCTTTTTATTACTCTTGCCTAAAACACACAGATAGGTGATATAAGCACAGAGGTATCCAATAAGGGGGTCCTCAGGCTGCATTTAGTGGCAATATTACCAAGGGTAACTAGAATCAGATTAAAATGTAATTGATAAATGTTTAACAAAATAAATAAAAATATGATAGAACATGAATAATGTTAATATGTGATTTTCTAAATCAGTGTGTTGCTGCAGGGTTCTTTTATGTATAGTTTTGTACTCTTGTTTCTACTGGAAACTAGTTCTGACACTACAATGGATGGCATGTTGTGTCTAAACCAGCCAGAAAGACCTGAATGAATTAAATCAAGTCTGTTCACACTTTATAAAGGTAAAATGACATAATATTTATAAAGTACCCTACAACTTTAAAGCATTTTATAATTGGTAATTTTTACCATGCTGCCTCATTCTTGTTGGATTTCATTTTGAATGTAAGGTCCAAACAGCTGAAGTATATAATATGTCCAAGGTCACAGAGATCATTAATGGTATACTTGAGGAGAGGAGTCAGCTGGCAATCTAACCCCCTCACTTTCCTATTGAAAGAACAGAAGATTAGAGAGATTATGTGACCTTCCCAAAGCTATACAATAGCACTGCTGAGGTTTGAAGCCTTTGACTTCAAATACAGCACATTTTCTAAATCTCTCTAACCAGCTTACATACTTTTTGAAGGAATCATCTTAAAGTTCCTTGTACCCATGACAGTTCCCAGGTGCCTACAATATCTTTGGCACATAGTAGGTACTAATTACTTATGGGATGACTGGTTTTATTTCTGGCAGCTCTTCAAGGATTGGGGAGGGAAGAATGAGAGGGGAATGAACCACCCATTCTGGTAGGGGAGGTATCAGTTCTTTGTCAATTGAATCTGGTAATTCTGGAATTTAGGACATCATTTAACCTAAAATAACTATTAGCAGAATGTGTGAGGCAAGGGAGCAAGTGTATTCTATTTGTAAGCACCTGCAAACAATGTGTGGATTCTTGGTTCAATTTAATATTTGCCAAATTCAATTGGTCTTCAATTTTTTTTAAAAGCACATAATGTACTTTAAATAAAAAAACTCTCTTAGCATAGTTCTGTTGAATAGTTTATTGAATTTTACTGGATTTAAAACATGCCTCTCTCTCCCTGTGATCTCACATATGTGAAGAACAAATTCAGGCAACTTTAAATATCTGCATTCTTGATATATATACATGTCTGTCTGTCTGTCTAAAACTCCTTTTGGTTGACTTATTCTGCTAGAATTTTCCATTTTGGTGAAGAAGACAAAACAAAATAAACTGTGGTCTAGAATCACTAGATCTCAAACTGTTTTACACAGCAAGAAAAAAAGAAAAAAATCAAGATTCTTGGTTCAGCCGATGGGACTAGAGTCCATGTCTCCTGGCTACTGGGCAATTCAGTGTTCTTTCTGTATGTTATTACTGGGAAGAACAGTCCAGTCTGCAAAATGCTTTACTTAATCTTTCCCTGTTCTCAAATTGTGAAATTTCCAATGACTTAATGAACTTTATGTTAATATCAGGCTACTATTTCCTCTAAGTTCTTGTGACTTAAGGAAGGTAGAGAAATCAAGACAAAAGCTGGCCTAGACACAGGTCACAAAGCAGATGAAAGACACAGGCAGAAGAACTCAAGTACTGTGGCCTCTATCCAATGTACTGATCTCCCTGCCTCTTATTAGGTCATCTTACTTGCAGTTGGGAAAATATAAATAAAGAAGGGTCAGAATATAGAAAGTATACTAGAGCCCATTACCCTGAATGACATATCACTATGTTCTGTGAAACTTTATCAACTCTTAAAGAAAAGAAGAATTCTCAATTACCTGGAGATACTCTTCATTCAAGCTAGCTGGTTATTTGCTTTCTCTCATCTTGAAATAATGACCAAATTTGGCTCTGCATAGAGTCATGCCTTGCTGGGAATGAAATTTAATTATTACTCCTTTTAGTTGCTTTATTCTGCCAGAATTTACCACTTTGGTGAAGGAGACAAGAAAAAATAGACTGTGGTCTAGCATTACTAGATCTCAAACTATATTACATAGCAATAATCATCAAAAACATCTGGTCTTGATTGAAAAACAGAAAAGTTGTTCCATGGCACAGATCAGGTACACCAGACCCAGAAACAACTGAACAAAGTAGTATAGTATTTGATGAATTCAAGGACACCAAGTAACTGAGTAAGGGCTTTCTATCTGATAAAAAAAAAAACTGGAAAAAAATTGGAACAGTCTAGGAGGAACTAGATTTAGAACAAATATTTCATACCACATGCCATAATTAACTACAAATGGATATATGACCCAAATATTTAAAAGATTATATTATTTAAAATATTAAGTAGAAGGGAAGGAGATAGTGTTCACACAGATAAAATTGTTACTTAAATAAGGAATAGAAATGATTATAGAAAATAAGTTATACAGTTTTGATTCCGTAAAATTCAAAAGCAGTTACATAAGCAACAAGTCAATTAGAAGAGAACTAGATATCTATGTACAAACAAGCTATATATCGGGAAAATAGGAAACAAGTACCAGAGGGGAAAAATTAGAATTAGGAACTCCTTTCTATAGCTGGAAGCCCAGGAAGCAGAGATGAGGAAGAACATTTCAAGCATAAGAAGATTGGAGATCAAGTATCTTGTTAGAGGAATAGCAAGGAGATCGGTGTCATTAGGTTCAGGAGTATAAATCAGGGGAAGCATGTGGGGAGGCATCAGGTTATGTTGGACTCTGAATGACAAATGGGTTTTTATATTTAAATTTAAGGAAGATCACTTTGACAGCTGTGTGGAAGATGGGCAGTGGGGAGAAATTTAAGATAGGCAGACCAACCAAGCAAGCTATCATAATGTTCCAGGTATGAGTGATGAGGGTCCATACAAGGTACTGGTGGTAATGTCAGAGGAGAGAAGCAGGTGTATGTGAGATGTGATGAAAGTAAAATATACACTCTTTGGCAACTTATTATAGATGGGGTTGGGGTGGGAGTGAGGTAAGAGAGAGTGAAAAGTGGAATTTGACATCTAAATTGTGAGCCTGAATGAGTGGGAGAATGGTGGTACTCTCACAATAATAGGGAAGTCTGGAAGGAGAGAGAAAGTTTTGAGGGAAAAATAATAAGTCTTGACACAAATGGTCAAAGGATATGTACAGGCAGTTTTCAGAAGAAAAGAGGCAAGTTATCTATAATTACATGAAAAAATATTCTAAATAACTAATAGGAGAGAGGGAAATTAAAACAATTCTGAGATTCTACCTCATGACATAACAATAAAGGAAAGTGACAAGTACTGGAAGAGTAGAGGTACTGGTGCTGTTGGTGGAGGTATGAAATGGTCCAACTGTTCTGGAAAGCATTTTAGAACTGTAGCCCAAAAATCACTAAATTCTGCATGCCATTCAACTTTGCAATAACACTACAAAGCATGTATCCCAGAGAGGTCCAAGTTAGTGGGAAATGACCCAAAGTTATAAGAGCACTTTTTGTTACAGCAAAGAACTGGGAATAAAGTGGGCTGCTATTAAATGGAAGAAAGGAAAAAACATTATGGCATATAAATGTAATGGAATATCATTGCACTATATGAAATTATGACTATGAAGGATTCCGAGAAAACTGGGAAAACAGGAATATACTAATGTATAGTAAAAATGAGCAAATCAGGATTATAATTTATACTATGCTTACAATAAATGGAAATAACTCTTAAAAAACTTAAGAACAAAAGTGGCCAAGTCTTCAAAAGACTGATGATGAAGCATGATTCTTTCTGCCCTTTGGCAGAGTTATGTTTTCAGACATGGCCAATGAATTGTTTAAGTATTGCTATTTGTTACCTTACTTTGATAGAGAGAGAGAGAACATTAATGAAATATTTAGAAAGACATAGAATAGAACATTAAGAAGCCCAGAAGGGACCATATCGATGAGTAGAGCAGTTTTGTTATCATGTTAAATTTCATATATTTCAAAAATATTTCATTCAATAAAAATCTGAATGTAACAAAAATCAATTTGATCTGCAATCTTCTTCCTGTTTTATTAGACATACTGAATGTTCATGTCTGAGGTGTTTCTTAAGTTCATAATGAAAAAGAAAATTTATTTTAAAAAAGATTGTGGTTTACCATCAGCAGCCATCATTGTGACTGGGTTTGGTGTTTTCTGGGCATTTAACACATTGCATTCATTATGAGTTTGTTATTTTTTAAAAAGAGAAAACATATTGTATTTATGTGGCCTCTAATAGCATCAGCAAAAACCAACCAGTGGGTGTGAGATATAAGACTGTCTTTGCCAGAGTCAATTCAAGTTTTTGACAAAATTTCTACTCCTCTAAACCAAACTTGGCAAAACTCTGCTTTGGTATAAACAGATGTTCCAAACACACATGTATACCTAGCTGTGTATATGTCTACATATGTATGTATGTATATATGTATGTATCTATCTTCTAATGGAGACCAATGAAATAAATCTCAATTGTCAAAGGAGAGGGGGTGGTTACGTTTTTTTGGTAAACGGAGCCTTTGTCATTATGTGAGTTGGAGAGAGGAAATCAGAAATCAGCAGACATACAGGCAACAAAAAAAGAGACATGGGAGGACAATATTCTAAATACAAGAGGAAGAATCATTCCTAAAGGGCCCTTTTACTATTCCCCAAAATAGGAAAACATATTATTATGACTTTAAGAACTGAGCTATAGAATTAACTTGTAAAAGGAATACTGGAACATGATAAGCTGCTTGAAGAAAAATGAAAAGGAAAGAGAGATAATTAAACTCCATTTTAAAGGAGGGAAATACCTCTAGATGACAGATTTCAAAGCCAAAGTTAATGTAAAGCTGCCTTTGAAAGCTCCTGCCTTGTTATAAATCATAACAGCGACATCTTGTCTGTTCCCAGAGCAGAGTGAAGAGGTTTAGTAGCAGCCTTTACTTTGGGTTTCATTAGTGTCTCCAGAAAATGGCAAAGAGCTCTCCTTAGTCTGGGCCTGAAAGGGCCAGGGGGGGAGAAGGGGTTTCATATTTAGAGCTCTAGTACTTGACTGCTAAGTAAACAACCATGGATTCTTCCTTAATGACAACAGCCTATCGGTCCTTTTGAGGTTACAGAACATAAACAGGATCTGCTTCATATTTTCCACTTGTGGAGGAGGAAAGGAAAAAAAAAAAGACCCCCAAATATTTTCCTGCATTTGATTTTTTTAGCTCTTTCCTCTTATCACTCCACTACAATACATGTATTGAAATAAAATAATAATTCTTATGAATCTTCTCAAGCTACCTGCTATTGTGCTCCATAGAGTCTTTAAGGAAAGAATGCTGATAGAATATCAAAGAGGAAGAAAAACCTCAAAGGTCATCTCGTCGTCTATCCCTGAAGCATGAAATGCTTCTATAACATGAATTTCAGAATAATGGTGGTTCCTATGTTCTAAGAGAAAAAAGAAGTATAAGAGAAAGTTGATTTTCCTACTTACAAGACAACCCAAGGAGAATTCTACAGCCAACTATCACTGACCTTCGATTTTGTGCATAGTCTACCATATATCTTCTATAGGAGTTAAGTTCAATGTATTAAGTACCTTTTGGTCATTTTATTCTGTGGATAACTATGGAGCATACAGGATTTGCATTGGTTATACTCATTTTTGCCACATGTCTATCTTACCTTCTGTTTTTCCTCTAATGATAATCTTTCTACTTAGTTTCAAATATAATTCTTCACTGTAATAATGAGATTGAATAAGCTATCATGCTGATATCTTTCCATTTCTTTTTGGTTAAGTTTTGATTGACCATAGTATTCTATGACTTCTGGACATAATATCACTCAAAGAATATTGTTAAAAAAAAGTTGGGTCTTTTTTTTCCCCCAAGGAAAAATATAAGGTTATTAAAAAGTATTTCAGGATTTCTCGAAAGATGTACTGAGACAAGAGTATTTAAGGACTCTGATTATTGCTATCAAGGGAAGCATAAAATAAGGAGCTATATCCTAGCCAAAGTATTTGAGACTGTTACGAAGGATGGACACCACAAAGTCAAAATGGAAAAGTAATTCCCTAAAGATTGCTAAGTCTTCCAGATGCTCCATACTGTGGATGTGTTGTACTGGTTGCATAAAGACACAGAACTTCATAAAATCTCCTAAGTGAAATCCAAAAGATCTAATTTTGTCCTGGTTATTCACATAAGAAAAAAAATACCAAATGAATAATGAAAACATAATGTCTAGACTATGATAGATATGTTAGATGGACAACTCACAGAAAAGTTTAATCAGTATATACACCTTAAATTTTTAAATGCTTTAAGCATCATAAAAATATGAATTATTATTATTGAATTACTTTCAGTGGCTAATAGATAGCATCTTATATTATCCATGTCATTTCTTTATACCTGAGAAGACTAATCTATAACTTAAATGATCCTGAAAAATATTTAAGAATAAAATTAATGACTTAAAAAAAATTCAACACTAGAATTTTTAAGTTACAGATTTATTAAGAAAGCAAACCAACATTTAATGTTCTAGTTCTAAAAACAAAGCAGGGTATTTAACAGGAGAGCTAGCAGCACAATTTTATGAAAATGTTTTAGAATCAGTATTTATATATTTATATTTTTATAGCTATAACAAAGATGTGCATTAATTAATTGTAGAAACTTCTGACAGTTTTAGAAATGCATGTTCACACAAAAAAAGTAGACTTAGGAAATAACTGATCCTCAAAAATAATATCTAATTTAAGTAAACATATACTGCAAAGCTGAATGTTTTCACATTGTTGAGATGTTGATCACTGTTTGGAGTATAATTGATAAAGAACTATAAAGTATCTAATATTAAATATTTGGCAATACTTATCTAATTCCATTGCCTTTTCCATAAATAGGTCATGGCAGTTACATGTACATACCCATATTCAAATGCTATTTATTTTTAAAAGTGTAAAGTCTTTCTATGAAGATCAAAAGATTTGTGATTTTTAAGTTTAATATAGGTTGAAGGGGGGTGGGGAACAACAAAAACTACAAGATTCCACAAGGGAATTAACAACACATAGACTTATAGAGAAACCTATCTAACTTTGCTTTAAGGTTCTCTTCAACTTGGAAAAAAAATTTCCCAAATTAACTGGAATTACCATGAAAGCTTCAGAACTCATTATTTCTCATGCTTAGAACTCATTTCAGTATTCTGTTCCTAGAGAAAAAACTACCCTTACATTCACCCAAATGAATTGGTTCTCCCACTTTCCTCAATGCCCCCTCCCCCAATTTTTTTGGTCAAAAAATTAAAAAAAGCCATCAAAACAGGTTACTTGTATTTTTATTGGTTCCTCTAGACTATGACGACATTTCCTGAAAGGCCATGCCAGGAAACTATTAATGTCTGTGAAAAAGAAGTGAGAGTTCTTTTGAGCATAAACTGTCTGGTGCCCCAGGAGACTATGTCCTGGCTGGATCACTGCTCTTTAAAACATGACACACTTACTCAATTGGTTGCTGTTTCAGAATCCCAAGGTACCCACTATCAATCAGAAAGGAGAGAGAGAAAAAAAAGTCTGAGAGAGAGGGAGAGGGAGAGGAAAAAAGAGGGGGTGGCGAGAGAGAGAGAGAGAGACAGAGACAGAAAGAGAGAGAGAGAGAGCGAGAGAGAGAGAGAGAAAAAGAGAGAGACAGACAGACAGACACAGAGAGACAGAGACAGAGAGCCAGGGAGGAAGAAGGAGAGAGGGGGAGATGAAGGGAGACAGGCAGGAAGGGGGACAGAGACAGAGAGAGACACATAGATGGAGAAAAAAGGAGAGGGAGAGAAATGCAAGAGGCTAATTCTAATAATAAGCATATACCTCGAAGGAGAGATTACCTTCACAGCTGATACCCAAGGTAGATAACAGATTGCTCTGTAGATTCAATAGTTATCAGTTAGCTCTGGGTAGGAGAAGTAGAGGTGCTTTTTGACAGGTGGGTGGGAAGGGAGGTGATGATGCTACTGAGAAAGATACTTGGCCTTAGAAGTTACAACGTTTTCATCGGAACTGAAAGCCCTAAAGGGTAAAATGAATGATTGAGTGGAATTTTATTTATCTTACTTATCCAGAGGCAAAACAAACACTTCACATTTTAAAAGTCCACAGAGTCTCTGCTAATGCCAGCATATGAAGATTTATTCCCAGTGAACTTAAAAGGGCTTTATAAAGAATGAAAATAAAACTGTACCAAAAACATGTGGAAGCCTGGGCACTCTGGATTACTCCATTGGTATCTTGTTGGATACAAGGAGATCATACTGTACGTGAAATTTTCAATCCCATTCTTTGCTGAGAAAGTCTAGGCCATCAGCTGATGAGGTTCTCATTACTGCAGAGTGCCATCTGCTGGGTAGTGATGGGGGACTTAGCTCTTGCCTTCCTCTCAATGTACTCTAAGGTATTTGGAGCCAAAAAAAGACTTCTCTAATCAATACACAAATAATGAATTCATGGAAAGGAGACATGAGTGTTCACGGTTTCCAATGTGTGGGAACGCCTGAGAAATGCTACTCTCTCCAGAAGTCAAGATCAGAGAAAAGCAGCTTAATCAACTCAGCTTTGCTGGTTAAGCATGATTTGCTGATTAGTGTTTCCTCTGAAACATGCAAAACAGGAAAGAGAAGCATGAAAACAGAGAAGATGTTAGTTAGCTGTATAATTTTTGTACTAGTGAGCTCCTATTTTTCAGAAATTAAAGCTGTTACAGAGTTTAGTGGGATTTTTAGATTAAGCCTGTTTTTTTTCCTCTTTCAATCAATCAAAAAAAAAAAAAAACATGTCTTTTGCTTCTTTTGTTTTTTCCTTCTTAAATCCTCAGTGTTTATTTAGCATACTGTCTGACATTTTTGGTTGTTGTTGGGTCATTTCAATCTGACTCTTCTTGATCCCACTTTGGGATTTTCTTGAAAATGTACTGAAATGGTTTGCCATTCCTTTTCTAACTCATTTTGCAGATGAATAAGTAAGGCAGAGTTAAGTGACTCAAACAGGTAAGTCTAGATTTGACCTTGCATAGATGAATCTTCCTGATTCCAAGCCCTACTGTGTCATCTGTAATAGGTGCTTAATAAATACTTACTGATTAATTTTATTGCTAATAAACTTCTTCAAAGAACATTTGATATTCAGCTCTCCAAAGCTGGTGGAGAAAACCTCAAATACTAGGGAAGCTTCAAACAGAATACTGTATAAGAGATTTCAAATGACAAATTTAGACTCTGATTGAAAAGTCATAGAACTTCAGTTTTCAAAGGAAGTGTAGAAACTATGTAGTCCAAGTCATTTGTTATATATATCTGGAAGCTGAGGCACAAGACTGTAGATCTTCACAACATTTTTAATACAAGGTTGTCTCATGCTTTCCATGACAACTTTGCCAAACTTAAAGAGGCACTTTGGAGAGAGTAGTTTTGGTAGAATGATAAAGGGAAGCTCTCTTGTAAGGAGTTAAGAAGAAAGTAAGGAGGAGAGAAACTGGAGGCACTTGATGTTAAAAAAAATTTTTTTCCCAAAGGTTTCTAACACAAAGGACAGAAGAGATATGGGATCATAATTAGCAGGGGTGGAAGGATCAAGTGAGGATGTTTTCAGGAGAGAGAACAGATTTGTAGGCCAAAAGGAAGAAGGCAGTAAACAGAGATAAGTGAAAGTAAGGATGAGAAAGGGGTCAGTCTACTAGAGAAGGATAGAATGAGAGAGCTTGCACAGATAGAGGGGTTTGTCTATGCAAGAGAAAGGCCATCTCTTCATGTGAGACATGAAATGAAGTAGGGAATAATGCCATGAAGCATCACAATGATAGGAGATTTGGAAGAGAGGAGGCAGCTCATAACAAATGGCTTCAAATGAATTTTGTTAAAAAATAATGATTATGTCAATTCCAGAAAACTGATGTTGGAAAATTCAATCAATTTTGAGGGTAGAAAACTGTTTTTTGAGTTGTGGTAGCTGCCACATTCTATCATGTGTAGCAATTTTTTTCTCTCCCCCAAAGTTGAGTACAATGGAGAAAGAAATCTATTGTGGTATAAAAAAATAAAATATATGAATAAAACAATAAAAAAATTTGCTTGTATTTCCCCTTGGTTGCAAACTAATAATCATTTAATTTCTTTGATCCTTAGTTTTAACGCTATAAAATGGTGATACTAATGGTGATACTTGCCCTAAAGCCTTCACACTGGTATTAAGGAATTTTAAAAATATGACGCATATGAAAGCATTATAAGTAATAACAACAATAATTAACATTTATGTGGTACTTACTATGTGCTAGGCAGTGTGCTAAGCACTTTACAACTATTATCCTTTTCAGTCCTCACAACAACACTGGGAGGTTGATGCTATTATTATCTCCATTTTAAAATCCAAGAATTTGAGGCAACATAAGTTAAGTGACTTGCCCAACAAGTGTCTATGGCTGAATTGGAACTTGGGTCTTCCTGACTCCAAGCCTGTCGTCCTATCTATTATGTCACCTAAAGTTGCCCATGATTAAGAGGATAAAGCCCTAAAGAAATAAGAAGTGGCATTATAATTGCTGTCACTATCACTGAGGGAGATGTAGTGAGTAGTAGGAACAAAAGCTGAAACCTAAAGGTAAGAAAGGGAAAGAACTTTTTTAAGAGGGAGAGATAACTGATGTTTGAATCTAAATCAGCAAGAGAAATATATTATTACAGGTTGGAGAGAAGCATATAAGGAAGCTCCTGCAATTGAATGGATGAAATAGAAGAAGAAATAAGATTTGATACAAAATACAGACTATTTCTGTGAAGATAACAGGGCTGACTATATTAGTATTTTTATAGCTACAAAATTCATACTCTCTGTTGATGATATAGACTTCATGATTTCATATTACTGTCTTCCAAAAGCTGATAATGGTCCAATTTTGTCACTGCAGAACTGCCACCTAATTAAAAGGCCTAAGAAAACTAGAACTGAATTTTATCTCATCTGTGTAAAGCCGCTAGAAAATCTCAAGGTGTATGGCTGGGTTGGGAATTCTCTTTCCATTCAGGTAGGCTTTGAGAAGCCTTAGAGCTTGGCTAAAGTCAGAGGGCTGTTGCTCCCTTGGTGGGCTGAGCCCCAGGGTTCCTGAGCTCAGGGCTGCTGGCAGTGCTGATGTTATATCAGGGAGGTCTGGTACTGGGTACGCTCTAGGGACCTCCACTTACTTAGATGGTGGTTTAAGCAATGAGACCACAGGGACTTTCTTACCAAGCTATGTTAAGTGCCATTATGACTAAAACTGTACTTTCCTTTCTGAGCTGACACTGAATCTACAAGAAAATGTAGAGTAGTCTACGAAAGGATGTGTCTCCACTAGTCATAGGGGTGTATAACATGTTACTGATATCAGCCAATCATTTACAATAAATTCACCAGCTCAAAGACCCTCCAAAGCTACTTAGAACACTTTCCCTTAACTGGCATATTACTTGGTATCTCACCCAAAGCTTATTTTAGATATAGAATGAGCCAATACTAAATGTCATTTTTGCAAAATTCAGATTATGTTGATTTTTCAGTTCAGACTCTACCTAAAAACCATTGATAGTTCTGTTATATTTGTTGATGGGGAAAGGTAAATTGACCTAATGTCATTTACAGGTTCAGCATATCTTATTTTATCTTTAATTGTTTAGCTTATCCTTATTCAAAACTGGTGATAATCAGCTTTTGAAAATTTGAGTTTCTTAATTTTCTTACTCTCTTAATCATCTTTTAGTGGAGAGAGACAGAATAACCTGAAAATGTTCCAAAACTTGGACTTATAGAGGCTTAAAAAGCAGCCTTGATTTACATTTTCCCCATCTCCCAGTTCCTTTCTTAAAATTAAGAAATAGACCATTACATAACTACTTAAAGGCTTCTTAGTAGCATAGGTATACCAGTTGGCCAATCTACCACCAGCTCATACATGCTCTCTTCCACATGTGAGATCCACATCAATTAGAATGAGAACAAGTTTCAATTTCTATTGAGAGCAGATAAACACACATTTCTCCGGAAACCTAATATCCTTAAAGGAAACAAATAAAAATCCATTGTAGATATGTCACACAAAATCAAGATACTTAGATCCAGAAATCCAGGGACTAAGTCTGGTCTATGCTATGTTTAGGAAACACACCCTCAGCATTATCCTTGTTTTAATCAACAGTGCCCATGACATCATTATTCAAGCCATTTATTTAGTCTATTTCCAAGCTTACAACATGGTAAATGACTGTATAAATAAAACAATTCAGCTCTATAAGAATCATTTGCAATTCAGAACATCAGGGAGAAAAAACTTGAAGTGACTATCATCCGAAACATTACTAAAATGTCTACAAGTTGTTCTAAATGTAAATCTTTTCCTAAAGATATGAAAGGAAAAAAAAAAAAAAAAAAAACAGCTGCAGCAGAAGGTTTTTACTGCCTGTCAAAAAAAAGTACACCAGAAAGCTAAGTTAGGGCAGAAGGAAAACTAGTATAATATAAACACTTCAATTGTAAGTTGTTGGAAACTCTTGCATTGGTTTGCATAGAATGTTCACAGAGGGGTGGACACGATAATTTAGATAGAAAGTTCCATGAGGGCAAAGACCAAGTCTGATTAAAATTATATTAATTCAATTCCCAGTATCTAGTACATTGCTTTTGATGACAATGGTTTTCCATTCTATCACCCACTTAAATAATGAATACAGTAGTTGTGTAATAGAACTTGATTACTGCTAAGAATAGCATTTTATTATCTGAAATTGTGCTGCAATTTAATTAAAATAAATTAAGATGTGTTATAATTTAATTTACCCTATCTTTGGTTTTATTTATCTTGGATCCCTCTTTCTTCTCCCTTCACTTCTCATATCTAATTCAGTAACTAAATCTTGTCCATCCTATAAACACTTCTGATGTGTCACATTTGTCCATTCTTTTCTAATGCCAAGTTACAACTCTCTATTAGACCATTATTAGCACCTGTCTGCTTACTGTAAAAGCCTCCTTTAAAAACAACAGCTTTTCCTCCCATACTCTGTATTTTTCCCCCCTTCATACCTCTTGCTTACCCATAAATTCGGTCACATTTCATCCATAATAGCCTGTAATTGCTCCCCATTTCCTACTAAGTAAAATTCGAACTGGGTACTATGTGGCACAGGGGATGGAACACCGTCCTCAGAGTCAGGAAGACTCATCTTCCTGAGTTCAAATCCTACTACCTGTGTGATCTTAGACTTAATCTTGTGAGAATCAAATGAAGTAAAGTGAATGCTTTTTAAACTATGAGGCAATATATGTGAGATACTATCTATTTTTTTTAAAACACTTTTGTTAGGATTCAGATACAGAATAAAAATTTCTGCTCCAAGTTGTTATACTGCTAATATTCCCTTATCCACTGTTTCATTCTATATTCTATATTTCCATTTGATGTTATTATTCTTTATTTCCATTCCATAAATTATGGAACGAGTGAATAGAATAATTGCTTTCTGTAGCTGAATTAGTTTGAAAACTCATTATCTGTGGTTTAATGAAAGCATTTTTTCTATATCCCTATTAGCAGAGCACAGAAAAGGTGTATGTCTTGTTTTGTTCCTATATAGTTTAGATCTCTTCAATTAGGCTCTATGCTTTGAAAGTTTTTTTTGTTATTGTTCTATATGAATGTATCAATTGTACACACTTGTGTGTATACCTTCTAAATACATTTGGATAGTCAACATCTATTAAAAATATTAGGATTTTATGAATCAATGTTAAATCCACATGACTGTGGGCAAGAATTTCATCTGTGGCAATGGCATGGATACTAGTATGCTTAATTGGCTAAGTTCTCCAGGGCATTTTGAAGTCTGTATAGTATTTTCAACTGTTTAGTTGTGTCTGACTCTTTGTGAACCCATGTGGGTTTTCTTAGCAAAGACACTAAAGTGGTTTGCCATTTCCTTCTCCAGTGGATTAAGGGAAACAGAGGTTAAAGGATTGGTGTAGGCTAATAAGTAACTCAGGTCAACTTTGAACTCCTTAATTCCAGGCCCAGAGCTCCATCCATTATACAGCAATTTGTTTTATAGTAAAAGTCTGTCATAAAAGAAAATTAATTTCTGTTCTCTTTAATGATTCTCAGTCACATCTTGCTAGGTATCTGGTAAGTCATAAATTTTTACAATCTATAGGGAAGGGTTGCAAAATTCCCACTGTTTCTTTGTATGAAATCTTCTTAGATGATTAAGTATGGCTCCTTAACAATAACTCGTGTTCAGTTTCTAGTCATAATGACCTGTACTAGAATCTTCAATGTAAATGGCATCATTTCTTTGATTTTTCTAAATAAATCTTTGTACACAGCCAGTTATTTGAAAGTTGTTGGTTGACTTTTTTTTTTTTTTGTGAATTTCATGAAAATGGTACACATGGAGGGCACTCTTCGATCTTAGTTTTATAGACTCCATTTAATTAGCAGAGGATCACTGGATAATAAGATAAAGAGCTGGAAGGGACCTCACAGGCCATTTAGTACAATCTTTTCATTTTACAGAAAAAGAAACTTAAGATACTTGCCAAAGTCACTCATGTAGTATCAGAGGTAGGATTTGAACCTGGGTCCTAGGATGTCAGCACAAGTACTCTTTCTATTGTACCGTGATGTCTCAATTAAGTCAGAGAAATCCAATTTTTCCTGTTCAATGATCTATTCTTGTCCAAATGCATTTCCATAGGCTTCTGATCTGTATCACATACTCTAAGAATATATATCAATCTTTCTCCTCTTTTTAGGTTTGGAAATGTTAATCTTTCTTCGGCTGCTTTAAGTTGATAGGTCTAATATTGTATTGGTTTTTATTAAAGTAATTTTTAGATATTGTTAAAATGAAAAAAAAAAAAGCAAACAAGGATATGGCAAGATGAATGTAGTTAGTAAATCCAGGTTGGAAATATTTTATAATGAGTAATAAGACAAGGAAAAGTAGCTTGGAGCTCAATTCTAGCAAAACTTGAATGACAAACTAAGAAGTTTATACTATATTCATTAGCCTGTGTTGAATGATCTTTGCTATATGAAAGCAAATCAAAATCACTTGAAACAATGGTACAGAAGTAACTGTGCAGAATACTGTTTAAGATTTTTTTTTTTTTGGACAGCTCATTATTATGCTACATTTGATTGAATAATCAGGTTTTGCCACCTATACCTGTTTTTCCCAGATAAACTTCAAAGCTTCTTGAAAGCAGGGACTATTTTACTTTTCTGTTGTATCTTCAGTTTTCAGTACATTACTTTGCGCATAATAAGTGCTTAGTTAAATGCTTTCATTCAGTCATGCTGGAAGAACATCCCAAATGTTATTCACTTAATTTTTGGGAATCCTTCCTCCAGTTCAGAGAAGCAGATAAGAAGTAAATGTCAGTATCTGAATTTTGTTGAGAGAGGCAAGTGAGATGAGGTTGTGGGGAAAAGGTCTAGTAAGACAAAAAAAGGGCGGAAAAACCCAATTCATCTCCCCCTAACTTTATTCACTCTAAATTTCCTGTTCTCCTGTCTGGCTCACAAAATAGAAGTTGATCGGTTTCTATTCTTTTCTTACACAGTTCAACCCTTAAGTCTTAAACCTACCTCCCAACTAGAGAGAAGGAATCATTAGGACTTCATAGAATTTCAGATTTGAAAAAGCTCTCACAAGCCAACCTAAATCTGATCGAGAATCTACCCAACATACTGAACAAGTGGCCTCCAGATTTTGCTTGAAGACCTCCAGTGAGGAGGAATCCTTGACTTCCTAAATCAGCCCTCTGTACCTTTGGAAAACTTAGATGAATATGCTTCCCCAAGGCACTGTCAGTCAGAGGAACTTTGAACATAATAGGTTCTTAATAAATATTTGTTGATTGTATTTTTTTTTAACTTTACCTTTACTCAAATCACCACTAACACTGTCTATCTATTCTCTGTGAAATCCAAACTGTAGAATTCCTTCAATAATTAGCTGTTTGGCAAAAACAGTCCTGTGTGTTGGATGGCAACACAGAACTTATTAAAAGCAGCACTGTGTATGGATATGACTTGCCAGCATGCCCCCAACGACTCTGAGGCTACATAAAATGCAGCGTGTGGAAATCACAAGTTCCATTAAAACCGTAAGCATTTTCCAAGTTCCTTGCCAGAAGCAGAGGGTGTTTTCTATAGAACTTTCCTTCCCTGGATCTGGACCTCCCATCCTCTTTGATGGACAAAAGATCTTTTAAGTAAATGCTCTGCCTTTAGCATCAAGATGAACTAGTCACAAAGTAAAATACAGTCTACAACAAGTTACCCCAATAAATTGTAGCACACACTTACACAACTACAAAGGTCATCAGTACATTCCCCTCTATTCTTAACTAACACACACACACACACACACACACACACACACACACAGAGGATCGATTGAAAAATAGAAAAGATTGTTTTACTGAAACAGACCAAAAAAGCATAGTGGGAAAGACATGCATCAATATATAAAAGTGTGATGTCCTTTAAATAATGTGTTGTTTTAAATGTCATTTAAATAATAATGTAGAAGGAGGAGAAAAAAAAAAAAGAAGAAGGGACAAGTACCCAGCTGTTTGATTTTGGCTCTCAGTCTTTATTAACAAGTTAAACTGAGAAGCCAAAGTTAAAGAAACTTTTGTGTAATCCCTACCTGAAAGAACTTCAACTCAAATGAATTTATTTGACTCTAGGATGACAAGTTAGGATTGTTAATAGAAAGACAGCTATTATTCCCTTTTAATTTCTTGTTAGGATTGCACTTCCTTCATTGTAGCCCTCTGGGTCCTTTAGTCTACAACAATAGAGCCAGGTATTGAAAACTACCTTCCACAAAGCTGGTTTTGGAAAGAGACCAGACAGAAAAAGAGATTTGTAGCTTAATAAAACTGTTTTGCAATTTATAAAACTTTTCTCACTAAATTTCAGCCACCTTGAAAATTAAGTAGCAAAAGTATTATTTTCCTCATTTTATAAGTAAGGAAACTGAAGTGAGGACGGACAAATGACTTTTCCAACTCATTGGAATTTACAGAGTCAGAAATCTGGCACTTTGCTTCCAAGCCCAGAGATCACTCTGTGGCACCAAGCTGCCTCATAGCTTGGTTTTGTGGTCAATACTTTAAAATGTATGAATTCCATAATATGGTAAAGTGACAAGTTTTAGGAGCAATACGAGGCAAGATACGGCTTATCTCTCACCTGTTACTGAATAGATGCAGCATCAGTTCCTGTTCCCTTAGAAAAGATAGAGTGATCTGCTTAGTGGAGAAATGACATGAGATTTAGGTTAAATAAGATGCGAGTCTGAATCTTATCTTTGCTATTTTTTATCTGGATGATCTTCAATAAGTCATTTAAACGCTGGAGACCTGAGTTTCTTCATTAATTGAAAAAACAGATCGATCTAGCTCTATGATCCTACAACTAGGTCAGAATCCTATGAAGCTAATTTCCTTTGGTACCAAGAATCTTAACTTTTGATATAATTAGTATAAAAAAATTTAAAATCAACCTTAAAAATGACATTTTTCAAAGGTCACTAATTCTTGGTCCTGATTATGTTCACACCTGCACATTAGCAAGTGTGAGTAAGATAGAAGACTAGATATTTTTTTTCCAATTTCTGTTACCTTTCAACACCCCCCCCCCAAAAATAAAAGTAAGTAGGTGCTAGATGTGGAGAAATTATAGCTGAATTCACAAGACAAGAAAGAATGGTTTTATTTATGAATTAAGAGCAGACAATGCTGATCTTAAAGCTCTGATTCAGGCCCCTTCTCTCATGGGATTCCATGTTCTAGGTGGGGATACACAATGTGACCCTCAATTTTGTGCTCGGGGCTCATCTTGGCATCTTCTGCTTCAGAGACCTCAGCCTAAACAAATGGCAGATACTGATTCTGCTCAGATATGATAGGACATAGAGAAGGCCCAAGTGTTTGTGTACGATCTGGGACATCAAGACTGCAGAGAGGCTGACCAGAATATACTCTCCTTTCTCAACTCCAACTTTGTTAAAAATGGGGAAAAAAAAAAAGGTGTAGATGCTAATTTAGCTCAACCAGAAGAGGAGAACAAAGGGACATGTGTCTGTGACAGATTTGAAGGAAAATGGGGTAAAACTCAGGTAGGGCCAACCTCCTGTTACTCAGGATGGGAGATCCAGGCTGGTGAATCCTAAATCTCCAATAAAGAATGAAGCAAAAGTAGCTTTGTAGCCCTGCCTTGGAGAATTTTTTACTTTTTGATTGTGTAAGACTTTTAATGTCCTCTTTTGGAGTTTTTCTTGGCAGAGATACTGGAATGTTAGCCATTTCTCTCCAGCAAGAAGCAAAAAAGACTAAGGGACTTGATCAGGGTCACACAGCCAATAAGTGTCTGAAGCCAGATTTGAACTCAGAAGGTAAGTCTGTCTGACTTCAAGCCCAGCACATTCTCCACTGGACCATCTAGCTGCTCACCAGCAAAGTAAGGATGGAGGAATTAAAAAATAAATAATGAGAAAATATAAAGAAAGTTGAAATGCCAAAGGTTGCAAAAGGAAGACAATTCAATAAAATCAGAGCATCAGCAGATAAATCAATAGAAATTATCCTAGAAGGAAGGATAAATGTTAAATTATCAAAGAAATTTCAAAGCTCCTAAAAAATAGTACAAGATAAAGGACAGTGACCCAATGTTTAATGAAATACAGACTCTTGCAGATTTGCAAGAGTATGGAATAGCAATAAAAATTTTCAGATGGTTCAAAAGAAAAAAAAGAAATCTAAAAGAGAAAAATTTAGGTAAACATGGGTCAGAATTTAGTTCTTTCAAAGAAATAAAAAACACAATTTGGACAAAATAAATTCATGGTGGAGCTTTTTTAAAAAAGAAGTGAATTAAAGATTGTTCATCTCTGAGCTTAGCACAAATGTGTGCATATAATTGATGCTGACAATGGATGACTTCAGTGCTGAACATCATCATTGAGAAAGGGGATCTAATGTTCTGGCTAAAACAGTGCTGTGGTTTTAGCAAGAAGAGAAGGCTTGGAGGGAAATGACAGCTGTAAAATATGTGAGGAATTATCATAAGGAAGAGGAATGAGACTCCTTCAGTTTGGCTCCAAAAGCAGAACCAAGAACAGTGGGTAGAAGCTGCACAGAAGCAAACTTAGTATTTTATTGGGGAAAAATTTCTAATAATTAGAACTGTCCAAAAGTTGAATGAACTGCTTTGAGTTGCAGAGGGTTCCATTTCTGTGGAGCTGATGACCACTTGTTGATTTTATTATATAGATGGGACTCCTTTTGTGTAGGAATTAGATTAGACTGGCTATTGAAATGCTTTTCAGTTGTCAAATTCTGTGATCTTGTAAAAGTTGATCCTTTTACAAAAATACTCAGGAAGACATCATTAGTTGTGGGAGATTCACAATCAAATTGTGGTAAATGTTCATACTAGAATATTACTATACTGTAACAAATGACAAATCTTATGAATATAGAACACACACAAGAATCTAGATGAATTAATGAAAAATGAAATAGAGCCATAAAAGAATATACACAATGACTCCAAAAATATAAATAAAAAAGAATCAACTCACATAAAAGTACTCTCAAGTGTGTTTTTTCCATATTCATAGCTTGGCTTTAAAAAGATTTTTTAACCTAGTAATTGATAACAATTTTGATTTAGAAATTTATATACATAAAACACTTAAGAGGGGAAAGCTGTTGTTAATAAATGGAAGGAGCATAATGTGAATTAAAGCCTGAGTGATGGCAGTTGATACTGAGTAATTAAAGGCATCCACAACAGTCTAAGTGCTGTCTAGAACACACATACTACACATTCAGTATAATCCCATAGTTTATATTCAGAGACCACACATTTTCCTAGTTATTCCCATATAGTTCTCCTTCCTCAACCTTTTCCTTTTTTCAGTACTGTTTTTTTTAAAGGGAGTATATTCCCATCATTGTTTCAGTTCACTTCCTTTAAAAATACTCAAAAATGCTGCAGTATCTTTTAAAATCATTTCAGCTTTAAGAGAAGCACTACCTGACTGTCTTATTTAAAGGCAGATAGAATAACCAGTCAATCTGTTTTATCTTGAGAGATGTCTTCTTCTGGAAAAATGAGTTTGAGAAATAGTCCTGAAATGGGGAGGTAGGATGAGAGAATTGGAAGAGAAAGTGTGATAAATAAGAATTAATAGATCAAGGAGATAAGGTGAAGGTTGTTACAGTTGTGCAGGGTGACAGAGGGGCCTTTTTCCAGTCTGACACTGATAAACTGACTTGGATGTTGACCTGTGATTAATTCCAATGCCTTGTTACCCATGAATTTAAAAAACAGGAAGATGAATCTCATTTTATTGATTTAAACTCTTAAAAAAGTAGAAATTAAAAAGACTTTATTTATAAAATTACATCTCTTTATAATATGGAGAGGTGGAAAGGTGGCCTTGGAGCCACAAAAAACTGGATTCAAATCTTGCTTCTGACACATAGTGGCTGTGTAACCTACATAAGTCATTTAACCTCTCCTTTCCCTATTAGTCTAGAAGATACAGAAAAGATGCTAATCTGCATTAGTAGAGGGAATTTCCCTCTACTAGGTCTAGTTCCTCATCCTATACAACATAAAAATAATAGTTGTCACTTAAGTAATGCATTAAGGTTGCTTACATATTAAATGATTATATATAATATCTTATTTGAATCTCACAGCTACTTTGTAAGGCAGATACTACAGATATTTTTGTCTATCTCTGGTAGAAAAGAAAACTGTCCAGTGAAGTTAAAAGTCACTTGCCCATTCTCAAAAACTTATCCTAGAGCATAAGGTCTGGGAAAAACCAAACAAACAAGTTGAAGATTAAGAACTAAAAGGAAAATCACAGGTAGGTACACAAATCCCTAGCAATAGGGATGGATGACTGAGTTGCACATAACAAGCAAACTTCATCTAATAGTATGTAAATTCCTTGAGGATAGGATACAATTTTCATATTTGTTTTTGTGTCCTCAGTCCAGTATGTATGACTTTCTCATTTCCGAATCTAATATTTTAAAGTTTGCTTTACATATATTATATTACTGCTTATTCACAAAAGAAGAAAAAAAAATCCTACAAGGCAGGTACTATTACTACCCCCATTTTCAAATGAATTAACTGAGGCACAGAAGACAGTTTAATGGATTTACTTTGAGTAGTGCATACAGTAATTAAACACAAGACTCAAATTGAAGTCTTCCTGACTTGGAAATCCAGCAGATGATGCAATAGGTGCTTGTGGGATAGAAATGAAATTATCTTACTGTAATGCTGTCATATCATGTCTCAAAACCCAGATTCTTAAAAGCTATTTCAGTGGAGTGAATGCAAGATTTGGAAAGTTCTAAAAAGAAGGAAAACTTTGAAAAGCTTTTTGGGGGAGGAAGCTGTGAAAAATCCATATAGAATTATAGAATGTATATCTCTCATCAACAAGTTAAGAGAAGTTCATTGCCAAAAGGTTGGTTTTGGGGGATAATGTTTTTAGCCAATGACTCATAAAATTATTATTTTTTAATTGAAACAGTTCTTAACCTCTTTTTTGTTTGTTTGTTTGTTTCATGAATTCCTTTGGTAGCCTGATGAAATACATGAATTTCCTTCTTAGAATCATTTAAATGCACAAAATAAAATATATAGGATTACAAAGGAAACTAATTATATTGAAATTTAGTTATAAAAATATTAGAAAAAAAATCCAACAAATTCCTGGACTCTAAGAACTCCTGCTTTATAGTAATGATTCTGGGAGATATAGTTAAGGCTTTTAAAGAGAATTACTGTTTCTACTATTACAAGTGCATAAAATATAATCTCTAATATGATCCATTATTTTCTATAGCATTTTGCTAATTTATGGCACCCTAGCTAATGTGACATTCATAGAAGTCTTGCTGAGATGCTTCTTCCTGGCATGAAAATAGTGTGAGGTTCTTGAAGGTTGTGCTTATGAAGCACAAGGAAAGAAGGGGTCAGAATGGGCTTAGAAACAGAGTGTATATGCCCGGCCTGAGAGCCAGCCTTGCTGAGTTCACAGAGGCCCATCACCAAAAGTCTGGCTGCCAGGTGATGACTCTCTTTGAACATAGCACCTTATGAAGGTGGTATGGAAGACTTGTCTGTATTAGTAGAAGTGCTCATATGGTTAGATTAAAGGATCTTTTGATATAAGGTGAGATGAACTAGTATGGTCCTATGATAGCCAAGGGTTTTGGAGGTGCAGGGGAAAGAAACTGATGGTAAAGATGGACTTAAGGAACTCTGTGGTAGATCTTAGAATTACTAAGAAGGCTAGCCCCCAAAAGATGAGCTCCACATCTGAGCTGGGTGAGAAAGGCAATTAATTCTTTTTGTTGTTTGCCCTTCATTCTTGAGGAGGACCGATGACATCATGAGGATGATGTCCTGACTTGTGCATCAATCACATGAGGTAGAGCTTCACTGTACTCAGCCCCCCGCCCCAGAAGAGTCACAGAAGTGGCAAAGCAAGGCAAGATGACTGGTGATGGTCCAGGACGCAGTGGGTGACCTTGGTCTCTTTAAATTAAAGTCTTTCCTAGGACTCAGTTTGTATAAGGCAACGCCCATGCAATGACTAAATGCTAAGTAAGAATAGACACAGAAGATGCTACCATTAAGAGCCAATTGTTAATGGGTAAAACTATTCAGAGAAGCCCTAAAACACAGTTGTCCCTACTGCCCAGATTTAGTTACCTCAATTTTTTTCTTCTTCTTAAGTAAACGTATGTGTGTGTGTGTGTGTGTGTGTGTGTGTGTGTGTGTATGTGTATGTTTGGCATGGGTGGGTAGAGGATGAGGATAGAACCAAAAATTTCATTATGTAAAGGACAGATCAATGCCTATTAATAAGAGATTGTCAATGCATTATTATCTACAAATGTTCAAGACTGAAAAAAAAAGTTTGGGTGTGAAGCCATAAACATGAAGCTATTATGTTTTTAAAAAACAAATTCTATTCATGTTTGTTTTTTTTTCAGGGACTATCTTAAAAAATATTTTAGAAGCTCATTTACACCTTGAAAGAAGACATTGGATTAATACATTAACATGTAAAAGCTTAAATACTTAATTATTTAAATGAAGAAATAAAATCCTCCTCATAAAGTGTCATTTATTCTTTATTAGGACAGATGCTTTAAGATACATTTTTTCCCAGTAGCAGTGGGTTATACTGAGACAATTACACTCTCATCTCATTCCTATTGTGATCAAATACACATAAATATGCACACACATATAAAGTACATGTAAATGTATAAAAACACATATCCACCCATATATGTGCATATGTATATTTATGTATGAATGAATGTATGAGGTTTCTCAGCATAAAACTAATTGTCCCCCATGGGGAAAGATTCCATAAGTCTGGATTTTAATCAATTGAGCTAATTCGAAACAGAGATTAGCAAAAGGCATATTCTCTGATCTCAAGAGGCTAACACTGAAAGGCAGACAATATTTACGTGGGCACATAAAGAGTTTAAGAACAAGAATTTTAGCAAGATGCAAAACAACAGGCAGAATATGTTAGCAATATCAAGAAATATGTGATATTTTAAAGCTGAAGGGAAAATGTAGCCACACGAATCAGGACCTTTAACAAAAAGACATTCCACAGTTCAAAAAGGATCCTTCTCCTGAGTGCCAAGTACTGATTTCCCTACACCCCTACTGGCTCTTTTCCCCTGATGATGCAATGAAATTCTAAATTTGATGTGCTAAACTTTCGACAGAGCGGCCAGAATTACTGAGCACATTTGCATCATGTTTTCCTTAAAGAAACATTCCATATTCTCAATTTTTCCTGCATTGAGATAGCAGTCATTTCTTAAATACCCACCTTTAGTCACTAGCGGTTTTTTCATATTTGACCTGATACTGTGTGTCAAATCATTCATTATTTTTCTGGTGGGCATATAACCATAATTCACATTAATACAGTGAGGGAGCAATACATTATAAGGAACAGAGGACTAGCCTTAGTGTCAGGATGATGTGGATTCAAGTCCCATCTCCGGCACAGTACTGGCAGTGTAACTCTAGGTAAAATCACAGCTTTTCTGATGCCTCTTAGCAACTAATTCCATAAACTGCAGAACAGTGGTTGATTTGTATCAGCAGGGGGAATTTTCTTTATCTTCAACTCTCTTTGTTAATGAAATTACAGATATGGAGAGAAAAAAGAAATCCCCAAATCAACAGTAGCTAAAAATCCTGTGAATAGGTCTCATTCTTCCTTATTTTAGAGAGAAGTAAGCTGATAAGAGTAGGATAAGAAATAGGTCATGTTAAAGTGATTTGCTGGAAGCATAGAAGTAATAAGGGAACCAGTCCTATGATTTCAAGTTTAAAGCACTTAACACTACTCTACTCAAATTTTGCTTTTCTGCCATGAAGTTTACTACAATTTCATAAAAAATGTATAGCTGCCATGGTCAGTTACATGGCAGAACTATTAAGCTAGGTATAAAAATCAACCACACACCAGGAAAACCATAGATTGCCTAGAAGTGAGTGGAGAACAGAAAAGATTGTACACTGCCTTATTTCTTATTCTTCACATGCATCATCCATCTCTTGCTTTTGCACCCTATACTTGGGATACTTTGTCTTTTGGTCGTCAAGTGCCACCTCCTATATGGGACCTTTCCTTGGATGCCCATTCTCTCCAAAATAATACCTGACCTCTCTCCAGAGATTACCATATAAATTTTGTATTTCCTCCTTGATAGAATGCAACCTCATTGAAGACAAGAATTATCTCACTTTTATATTTATATCCTCTGTGCATAGTATGTTACAGATACTTTATAAATGCTTGTTAGTTGATTAAACTAAAACTAAACCCACATTTATGTTTGAAATTGAATGGAATTTGGAATGGCAATTGGGGAACTGAATCTAAATGCACAAGCAGCAGTTCATTTAGCTGGTATTTCTTTCTGAGCAAAGATTACTTAAGTAAATGGAAACACAGCAAGTGAACTAAAAGGCTAAATGGTAGGCCTTAATTTTAGCACTAATTGTAAAATGTTAACCATAAGCAATCTATTGTAACTTCTATAGATATCTCAGTGGTGTTTTTGTTTGTCTCAAACTGTTAAAATGCTACTATTGGGTTATTCCTGCACAGAAGGTGCTTCTTCCTCCTTTCTGTTGATTGTCTTTCCTTCTAAAGCTCAGACCAAAGTTTCCTCTTCTCTTTGAGAACTCATCGGCTAATCCATTTCTTGAGTGATCTCTTATCTCTTAATTTTTCAATTTGGCATTTGTCATACACTTCCTGGTGTGGTTAGCTATCTTTCTGTGTAGAGTTTCCAAAGCTAGCTCATTCGGGGCTGAGACACCCTCCTTTATACTACTGTGTGTCCTGTAACAATGTAAAAAAACTGTCAAGTTAAAGTATGAATCATAAAACAATTAATCAATAAGAATTTATTATGGGTCTGCTTAGTGCACTGGGGACATAAGTACAAAGTTTGAAATAATTCTTACTTGTAAAATTTCAAAAATCTGTTTCATGGTAAAAGAAACTGTGATTAATATGGAATTCTTCTGCAATGACAAGCCAGGAATTTCCTCGAAAATTCCTTGGAAAGGAATTGTATTGCCATAACTATCTTCTTTTTAAATAGGTACTGCCAAAAAAACCAAAAAAAACAACAACTCAAAAACAACCAACAACAAACCAGAAAACCATACCTCCTCCTCTTCAAAAAGGGAACTGCATATTAAGGGGTCAGGAATAAGATAGATTAAAAGTATAAACATGGGGCCAAATAATTTAATATGTTAAAAGGAATGTTTTTCAGAATTCTATAGGACTTTTTAGGATAAGATCAGTAACAAATAAGCACTTATTAAGTGTCTTTGTCTTAAACATTAAGTTTTAAGTGGCATTTTCTTAAGCAGTGGGACTTTGAAGATAAAAGAAATAGTATTTATTTAAACAGAAGCAGCAATATATAGAAATATATACAGAATATATGAGGAGGGAAAGACAACTATAGGCATGGACATGTAGTATGAGCACCTGCCTGGTCAATTGAAAGGCAGGAGGCAAGATATGGAGAGTAATGTGTAAAGAATAGCGAGTAGATAGAGCCTTTATATCTTATGAATCCCACTGAAAGGGATATGGCGGATCTATTCTGAAAGACAGAGACCACTCTCAGACTGTAACAAATAGACTATAAAGATGATGAAGAACAATGTGAGTTCAGAAAAAAAAATAGCAAGAATAAAAGGGTTGATCCTAAGTGGACAAGTAAGGGAATCTGCTGCAAAAGTAATCAGAGAGAAAAGGCAAGATGCAAAGGAACTGATTTCAGAGTGTGTTTAGCATTGAGTCTGAAGAAGCTCTGAATTCAAATCCTATTTGTAAGGCTTATTACAAATGTAACTATAGGCAAATGACTTAACCTCCCTGGACCCAGATTCTTTTTCCTCAAGAGATTTTGTTAGGGTCAATGTAACTCAAACTCTATGATTCTATGAAGCTAATGAGGAGCTACACACCTAGAATCAGAAGAGACTTAGGGGATTAAAACGTCATCTCCAAGGACTTACCCTTCAGGTATTAAATTAGAGGTAAGGAAGAAAGGGCTGAACATGCCTACTTGGGAGCTAAACTTATGGGAGTTGAAGCCACAAATGCAAGATTGTGGAAACGCTAAGCACATGCCACTGCTATATTTTATTTTATAAATAGGATGCAAAAGGAATCGCCATCTTTCATATTAAAAATAAAGCAGCCAAAGCCAAAACTTCTCTGTGGTCAAGATGATGCCATTTTCAAAAACTTCCCCTGTGATTTGGTTCCTCAAAGGAGTTGGTAGGAGAACGCTGTGCAGACTCTTGTATTCCATGTGGCCACAGTAAAAAGTAGGAGGAATGGGTGGAAGATATATTAATTCCTTTTATATTTTGTTTATCAGGATTTATAGGAGAATTTTCCTGCAAATATTTCATTCAGCATTGTCTGTGTCTTTTTTAATTTTTAGTTATATTGATTTTGATTGGATAAAATTTTTTATATTCCAAAACTCCAAACTGTTCATTTTACCTTCTATGATCTGTTCTGTCCCTTGTTGGGTCAAGAACTCTTCCCTTAATGAATATAAACTGCTTGCATTTTTGTTTTTCTTCCCGGGTTATTTATACCTTCTGAATCCAATTCTCCCTGGGCAACAAGAGAATTGTTTGGTTCTGCAAACACATACTGTATCTAGGATATACTATAACCTATTTAACATGTAAAAGACTGCTTGCCATCTGGGGGAGGGAGTGGAAGGAGGGAGGGGAAAAATCGGAACAGGAGTGCAAGGGATAATGTAAAAAATTACCCTGGTATGGGTTCTGTCAATAAAAAGTTATTTAGAATTTAGCTTAAAAAAAAAAAAAAAAAAAACTCTTCCCTTATCCAAGGTTGTAAAAAGTAGCTCTCTTTCTGCTCCTCTGATATGCTTATAATATCACCTTTTATATCTAAAGATATATTAGGATGAGATAATGTTCCAAACCTCATTTCTGCAAGATCATTTTCCGACTTTCCCAGTAGTTTTGGTCTTTACCCCAGTAGCTTTAAATTCTTTGGATTTGTCAAACATTAAGCCACTATGTTCAACTGCATTTAAATTTGAAAATAGATTGTTTCTCTGCTGACCTTTACCTTCACAGTACAATTAACAATTGTCCAAATTCATATTTAAATGATTAAACCTTGTCAAAAATATATGATTCAATTAAAAAAAGATTTGAAAAGAAAAATAGGAAAATACACACGTGTAATGGCAAAAGTTAATTTGATCACTGAAAACCCTGTGGCTAGTCAGGACAACCAGACATCATGGTTCTTAGCTGTGACCATGGAACTCGTGAGAATTAATATCCATCTGCTTACCACTGCTTTCTGTAGGCTGCTAATAAATTTGCAAAATGGCAGCAAGGAAAGGAGGCTCAAAAATTATTTGGCCCCTCCACTTAAATTACAAAGAATTTGTCTCCTTACACTGCACAATGGAGTGTAACAACAATCTTCCACCCACGGTACACTAAGGACTACTGCCATGGTGGCCTTCTGTTTTAACTGGAGCCAGCTGCCTATGTCAACAGCTTGCTTTGGTTAGTTGCAGCTGCAGGGGCTCTCCAGTTCAACAATCCTCCATCTTCCTCACCTCCCCTAAACTATCCCAAATGTTCTACGCAGCTAAGGACACCACTGGACTCCATAAGTAACTTGTGGTATAGGAAGTCATCTAGGTCATAATTTAAGAGATGTAGGCATTTGTTAGCAAATAATTTGGATTAGTCCTGGTGCTATTTTTCTAGCATAATAATCTTGAATTTAAATGTTTTTATTAAGTCACAGGATGCTATATATGACTTCTTTTTTTTGCCAAATGGGAGTCAGCAGTAAAGAGGAATCAGCATACTGTCAGAGGGGCCCACCACTGTGAGCATGTGTGGGGAGAAGCAACTGGTATTTTAAATATATTTAACCAGGTAGATTGGAATTAACTAAGATGCATAAGGTTAGCATGAGGATGATTGTTAGTTCTAGCTTATTTCACTTGTGATCTTATCAGTTTGTATGGATTCAATCTTTATCAACATGATTTTCAGATCAACTTATCCAGCCCTAATCTCTTGACCACTATCTCCAACTGCTGACTGGATATCTTCAACTGGATAATCCAGAAATATCTTGGGCATATTTAAAGGCAGTAGGGAAGGGAAAAAATGTTGATAGGGAGAAGAGGAAGTAGATTTAAGAGAGAAATAGGAAAATTAGGATATAATCTGGTGGAAAAGAGAAGAAGTGATGAGATCGAGCACTGATGGAAAAGGGGCAAGCCTTGGCAAGGTGAAGGGTCATCTCTTTGGGTAAGACTGGGGAAATGTGGAGTGAGCAAGAAATGATATCAAGTGTTCTGTGTTGAAAAGAATGGGAAATGAGAGCACTCACATTGAAGGTCTTCTTTCCTCTCCCTCCCCCAGTAAAGAGTCAAAGGGAGTGAAACATTAAGGAGTATATAGGTAGGCTTGAGAATGCAAGAAATTTGAAATAGCTTCTGTGGGGAATGATAAAGGGAATCAGGGAGAAAGAAATAACCTGCCCTGTTTGTAGGGAGGACCCAGTTGAGGTTGGGTATCATGCAACTGGACCAATGACACCTACTACTGACCATCCTAGCTGTTATTCTCCTTTATTATTTCAAATTATATTATATTACTTCCTAGGCAGCTAGCTGGTGTAATGGATAGAGTGCCAGGCCTGAAGACTGAAAACTTATCTTGCTGAGTTCAAATTTGGCTTCAGACACTTACTAGCTGTGTGACCCTGGACAAGTTACTTAACCCTGTTTGCCTCAGTTTCCTCATCTGAAGAAGGAAATGGCAAATCACTCCAGTATCTTGCCAAGAAAATTCCAAAGTCAGACAAGACTGGAATGACAGATTAAATTTGTTATTCACCATCAATATAACATAAATTCCTTAAAGGCAAGATCTACCTTGTTTACATCTTTGTATCCCCATTGCTTGCATGTGATATACACTTAAATGTTTTTTTGAATGGAAGTTTTGTTAGGTGGAACATCTCATAAAGTATTGAACTTGGAGTCAGGAAGAGCTGAATTTTCATTCTGGTTCAGGTACTTATCACTTGTGAGATCCTGGGCAATTCACTTATTCACTCTGCCTCAGTTTTCTCATCTATAAATTGGGGAAAATAATGCCACCTGAACCACAGGGTTGTAAGGGTTAACTAAGTTAATACAGGCAAAGCTCCTTGTGAACCTTCAAGCGTTTTATATATGTATGTTCTTCATCATCATAACTATTATTATTTAGAATCAGGACCACCAATAAGGTGCTTCAGACAATGGGTTATCATGGGGTCTAAAAATCTTTAGCTAGGCTTCAGCTCACCCCCTTATCCTGATAGACTTTGGGCATGTTTAAACATGGGCAGAAGCTACTGTTAGATATCTCTGCCTGTGGTTAGTAGGAATTTCCAGTATGGGGAAGATATGCTGAACGTCTCAGTGATGATGTTGCTAACTAGGCCTCTCTTACAGAGAGAAATTTGTGGTAAAGAGTTTCTATCAAGGTTTCTGTAAAAGTACAAATGGGATATCACCCTGTGTTTTTGCAATGGCATTTAAGAGAATTTTGATTTTTCTCTTTAGAAAACACTGGATTCAAATTTTACCTCTGGAACATTCTAGCAAGCCATGTTATATCTCTGGTTCTGAGGGGGCTGGATAATATTATTTGTAGGATACTTTCCAGGTCTAAATACTGTGATTCAAAAAAAAAAAAAACAAGTTATAGTTGCAACTCATACAAGACTATCTCTGCAGGCAAAATCTGATTATATCTAAAAGATTATCAGCATTTTTAGAAATTGTGGTTCTCTAGGGGACTGCTGGGGGGTAAATTATGCATCCATGGCAAAATCACTATACCTTTCCTTGGAGGAAAATCATTCCATTTTTCTTTGGATCTTATTCCATGTTAGAAATCCTGTCTTCTGATTTTTTTCTTCTTTTATACAAAAATGTAAGACATAAAAAGTCCACAGCTAAATGGGAATATTGTGCCATATGGGAAACAGCTTTGTCATTGCTGTGGTAACTAAAACAAAACACCAGAGAGATTTACATGACCCAAACATAAAATCCCCAAACAAGGCAAAAAGGACACTGAAAATGCACCTTCATCTGAAGAAAAATGGACATTAAATGTGGTTTGGAATGCTTTGCTCATTAGGATGACACTTTTTAAGGCATCTTATTTTTTGATCCCAAGCTTTAAAACCTAATTATTAACAAAGCATTTCCTGACTTTCCCTGCTACAACTTTGCCCAACATGTTGTTTTATAACTCTCTTAGTGTAATTATGGAATTATCAATCAATTAGTAAAAATTTACTAAGCTCCTTGTGCCAAGCACTGTGCTAAGTATTGAGGACACAAAGATAAAAGGGAAAAATTGTCCCTGATCTCCAAGAGCTATGGTCTTCTGGGGGATGGGGGAGGGCAAACAACTATGTAAATCAAATTATATATAGTATAAATTTGAAATAAGCAAAGAGGAAGGAGGACAGCCAGGTGACACAGTGGGTGACATAATGGGCTTGGAATCAGGGAGACTTCCTGAGGTCAAATATGGTCTGACAGTTCTTAGTTATATGACTCTGGACAAGTCACATAATCCAGCTTGCCTCAGTTTCTTCATCTGTTAAAAAATCTTGAGAAGTAATGGCAAACTGGTCTAGTATCTTTGTCAGGAAAACCCCAAATGGTATCAACAAAGAGTTGGACATGACTGAAAAAAAAAAGAATGAATACAACAAAAGGAGGGCAATAGAATTAAGGCTTGATCAGGTTGGATTTTACTTGGCACCAGAAGAAAGTCAGGAGTCTCTAGAGATAAGGAGGAGTACTTAATTAATGCTTTGTGATATTGAAAAAGTTTTTGCTCTCAAGGAGCTTTCTTCTGCTCATATGCCACCTCATATAGGAAGCCTTCCCTGATCTCTCTAGTGTAATCAGCATTCTTTAACCACTGCTTTTTCTTCTATGGATTTCTTGTCTCATCTAGTTTGATTAGCTATAGATAGTATTGCGCTCCTGTAGTATCCTGAGTTTAATGTAATCAAAAAAGTAGCTTTTATAAAAAAGGATAATCTGGGGAAATGCTTTCGTCTACATGGCATGACGGTGGCAGACTTAGTTGTTGAACATATATGTCTGTTTTATTCTTATATGAAAAATTTGCATTAAACTGAAAAGTATAGACTTTTCTTTTTTTAATTATAAAACCCCAAACATTGAACTCAGTAGAGGAAAACTAGGCTTTAGTGGTTCTCTTCTAACACAGGAGTTTTCCTCACACAAATGTTCAGATTTTATGATTCTCTGATAGATGCAACTACTGAGATGATTTTTATCTAATGATTAATTTCAGGTGAGGCAACTAGGGAACGATGTCTATGCCTAAGGATTTTAAATAAACAAATAAAAGAAATTCCACATTACTTTATATCGTATACTACTAACTTTCATACCTAGATGTTTCTGTTTATAATTGAAACCTTTGTTTTTCTGGAAATTTCTATTGCTTATTTAAATGCTCATTTTTCTCTATTATCAATTTCCCTTCCTGTCCTCCATCCCGATGTTTTAATATATACTCTAATTGAATTATTAATACCTTACATATCAAGGAGGCACAATTAATGGTAATTTTCATAATGTATCCTTATGAGATAGAATTTTGTAAAACCAGTGTTATCTTGAAATTATGGCAAATGGCAGAGATAAGGATGTGGAAAGATTCCAGAACTTTAAATTAAGAGAAAGGAAATAACAGAATTGTTTGGGAAAGAAGAGAGTATGTATTCTACTTTATTTCCGTTGTCCCTTGACTACCACAAGGAGGCCCTTTCAAGATTACTGTGTCTAGTTTTTTTTTTTTTTAACTTTGACATATAGTTTCTATGTAACATCATACAAAACGTATTCATTGTGTGCAAACAGACAAAAGCTGAGGGGGGGGGGCAGAACACATGGTACCTTTGTTGCAAGAGATCCTTTAGGAGGTTTAAAACTGATCTGTTGGAAGCATAAAATAGTCACCCTACTTCACCCTCATTATTTGGGCTGTCTGTACCCTCCCTCTAAAACCCAAATATATACAACTAATTTTATTTTCTAGTAAGGCAATTGTTGATTAATGAATCATCCTTCCTGTAATTTTTTTTTTTTTATAGCCTTAGTTTGGCTAGATTCCCTGGCATTCTTGTAGAGGTATGTAATGGAAATTTTGACCTTACTCTCTTTGCTTTTTGTAACATCACAAAACACTGATATAACAGAGCTGCAAAAAGTAGCTTGGGGAACGAAGCAATGCACGGAAAAGCTCAGTGTGGAAAGGAACAAAGACATACTAAATCATCTGAAAAGTAAATATTTAGCTCCATGACATGACCCTGCATTCATCGTCTATAGCAACTCATTTGTTACAGCTTAGGACGTCAGAGTTTTTCAAAAGCAGTTGTAAACTGGCCATAAAAAGTCACTTTCAAATTTAACTTGGCACATATACCACTTTTTAGACCCCATAACTGGTTCCAAAATGGTGACTTAGGGCGAGGCAGATAGAAGAAAGGTGTTGTATGATGATTTTCCTTTTAGTTATATTCGAGTTGAAATAAGCCTGGCAAACACTACTATGATCACATCACATCAACAGTCTCAGGAAAACATAAAAGGTTATATATGGTCAACTGGCAATTATGAGTCTTTCCTCAAACACTTTTGATGACTATTTTGTAGTATTTTATAATATGGAGAGCTTTAAGTTTGGGACTAATTTTATAGTAGGTTACAGAAAATGTGTTACAGACATTTCCTGCCTCCTGGTGATGATAATGCTCACATCCTGATAGCAAATTTCTTCAAGACATATATATGTATTATGATCCATACTTTTGTGATAGGTGATATAGCAGCTAGACCCTGACTCAAAATTTCTCTCCTTGAGACAAAATGTTCCTACAAAGCATACTAAACTCTTTGGCTATAACATGAACACAGTTCTACAAGAATTTTGATTATAATTTTCTCCACACTTTCAAAGCTTATAGGTATAGGTGATCTTATTCAGTTGTGCAACAGATATGTACTCAATGTTGCAAGAAGAAAACATGGAGTCTACATGCCCAAGTTAGCACAGATGGTCTGTGTGCTTATCAGAATCTATATTTAAGTGAAGGTTCTAGACTAATTCCATCTATTCATTCATTGGTTTATGGAATTAACATAGAGTGAAGGAATAAGACAGCACAGAGACAGAGACTATACAAATTTCTGCTGTCTTTCTCAAGCTATAAGAGAAATGTGCACAGATGTTTCTTGATATTACCTAAGTTGCTTCTCGAGCCACTGTCACGTCTTCGCTCTTCCTTATTAAAATACCAATGTTATTAACTGGAACCATACATAGAAGCCTCTAGGGGAGAGTGCTTTAATATATCATTTATGGGTCTACTGAGAAGCAGACTTTATTAGAATAATAGTAAGAAAAAAATCCAACATACAAATGGAGCAGCTAAATTTGAAAATCACAGAATATGTTTTGACAATGTTGAAAAAAGTCAATAAATAATGGCTTCTTTATTATATGATATCAGATTGTTAATTATTCACTGAAAGATTGGGTCTTAAGGTCTTATCTCTACAGGAAAGCTGACAGGTGTGTGTAGAGAAGGTGGGGTAAGAGGAGGAAATTCATTTTGCCTAGAGTTCCACCTGCAGGCCTGTAAAACCCAGGTGGCTATATCATAAAAGTTGTTAACCATAAAAGGACCATTGAAAAATGACTAATAGCTATTTAATATCTTGTTTAAAAGTGAGCACAAATGATTTTGGCTAAAAATTTATCCTGTGATTAATCAGAATACTTATCAAGACATTGAGTTTATCTGTATTCTACTTATTTTCAATTTCAATGAGTAGCCTTTAAAAATTCTACCTATAAAAAAAGCAGAACAGATGGATCTAGTTTCAAACAAATTGCAGCATTCTAATTTCTAAAATTTAAGCATACACACACACACACACACACACACACACAATTTTTCTGGAATCTCTTGATCCAGAATCAGCATTATGCTTTTGAGTTTTCTGCTGTCACCACAGCAGGAGTCTGTTCAATTCCATCTCTGTATTGAGAAAATATAGAAATAAGAATAATAAGAAAATTAAGAAATATGAGAACAAGAAAACAAGAAAAAATTAAAAGTAGACAATCTGGTATTAGAAATCATCTTAATGACTGAACTTTGCTTCCTTCTTTAATCTAATTTATTTAGTTAAGTCCTCTGTGCAGAAATAGTCACTAATAAAGTCAATAAGCATTTATTACAATTCTATCTGCCAGGTGGTGATGGGTTAGAATTTGGATGTACAGAGAAAAATAAAATAGTACCCACCTTCAAAGAGTTTATGGCCTGATAGAGGAAACATGTTAAACATGTAAGTAAATACAAAGTAATTCAGATGGGGTATTAATATCTGTAGGTATTAGGTAAGGTCTCCTATAAGATGTAGGACCCCACTGGAACACTGATGTCAAATTTTGCAGTCTGAGGCTTTTTAAAAACATGACCCTTTACTAACAGAAGTTTGTTGTGCTTAAAAGAATGCTAGAGAAAAATTTAATTTCCCTTAAACCATGTCAAAAAGCACAACAGCAAAATCTACTTGTGCCCAGTTCGTCCATGGAGCAGAACCAATGCTGATCAGTTGAAAGGATTCTTAGATGAATTTGTGGTTGTAGGTTGGAAAACAATGAGAATTCTGTTAGGAATCCAGAAGCTTATAAGGGATAACTTGTCACATATGAGAGCCACTCTATGGATTGAGTTACTTCTTCAAAACAGTTTTTACAAAAAAAGAATGGTTGAATAGTTTTTATTCTATAGATGGGATGTTCATTGTATTCCTTTTGAAAACTGAACAAAACTCACTTTAGAGCACAGAAGGAAAAATGCTAGTCTTGGAATAAGAAAGATCTGGATCTAATTGGTGACTCAGACACTTTACTAGCTGTGTAATCAGTTTTCTTTTCTGTATAAAGAAAATACTAATACTCCAATATCTATCTTATGGGGTTGTATATGAACGGATATAAATGTACACACAAAGTATTTTGTTATCCTTAAAGCTATACTTCTAAGATTTATATAAGCAAGCAATATAAAAGTTAAAGTGAATTTTAAAATATTAATTAGTTATTTATAGGGAGAGAACATAGGATAAAGGCTAGAAATAAACAAATAAAAGCACCAGCTGCCATTTCTTTATGCATTTTGGCTAAATATGTTAACCATTCAGGTACATGGTTACCTGAACTCATGAACTTTTGGCACTGAAAACAAACATACATTAAACTTTGCTGACTTGGATAACAAGAAAATAAAATTGCAAAGGTGAATCTCAGGCATCCCAGGCATTCTATTCTTCAAGGATGCCTTTCTGCTTGTCTCCCTGCCTATCTATCTATACACATTTATGTAATATATATTTTTGAAAAAGAATTTATAAATAAAAAAAATCTCAGTGCAATCTTTCATAGTGAACTCAACCAATGAGAGTAGTAATTATGTTATATTCCCAATTTCATTAATTTCTTTTATAGGAAAAATGCTACAAAAATATTTTTATCTAGAAATAAGAATTACTTAAACCTGGTGATCTATTCTTAGTCTCAATTTATTTAAGCTTTAATTTCTTATCTCAAAGTCCTTTTTATATTTAGAGTTAACAAGAAATATTTAAGTGACTAGCACAATGTGAGCTCCTTTCCAAAATCAGAGAATCACTGGTTTTATTTTCTTATACTTTTAGCATACATAAAGATCAAAGAGAAAAACCTTCTTAAAATGTACAATCTTATTAAAGTTTTCTGGTGCTAAAAGATATGTAGGATAAGACAATGGTGGAAGCAGAAGGAACTTCAGAATTGATCTAATCTAAAGGTTCTCAACTTTGAGACTATCAACTTGTTTTAAAATATTTTGATAACTATACTTCAATGTTTCCTTCATAATTTTAGGATTTTAGTGTTTTATTCAATAAAAAAATTTATTCTGAGATGTACATGGGCTTCCCCAATTTGCCAAAGGTGTTGATAATTTAGAAAATATTAAGAACTTTTGATCTAGCCTAACCTGTTCATTTTACAGATAAAGAGATTTCAGTTCCAGGGACACAGAATTACTTGTAAATCATACACATAGTGACAGGGGCAGGATTCCATTTTTTAATGGCAAAAATAATGAAGAGATAAATAAAAAAGAGAAAAGAAGCATAAAGGTTATCTAGCCTCAGAATAATCCAGTATTGCTGTTATTCTTCAGTCATTTTAGTCATGTCTGACTTTTCATGATCCCATTTGAGGTTTTTTTGGCAATGATACTTAAGTGTTTTGCCATTTCCTTCTCCAGTTTATTTTCTAGATGAGGAAACTTAGGTAAACAAGCTTAAATGACTTGCCCTGGGTCTTTTAGCTAGTGTCTGAGGTCAAATTTGAACCCAGAATGATGAGTCTTCCTGAATCCACTATTGAAACTTTAGCTACTATACCACTTAGCTGCTTCAACCCAACATTAATTCTCCTTTGCTATTGCAAAATAAGATTTCTATGAGAGATCATGTACTAGAAGCATTAATTTCCTGATTGATATTCACAGAATAACAAAATCTAAGAGCTGGACAAACAGATGGAGATCTAGTCTAACTCATATCTACCTGCATGAGAAAAATCTGTGTATAACATATCTAAATGGTCACTCATGATTTACTAGATTTCTAGTGAAGAATTCTGAACTTGCCAAGACAGGTTATCAGACTCTTGGATAGTTCAGATTGTTTACATCAAACTTAAACTCGCTTCTCCTCAATTTCTAGACATTGCTCCTAAATGCTACCTACTGGGACCAAGTAGAACAAATCTATTCTCCCTTAGCCAAGATAACCTTTCAAACTTAATGACACTTATCATGTCTTCTTCTTCTTCTTCTTTTTTAATTTAATAATAACTTTATATTGACAGAATCCATGCCAGGGTAATTTTTTACAACATTATCCCTTGCGCTCACTTCTGTTTCGATTTTTCCCCTCCCTCCCTCCACCCCCTCCCCTAGATTGCAAGCAATCCTATATATGTTAGATATATCACATCTTCTTTTCACCAGGCTAAACATCCCCAAGTTCCTTCAAATGTTCTTTCTATAGGATGATCTGAGGGTCCTTCATTATCCTGTTTACTCTTCTATGAATGTTTTTCAGGTTCTCTGTGCTCTGTTTACAATGTGGAATTTGCAAAGGATAAAGGCTAGAAACAAACAAATAGATGTGGCTTGATTAAGTCCGAGTGTCAGGACAATATATCTCTTCATAAAGCCCAAGATGAACATGCTATGTCATGCTTATATTGAGTCCATAGACTAGGAACCACACTCTTTCCAATAGATATTTATCTAGATGTGTTTTCCCTACTTATGATCACTTCCAAGTTTTTGGTGGTCAAATCAGATAAGCATGGGTGATGAAAAGCTATTTTCAAGTTATTTTAGCCTATCTGTCCAAAAGGGGTAGCTAGCAGATAGTGTAGCAGATAGAATGCTGGGTCTGGAGACAGAAGGCTCATCATCCTGAGTTTAAATCTGGCCTCAGACACTAGCTGTATGACCCTGGACAAGTCACTTAAGCTGTTCCTCTGTTTCCTCATTCAAAAATGACCTGGAGAAGAAAATGGCAAACCATTCCAGTATTTCTGCCAAGAAAACCCGAAACTGAAAACAAATGAATAAAAACAACAACCAGTTGAAGAAAATATTTTAAAGGCAATAACACCACACTTAAAACATTACTGATTTTACATGATGCCCCAAGTCCTCCAATGTTTGCATGCTTACATTCTTATATATTGAACCAAATCCTTAAAGATGTAGATAAAGTTATCTGTATCCATCAACATATATATAAAGAATTAAAGAAAGAGGAGACAGTTTAATCTTCAGCTAAAATATTTTAAATGAGCTAAAGACATTTTTACTATATTGTCAATTTATTTGGTAATTGTTATTTTTTAAGCATTAAAATTTTACTTCCTATTGCTATGTTATTACTTTGCAATAAAGTTGAATCAAAAATACATTTTTCTTATCTTTTGCTATTATATTACATTAGCAAACAAATTAAAAACTTATTTTTTACCAATTTCATTACAATATTCTATTGGGCTAGAACCAATGACCATATTTTGTATGTAGTTACAATTTTGAAAAGTGTGAATTTGAATAATGTGACCATTTAAATAATGCAAAGGATTATAACAAATCCCTTGCATTATTAGTGCAATAATGAATTATTGGTACCTAGCTGTACTCTCTTAATATCCTTCAACTATTTTGGCTTTAAAGTCTGTATTAGTCATTTTTTTCTTGTCCTATTCAGTCCAAATATCATTCTTACTGGCAGGAAAAATGGTAACAAAATAAGATCTGAATAGTTCTCTTATCATAACCTTATGTACTTTGCATTGGTTTTGTCTTTGGTTTTCCTTTTTTTTCCAGATCAATTTTAAAAAATAAACATGACACCCTTTAATGCTTGTTTTCCTCCAGCTTCAGCTCATTCTGAATTTTAGTGATATTTATATGATTTTTATAGGACTACGTGTATTAATCCTATTACCGTTTCTTAATTTCTATCTTCAGTATATCACTTTCAGAAAATCAAAGCAGGTCAATGCATTTCTAGCCACATTAGTCTCTTTAGACAACTCCTTTTCTTCCTTTTCAGAACTGCTGACCCTTCTGTCTTTAGAACTTTATCCTGGAGGTCCTTCCCTTCCTTCTGAGCTGACTTCCCTTACAGAATTTTTAATCCATGGAACCTTACTTATCCTTTTTATGCACCACTGGAAATCTGATCAGCAAAACTCGAGGATGTGCTTAGATTCTACAATATTCTAAGAGGGAATGGGAATAGAACGGTCACTTCCTCTCTTACAACTATTTATTACAACCTCTTACAACCTTATTAGAAGAATCAGATCCAAAAGAACAGTTCCCCATTCTCATTGTTTCTTTCATCTTTTGAAGGATGAAATGATTTTTAGAGCTGAACCCAAATCCATAGAATAGTGAGTTATGTTATTACCAGATATTGCCATATTCATATACCAATGGCTTCAGTTCCCAAAGGCTGTTCCCCCTTTTCGCCAGCTCATTATCTGAAATCTCATCATTATAAGGGAATGATTCAGCACTGATACTCAAATACCTGCTCAGCATCTCTTTGAATGGAGGATGAAACAATAAACTTCCAAAATCTCCCTTTACAGTGGGTTCGGCTGATTGATTATCATCTAGTATCTGCCTTTCCTTTTCAATTTTTTGTACAGTCTTCTGCCATGAAATTGTAACCCCACTGAATGCAGGGAATGTTTTTCTTCTTTCTTATTTACATCTTCAGAGCTTAGCATAGTGCCTGCACACAGTAGATGCTTAATAAATATCTAATGATTATTAATATTAACTATTAGAGTAGAAAGAGTCTCAGTTTTGTTTTTTTAAAGGTAAATGATCAAAAGACCACATAAGACATATGTTAATGCTTATTTTCATATATTTTCAACTAAGTAGAGGAGTAAAATTCTGCAAATTTGTTTCTCCATTTCTTTCTGAATATAGATTTAAATCACTTGTCTACAAAACTGAGAATTCTAATAGTTTACTTTGTAAATCATCATTGCCATAACTTGCTAAGAATAAAAAGAATTTGAAATGAAATTAATTTGGATGTTCTATTTAATCAAATATCTCAAATTAAGCCTTTAAAGCCACAAAGCAAGAGAAATAGTTTTGCCTAAAAAAAAATTATTGGTAAAGAAATAAACAAACAAAAACCAAAGCTTTTGTTTCAGGGATAATTTTTTTTTAAGTGCATAAAACTCATAGCCAAAACACTAAGATTAGGGCTGAGGTAGAAAATCACAGACCTAAAAGTTCTAAGAGAGAGATATTATATTGCAAAAAAAAGGAAAAAAATATATATACTGCATAATGACATAAGAATGTAAACTGTCCAAGGTCAGCTACTTACTGGAAATGTTTGGATCCTAAAAGAATTCTTCAACCCCCTCCTCCCTTAAGCAAACTGCATGCTGAAGTTCTTTATCAACATTCTTTTAAGAAAGTCTATTTTGGATTATGAGGGGTTATCTTCCATAAATCTTGAGCTCACTGCTATACTTAAATAGTAGACATTTTCTGTCAAAACCTAAAAAATAGGCATCTGCTTGAGATTTTACTGATAAGAAAATCAGCTTAAGAGACCAATAACCATCATTTCAGAAATGATTATGATGCTATAATATTGGTGTCCTCTAATATTCAAGTAACTTTTGGGAAGTCTTTCTGAGATATAAACACTAATTGGTAACTTTAGCCAAGAACCATTCAAAAGGTATTTTCCTTGAGATAATGTAAAAAAGCTTACTCATCATTTCCATTTTGGATAGAGCACCCTGCAATATGCTAACATGATGCAGTAAACAATCGGCCATATTCCTGTGCCTCTGAACTTATGTTTGACCAAACAGCAGAGCAGTGTATTTGTATGCTTTTTGTTTCCTGGAGTTTGTTGAGCAGTGGATGCTTGGGGAGGGTGGGATGGGAGAGTGGCAGTGAGATTCTACAAAAAACAAATGGACACAAAACAGAACAACACATTATCACTCAAAAGGTATTTGTCTGCATAACTTCCATCATCGAACCCTGTAAATTTCAAAAGTGGATTGTGGAAATGTACTTGTTTTTCCTTAGTATGATAATGGATTATTAATTTAAACAAAATAAAATGTGGAGTGAATAGGAGCAAACTGAGTCCTTGAAGCATATATCCATACTGCATGTCTGGCTGTGGTTTTAAAGAAATCTGGATTAAATAACATGATTCATATGTGAAAAGGCTGGCTATAAACGGAGTTTAGGACTGCTCACTCATAAAACAGCCAGTTTTTGCTCTGAATATTAAGGAAAAATGAAATTATTTCCTCTGAGATCAACATGTGGGTGTTTTGCCTTTAAGATTCTAAAATAAAACTTGTGGAAAGAAGATTTGAGTTTCAGGGGGTAGAAAAGTAGTGCCCCATAATATGCTCCAACTCTCAGTCAGTTTCATCAAAATATGACTTGTTAGGAAAAAAAAAGGGGTTACCTTTTGAAACTATTAAAAATAGACTCTGCTAAGTGAGAACCCTCATGTTTTCTTATTTTTGGAAGGACCTTGAAAAAGACCTGAATATTGGCTTTCCCAGTTTTTGGTAAGAGTTAACAGTCAAGAAACGTAGAGGCATTGAATGGGTTTTGTGAGCCAATTAAATACAGAGACTAAGTTAAGGAGTTGGGGACTGAAGAAAATGTTTACTGTGAAGGCTTGACAATGTCATGAACATTAGTCCTGCCCTTCAGTAAGACAACAGTGAACTCCATGAGCCATAACATACAAAGGGGACGTGGGAATGAGAAGCTGGAAGCTCTCCACAGCTGCTGCTGCCACATCCATGGGCTTCTCATTGGCTGTTGCTTGAGGGGTGGGACAGAGAGGAAGAATTCTTTGGGGGCAAGTTCAGACAGTGAATAGTTCAAGGATACTATAGTCTGCTTAGAAACGGACTGATGTGAAAAGACACATACACTCATAGACTATAGCTGTTAAAAGGTGGGATTGATTCTATCAGCTTGCCAAAGCAAGGCACGTTCCCCACATAGAAGGCACAACATTTGATCTTTTCCAATTATGATGTGAATAAGGATTTTATTGTCCATTCCTTGGGAAGAGATGATCTGATTTTCCAAAACTATAGGACTATTAAAGTTATAAAGTTGAAGACTATTATGCAGCAAACACATGATAAAAATAATTCAGTTACTGAGCTATATTACAGTTGAAGGTTTTCCCCAGTTTTCTCTTTAATGCTGTAATTTGTCTACTTTTAGGGGTATAAAAATGTTACTTTCATCTAAGAAAATCATCATAGAGATCTTTATAAAAGGAATAGAAATTGCAAGTTTCAAAATTAGAAGTTGAGAAGGTTTTTCTATACTTTTGGAATTTTCATCTAATGATTCTAATGAAATGTGAATTCCTTTATTACAGGCTTTTTGTGGTGAGAATTTTTTTAAAATTTTTAAAATTTTGGCAATTTCTGATGTTTACCTTTTGTTAATAAAGAAATGATTCTTAGCTATCATCTACCTTTTAAAAGTTTCATAAAAATTAAAGAAAGACTACTTAAATTTTTTTTTCTAGTAAAATAGAGGAGTTAATTCAAAAGAAGAGAACTATTATGTTGACTGTTGGTCTAGGAATTCTAAAATCAGGTTATTTGCTTTTTACCCGGGATCCCTATAATTCATCTCTCTCCTCCCCCCTTCTAAGATAAATGTCAAGGGACCATGTAAACAATTGTGGTTGATGGGCTACTGTGGGAATGACAAATGAAATATTGCAATGCATATGTGCATTTACAGAAGGAAAATGACTTGGCATTTTATCCTGTCTTGGTCAATCTTGGTTGTCTGTGGTACTTTAAATACCTTGTTTGTATGCACTTCATAAGATTTATGAAATGTAGCTACTTATTGAACATTATGACAGGGAAACCAGAAGAACACCAATCTTGTTCCAAAGAATGCAGTATGTGACTGAAAACGTGTCATTGGGTCTATATATTGAACAATATTTTATTAGTAAAGGTAACTCATTCTACTAATAACAGCATCTTTTTTTTTTTTTTTAAAGATGAAGAATGTCAGGCTACTGAAATTTTTATTTTTATAAATGTTCTAACCACTTAAAGGAGAGGCTAATGGAAAGAAAAAAGCATTTTGGTATTCTTTTTATTAGATTTCCTTGATAATTAGTTCCCTTTCACGCAGCTACAGTAATAGAGAGAATAAAATATCAAGTTAAATCTTTACTTTTAAGTAAAGTTACTTCCTGATCTTAAGTGATTAAAAGAAAACATATATTTGATATAGTGGTAAGCATGCTAGATGGGGAATCAAAGAACCTGGATTCTTGTCCTTTCCCTTTCATTAGTTAGCTCTACAATTCTGGACAAGTCGTTTAATATTTCAGAGCCTTGCCTTCCTTTTGTTGGAAGGTGGAGGCTGGAGGGAAAAGGAGAAGGAAACCATCCATCAAGTACTGGTTGGATTAAATAGACTTTGAGATACCTCACCCCAATCTGAGATTCTGTTAAATGATGGGATCATATAAGGTCACTTCTAAGTCTCCCTCTCCAAAATATAATGACTATTAAGCCATTTCTTTCCCTCTCCTTCTCCTCTTCCCTTCCTGCCCTCCCCCACCCCATACACAACCACATATATTCACATCTAAAATGGATTAGAGATCGACTAATAGGAATAAGGGAATTTTTACCAGGGCTACTGTAAGAAAAGATGGAGAATTGTCAATTTTAGCTGAAGTATAGTTTTCAAATTCATTTCAGGTCTATTGTTATAAATCATATAGCCTAATTTCCAATGGAGAAGCATGTAGCTCTTTTCACATGAGTCTCAATCACTCATTCTCTAGAAATAACAGGCTTAGCATAATCTCATATATTTCATGCTTTAAGTTTTGTGTTTGAAAATGCTGATCTTTCAAAAAAAAAACACAAACAAACCCAACAACAACATTTTGTAAAAGAATCTCATAAATCATTTGGTTCAAAAATAAAGAATCCCCACTATTATAATACTTGACAAATGGTTATCGAACTCTTCTCAAGGCAGTCTAGGTCAGATATGGATAGCTTTAGGAAGTTTTTCTAAACATCAAGTCTAATTTGATTCCTCCCAACTTTCACCTTCCTCTTAGTTCTTCCCTAATTCCTTTTCAGAATAATAGACCTTCAAATATTTGAAGATAGCTATCACATAAGCACCTCCTCCTTTTGAATATTTTCCTTCCTGTTCCACCCTACGCCTGCCTTTTCTTCTTAGGGTACACATTCCCCTTCCTCTATTTATACTTCTCTTACACTTATACATGAATCCCTTTAGGACTCTTGTGAGCTGTTTACAGAATATTTTTAAATGTACAAAATAAAACATAAGAAGGTAGAAAAGAACCAAGAACTCAAAACTAGGTGACCTTTGGTCTAGAACTTCCTTCACTAAAAAATAATGTGATCTTGAACAAATCTTTTTCTCTTTTTCAAGGTTCCATTTTTTTCCCCACAAGAAATTAAACTAGATAGTCTCTAAGGTTTCTTCCAATTCTAGAACACTAATTTTGCATTATATAACTTATGTTAATTTGTTTTTAAAGTTAAAATTGGATCATAATTATAAGAAAAAAATGTCACTCCTCCAGCCCCTATTACTTATGCCAGCCTAAACAATTAATTTTAAAACTGAATATATATATATGATGTAGAAGGCACTATGGCAGCAAATCTAAGGGCCTTATTATGAGGAAAAAGACTATCAGAGACTATTATTCTAAGACATTCAGACATCAATGTGGCTTTTAAAATATGAACTCTAGAAGCGGCCATTTATTAACAGCATAGAGTACCCTAAAAAACTTGTGATATGAAAATGCTTCAGTTTACAATTTACTTGGCAAAGCTCTTGCAGTTTAAAGTAATTGTGAAAAAATTTCATTGTACTTATCCCCTTAAATCAAAGGCTTTTCCCCACTTTATAGAGAATTTGTTAGTAAACTGGTCAGTGTTTTTGATCTGATTTTAAAGGACAATTCCTGGAATAGTTTTCTTAACCAGACATGTTGGAAACACCAGATCTGACATAAGGACTTCAAGGAAAAATTCAGGAACCTTCTTTTCTACTTTAAATCAGTATTGACATTCTCAATGAAACAATTTAAAATAAGAACATGCAATTAAAGAACTTAAAATTTATTAATGACTTTCAAGATTAGCAATCTTGTGAAGAGACAATTCAGGTAGTATTGTTACAATCTTAGAAGAAAAAGTAGGTTTTGATAAATTATCAAAAATAATTTGATAAATTTGAAAAGTTAAGGTGTTTTTCAGGGATGTACAGGTTGTGAATATCAAGGATAGGATTTTAGTCTAGTTATTTTGACTCCAAATCTAGGGTTCTTTCCAATATACCAGTCACTTTCCAGTGATGTCCAGTTCTTTGTGACAGTATTTGAACTATATTGGCAAAGTGATTTGTCATTTCTTTCTCCAGCTCATTTTTCAGATAAGGAACCTGACTTGCTTAGGGTCATACAGCTAGTAAGTGTCTGAGGACAGATTTGAATTCAGGAAGATGAATCTTTTTGACTCCATACTCTTTCTACAGTGCAACCTAGCAGCCCACTGTTACTTCTCTAAAAACAGATCATTCCATAACTACAGAAAAATGATATCCAACTTTAATAAGAATTCTTTATAATTTATAAAGTAATGTTTTATTTTGAGATATTTTCATATTAATTTGAAGCTCTACTAAGCAAACAATAAGCCTTTATGAAGGACCCATTGTGAGTCACTGGGTTGAGTACTGGGATACAAAACAAAAATGAAACTTATGAATGGAATACAAACCTTGCCTAGAGTCTTGGAGGTAGAGGGGTAGAGATGGGATTTAATAATTTTTCTGGTAAGTTTTCATAGCAAATTAAAACTGTTAGAAGCCAGAGTTGTCACAAAATGGTGTCTTAGAAACAAAACCAAACTTCCCCCACTCCCATCCATACACACTCAGGGAGTAATGTACCAGAAAGGGCAAATCTCTTCTGAATATAGACTCAGGACAGTTGATGTTTGTGAACTTTGTACTCAGAGATGAGTGAGTGGATGGAGAAAATAGCAAGGAACAATGGACCAGGCAACCAGGTAATGAAACTGTTCTAATTCTGTATGTTAAGCTACCATGTGATTCTGGGCAAGTCTTCTTGGCTCTGATTTTATTCATGAGAAAGGAAAAATAAACAGAATTCTGCTTAATACACTTTCTTTAAGAGGATTAAAAAACTGCTCAGGTGGTAATGTCTTTATAGACATTTTATAAAGCTTAATGTTCTTTTAAAGACAAGGACTACATAAACAGGTCCTTCCTTGAACACAATTATTATACTATTTTCCCCTCTTTACTCTCTACTTACCACCCACTGGACAAAGCTTCTAGAACTACAACAGGAAAAAGAGGGCCACAAATATTAAACTTTAAAAAAATGTAAAGGAAATAAAAATTTTTTTAAAGCAAAGCTTCACTGTATTCTGCTGAGATTTAAACTCCAAGGATCAGGCTCTCCATTCTTCCTTTACAGCTAGATGCTCTGTGTATTCCTCGTACTGGACATTGTTGCCCTTAAGGGAGTAGGTTTCTGATAAAAGAGTTCTTTGATTTTGCAACCTGAAAGACAGTCAGGGCGCCTAATTTAAAGGATCTGAAGTGTTTGGGAAAAGGAGCAGCTTGGCTTCAATAATGAAGAATACAAGGATCTTCATTCCCAGTATGTCTGGACCCCTTTAAAGCTAGTCTCCAAAGCACCAGAAGGCTGATACAAATCTTTGTTAAAGTAGATTGACAAAAGGAAAAACCTTCCTTGAATGCATTTACACACTCAAACAACCTGACACCAGCAAAGGCAAAATAACAGACCAGAATTTAATGTCTCTCCATATTCTTCTGGAAAGACTGTGCATTTAAAGTTAGGAGTCCTACCTACCTTCTAATCCTGGATCTGCTACTAATTAGTTTTCAGGCACTGGACAAATAAGTTTTCCTCTCTAGGCCTCATTTCCAATGAGAAAGGATTGGACAAGATGATTTTTCCGGTTGCTTCCAGCTCTAAGATTTAATTTGAAGGACAGCACAAGCTTTCTATTCAGACTTTGTTGTTTTGTTTCAGTTTAGTTGTTTGAGTTGAGTCCAAATCTTCATGACCCCATTTGGGGTTTTCTTGGGAGAGATACTGGAGTAGATTGCCATTTCCTTCTCCAGCCCATCTTAGAGATAATGAAACTGAGGCCCAGGGTCTATTCAAAGTTAGAGAAAATTAATGACACCAAAGAAATAGAAGTACAAAGCTATTAAAATAGTAAGTTGTTGGAGAAGGGAAAGGAAAGGAAAAACAGAGAAAGAGAAACAGAGACAGAGAGAAAGAAGGGGAAGAGGGAGAGGAAGAGAGTTTTCCATTTATTGCCCTGCTGTTCAGAGATAATCAGCTATTACATTTATTTGGTTATATCTAATAAAGGTCATTTGATGGTGTAATACCATTTCTCCAGGCAATTGAAGGTCTCTGTCTGTCTTCTTCCAAGTAGCAGTATGTTGTCTTTTAGAGTTGAAATGGGGTCACCTCCCCTTTGCATTTCTTTCATGTTTGATAAAATATTTGATAAAATTTGATAAAATATACAGGTAAGATAAATAGATTTTACTAGAGGAAAGGGTATAGAACAGGAAAACATAAAAATGCTTTGGGTCCATGAAACTAAACTAAGACGTGCAGAGTTGAAGCATTCCAAGTTTAAGAAAAAAAAAAAAAGTTTTCAATGGCGAGACCAGACCTGTAATTTTCTGCAGTACACTATGACATCATGGTTTATATGGGGCCAACTCAATAAATCAAACCTTACCTAATTAGAGATTCTCCTGCAAATCTACATTATTAGAGCAAATAATTAAAACAACCCAGGCTGTAATACAAGCCAGATCTGTTTACAAAAATGTTCTTTTTTCCTATCCAAACTCTTTCAGCCTCACTCCTGCTTACAGATCTTTCACATTTAGTAAATTATAGACTTAGAGCTTTTCTTTTAGTCTGACTTCACTTTCAAGGAATTCTTCAATTAACTTTACGTTGCTTTAAGCTGTTCATCCAACGAGAAAACAATCTGTGGTTTCTGACTTCTCTGCGTGCCAATGGCTGCCATCCATGTTTGACTTTCAGACACACGGTCTTTTCTGAGCCAGGGTCTGTTTGCATAAAACCAGCTAGTTGTCATAGCATTGTGACAAGCATTATAGGAAAACAAGGAACAATAGTTTGTGGTGGGTCAGTGGGTAGAAATAATTAACTACTACAAGGTTGACTTGGGAAGGGGGAGAGCACCACAACATTATCTGGAAACAAAGTGGGAAAGTGGGAACCCCTGAAGGATGCGAGGAAACCTCGGGAGCCCCAAGGACCTTGCAGCGAGGTAGTATTCTATTGCAATCTGCAAGCCTTACATTTCCAAATGACTAGCTCTTAGATAGCTAAGAGTTCAGTGGACAGATTTAGATTGGACTAGGAGTTGGGAAAATCTGAGTTCAATTTAATCTTACTGGCTGTAAAACATGTATTGGTTGTGTGAGCCTGGGCAAATTACTTAACCTTGGTTTGCCTCAGTTTTCTCATCTGTAAAATGAGGATCAAAAAAAAAATGAGGATCAAAATAACACTTACTTTATAGAGTTGTTGTGAGGACCCAAAGAGATGACATCTTTCAAGTGCTTTTTGAACATCTTAAAATTCTATATAAATGCTAGATATTATTCCCCCTAAATCATACTCTTCTCTCTTACTCTCCATGCCCATTTAAATTCTAAATTATTTAAACTCAGTCATTTCAGCCAAAGGTTATGGAAGCCCAGGAAGAAAGTGTTTTGGTAGTTTCTGCCTGCAATTAGCAGTTAGGTAGCAGTATGAAACCTTGAGCCAGATACATTAGAAAGAGTATTAACTTAGGAGAGGTGATTTCTGCTTTAAAGCCATCTTTTTCTCATGTTAAATGGATGCAGTACTTCCCAGATCCTTTTTTTCCTGATTTCTCTTTCTGGATAATTTCAAAGAGGTGTGAATAACTGGATGGAGGAAACACAACATGGAACAATGTCTATAGAAACACGTGGTACTCAGCATTTCGGTCTATTGTAGCCTGGATGAACTGGACAAGATAAAATGCAGAGATATCACTTAATTCCTTGCTAGCTATAATACTAAATTATATTCTTCCCTATGAGGTAGATTTATGTATCTCAGACCCATTTGGCAGACTTGTGAAGAGCCTACAGATATCTTCTTAGGAAATATGTTTATAAATACTTGAAGAAATTACTAATTTCAATTGAAAGTAAACAAAATGAAAGATGCAATATAAATAAAGGTGTAATTTTTTTTCCTCATCTGAGTTCACAGATTTAACTGTGAAACTGTACACAGCAGGTTTGGAATTTGATTATAATGCCAGTTATTAGGGTAAGATAGTGAAACTGTCATTAATCTTCTGAGTGACATTCACTTTTTTCTTTCCACTGGATTTCAATCTCTGAAGGAAAGAGCAAGTTTGATGACCAGGTGCAGTTGTCTCACTCAAATTCAATATGAGAACAAGTCAAGACACCACACCCTCTTTGAGAACAGAGGATGAACAATAGCAATGAACTTGGGATTGCTATGGTCCCACAAAAGGAATCTGTGCATTTTCCCTTTAGTTGTGCTTCATGATTTCTGATCACTGCATGTGATTTTTTTTGTCATTATTCGGTCATGCCAGACTCATAGTGATCCTGTGGACCTTAGTGTGCTGAGACCTTCCATAGGATTTTCTTGGCAAAGACAGTGGAGTGGTTTGCCATTCCCTTCTCCAGTGAAACTTACTCCACATTAAATGACTTGTCCAGGGTCACGCAACTAGTAAGTGTGAGACCAGATTTAAACCTGGTCTTCCTGCCTTCAGGCCCAGCCTTCTATCTACTGAATCCTCTAGCTGCCTCACTGCCTGCATGTGCAAATACTAGAGTATTTTCCAAAACTGCGTGATGAATATTCTTATCCAAAAAATGCAGACTTTGAAACTAGAAGGAGAAAGCATCTGAGGTAATGATAAAGAACTAACAATGGACTTGCTACGGCATCAGTACAATGGGCCAAAGCTTGCATTTATCTAGAGGAATTTTCAAGAAGTCAGTGTTATTTCATGCTGCCATGAAGCATCTGTATTGTACTCTGTAAAAGGGTCTGCTGATATTGCATCTCCATCCAGCTAACCCTGAGATTCCTGAAAGGTTTAATTACTTTATATCATTTCTAAGGTTCTCATTACTCCATGAGAAAGACTTCAAACATCAGAAATCATTCCCTAGATGTATAGCTATGAACCCAGTTTTCTAGAAAGGCCAGAATGAAAAAGATCATAATTTCTCAGGGGAATCATGGAATAATTTAACTCAAAACTAGAAGGTATTTTTGAGATCATCAGGCCCAATCTGGCAAATTTTTAACAATCATCTTGGGGGCAGCGAAGTGGTGCAGTGGATAGAGCATCAGCCCTGAAGCCAGGAGAACCTAAGTTCACATCTGCCTTCAGACACTTAACACTTCCTAGCTGTGTAACCCTGGGCATGTCACTTAACCCCAATTGCCTCAGCAAAACAAAACAATTATCTCTTCAGAATAAAAAGGAAGCATATTACAAACTTTAAAAATTTGATCTGTTATTTATTAACATTTTTTCCATCACTTTCTTGGTAGTTGTTTAGTCTTTTTCAGTCATGTCTAACTCTTTGTGATCCTATGTGAGTTTTTTTTTTTTTTTTCTTTTGCCAAGTATACTGGAATGGCTTGCCATTTTCTTCTCCAGCTCAGTTTACAGATGAGGAATTTGAGGTAAACAAGATTAAGTGACTTGTCCAGGATCACTTAGTAAGTTTCTAAAGCTGAATTTGGACTCAAGATTCATCTTCCTGAACCTAGCTGCCCTATCACTTTGCATCATTTTAATAAAACAAATAAACACTAACAATCAATAAAACAATAAAAAAAGCACTGATTTGTAGTATTGCTGATTTCTGAGGTGTTAATGTTCATACTGAAAACTTAAAAATCTGTTTGGAAGTGTAGGAACTGCCTGCCTCCAGCACAAACCTAGATTCAACCTCCCCTCACCCTGACTCCCCCTTTTATAGATGAGAAAACTGAAGGCCCCTGAGATAAGACTATCTGCTTAGGGTGACAGGGCTAGGAAGTATTTGGGACAGGATTCAAATTCCATTTACTCCAAGTCAGGTACATTATCCTCTGTCATGCTGAGTTTCAACAGGGAATAGATTAAAAAAAAATCATAGCTTTTCTTCTATAGCAAAACATATTTTAAATTTCCTTACTGTAAGGTTCTGAGCTCCTGCCTATATAAGTCCCATAGTGCTTGGCAGCTTCCAGGATACACCCTGAGTATAAAACTAAAAGGTGATGGGTGAAAAGGGAAGAGATTCTCTCTTGCTCTGGAATACTGAGTTTAAAATTCCTATAACTGCTCAGAGTATTTGGAAGGTGTATCCCAGTGGTTCTCAAAGTATGGTCTAGAGAATCCTGAGGATCTCTGAAACCCTTTTAGAGGGTCTACAAATTCAAAAATAGTTTTTATTTCCAATATGGTAAATATCTATAAATATAATCCAGATAAACAAAAACTCTTTGGAGAGATCCTCAATAATTTTTAATAGGATAAAGATACTGAAAACAAAAGTTTGAGAACCACTGGTGTACCCGGTATTATTCATTCATATTCATATTCATAGCAAGACACAAAGAGCTGAAATTCAAACAAATATAAAATCTGGGAAATAATCAAGTGGCTTGTTAAAAACACCACTCTAAATCCTAAGGGTCAGTCCTCTTCTCCAAAGATGACTTACAACAAATTCCAATTACTTACAACAAACTTCCAATTCTAAGGGTTACTGCTTAATACATATTTTCCTTATTGTTTCTGTATTCTCCCAGCTATTTCTTTTCTTTGGATTAGAACATTCAGGAATATTCTCTCTAATGAGGCTTCTTATTCCTAGCCTGTGTTTTGACATTTCTGATAAACCCTTGGGCACCATTGTCTTGTTCTTAGAGTAAATGATATTAAAGACATTTAACTTGAAAGATCAGAAACGAATTAAGGGAATTATATCTGAGGCAACAAGAGTACAATTTTTTGCTCTTTACCAATTTTATAGGGTACAGAACATAAAAGAGAATTCTAGCTTATTTTGATCAATGACCAATGTCCTTAAAATTTTTTTTGATTTTTTTCAAAAGAATGTTATTTCCTCAAATCACCTCCCTTTCCACCAAATGAATGCTTTTTTTTTTTTTTTTTTGGAAGAGGGAAATAACGTTAATGAAAACAGTAATATTGACCATGTCTGATAGTATGTCTTGCAAAAATAATGTACCAAAAAGCAGATACATTTTATCAGCTGTTCTCTAGAGTCAATTGTTTATTGAATTTAATTTAATGCTGATATCTTTTAATGTTATTTTTCTTTACATTATTCTGGTCACTATGTGTATTGCTCCCTCTCCCCCCTTTTATTGGTTATTACAAATCCTCCCAATTTTCTGTATTCCTAATTGTGATTTCTCATGGCATAATAATATTCTATCACAATCATACTGGAAAATTTATTAAGCCATTCTGTAAAATCAGTGGGTGTCCCTTTTATTTCTAGTTTTTTCTCCCTCTATTACAAAATCCCTCTATTACAAAAATCACAGGATTAGAAAATCTGTTTTGAGCTACTTGTGTTTAATGGTGTCTGCATAAGCCTTGGTAACAGTTACAACATAAATAATTAGTGATCCAGTCAATACTGAGTTCTTAAGCATCCAACTACCTATTGCTCTTACAAACTCCTAGGCCCATAAGAAATTGCTGTTGCTATACTTTGAAGGGAGTTGTCATTTCTGACATGATGCATAGACCCACAAATAGTGTGCAAGGTAGCTCTACTGGAAGAATTTTCTGATGTTTCATGACTATAAGGGAATGTTGTAAGTCTCACTGTAAAACTTGTAAAGATTTTGCTATTGAACTCTCGCCCATAAATTTGTCTTCTAGTATAAAACAAGAGTCTTTTTGAAGAATGTTCTGATCTGGTTGGGAAAAAAAGACATTTGATTGCTTTTGTTTTCTTAGCATATGAATAGTAAAGAATTATTTCAAATATAAAAAAAATTTTGAGAACTGTAAAATAAATGAAGATAATTGACAGATGATAGATAGATATTTGGAGAATGAAAGGAATTTGCAAAGGGTAAATTGAAATTCAATTCTTCATGATTCAAAAACTTTAATTGTAAGGTACGTGAATATAATAGGCAAATTTTTGGTTATAAGATTTCTCAGGATATATTTAAAATTACAGAGTCACTCCTAAGTATGACTATAATAGAGTCAAGAGTATACTACTCAGAAAATAAAGTTACAAATATTGTATAAATATTTCAAGATATGTTGGAATCCTTACAAAGTGTTGTCATTAGAATTGATAGAGACAATAATTATCTAATTTAGCATGGTTCAGTATGATTGATCTGAAACTACAAGGAGATGTTATGGGCCAGAACTTGAAACAAGGTACTATTTAGGTGGAATTGATGGAAGCAATGCTTGTGTACTTGGATTTGTACCTTTAAGAATTTACACATTAGAGGTCACACATTAGAGCTCACACATTGCAGTTCACAAATTGGGAGATACACAAAGTTAACTTTGTAACTGTGAATTCACACCTCCCATAATTCCACTCTCGGAGAAGGAGTCAACCTTTTACACCGAGCATAAAAAGAGCTTCAGTGAGTCAGTCACAGTCAGTTCAGAAGAAGCCATGAGTCGGAGTTGAGCTAGAGCCAGAAGTCACTTTGGAAGATTGACAGAGTGAGAGTTCAGTTCGGGAGATTGAGAAGCTAATCTGCAGTCGGGCAGAACCAAGATTCAGAGAGAGGCTGAAGCTAGCAACAAGAGCTCTCAGAACCAAAGAAAGCTAACTGGGCTATTTTGGAAGAAACAATAAAGAACTACTTTAACACCTGGCTGCATTTGAAGTGATTATTACGATGAACTGAAACTAAGGCTGCCTCCAGAAAACCTCCCCAAGAAACCTGCTCCCAGAACAATCTTATATTATAAAAAAGAAAAGAACACCACAAAGATACTTAAAAAAAATTTGCCTTTAATTTCAAATAGAGCCCTTTACATAAATAGTATAAACTTCACAAAATTCCTCTCATCAATTCCAATCATACTGAAAATGAAATTGAAATGAATCATGCAGCCAGACAGGATGAAACTTGCTGGTGACAGATTGAAATAAAAATGCAGAACTGAGTAATATGAATCCCATATACAAACACATATCTTGTTACATTTGTATACTAAAGTGGCCTATGGTTGAATCTATAAGAAAATTTCAGATTCTGTAAACAGATGATACTATCACAGGATTTCAGAATTTCAGAGATACAAGGGGTGAGCCCTTCATTTTCCAGATAAGGCAAGTGAAGCCCTTAGAGTTTAAGTGATTTCACCAAATTGGGTCATAAGTATTGCAAAGGACTATGAACTTAGTATGTCTTACTTTGTATTGAAATTATTTGCAAATATATGACTTACTCCCTTTTAAGATGGAAGCTCATGAGGGTAGCAAGAGTTTTCTTTTTTGCGTGTGCATATATCTCCTTCCAATGCCTAGCTCAGGATTCTTAATGAAGTACTTCTTTAAAATATAAAAAAAAATTAAATGTAGATGTGGGACTAGATTTTCTTTGATACTATTTCAACATATTGATGTTATTGGCTCCCTACAAAAATTAGATAATATGAAAATGTTGTTCAGAGTTTTTACCCTTAGGTATCTTGTATCCATTGTTCTTTATAAAACATGGTGCCTTGGATTAAGACACTCCGAATTGGAAGGAATTTCAGAGTCCAATTCTTATCCAAATCATAAATCTCATTACAATGTGTCCTTGTTCTCTGACAATGAACTCGCCACTCCTTATTCCATTTCTGGATACTTCTAATTACCAGGGGAGCAGTGCTGACCCATTTCATATGGCCAGAAGGAAGTAGTTTAGGCAAAAAACTCAATAAGTTTCATGGTTAAGAGTCCTGACTTCTCTCCTGAAATGTTTAAATAACCCATACCCAATTTTTGAACCAATAGGTAATAGATGAATTAGAATGGCTCTTTTTCTAGTATTTCATTTACTTTCTCTTTTTTTGTAGTCACATAAATAATAAGAAAATGAGACCTTTCCAAATATTAATGTTCCTCCCATTTTCTCAAACCACATTCTCCCCACATGACACATAATTTGACCAAAGATATGGATCCAAATGAACATTTCTATAGCTCTATTATAGAAAACTACATGGTGTTCAAATGTCTTCCCCAGAATTAATTTATGCCTGGGGTTTCAAACTACTGAATTTTAAAAAGCTATAAAAATCTTATTAAAGTTCTCTGTTATGGTACACCAAAATATAACCTAAATTATTGGCAAAAACCAAAATGATTCTCAAGGTAGCTGTGAATTTTAACTGGATGATGACCTATTCTAAAGCTTTCATTCTAGGGCAAATTTTTGCTTACTATTTTTAACCAGCAAATAAATTTGATGTCAGTACTGGGCAATGTGGCCTAATGAATACTTGAATAATAGTCAAGAGAAGAGTCTATTCCTGACTGTGCTGCTGAAAGTAGGAATAAGAAGAGCAGACTTCCTGCTTTTTCCATATTTGGCAAATTACGGTAATATTTAATTTGTTCAGAAATTGGGAATCTGGGAGCCTATCTTTCTTAAAGACAGTTAAAAATCAGGAAAATGAAAAATTGAGGGGAAAAAAGTTTCTTAGTGGGCAAACTGGATGACAAAGGCCCAGCTGCTAAAGCCAGTGTATGTATTATTCTCACAGAAGGGCTCCGCAGGCACTGACTGATTCCATTTACTTTTAATTTATACATACGTCTAATAAATCTGGTTTCCAAGTCCACAGTAACTTATAAACAGTAAAGTTAGGAGGATGAATAGAAACTTCTACAAGCTGTGCAAGGCAAGAAGTAAGAGAGGACAACAAAGCAAGAGACAAAAAAATCCCTCCACCCAAACTCAAAACTATAAATGGAATTTTCAAAGCAACTAGTTTGGGGTCATTTATTGTAGTGGCAAACTTTAAAGGGGCATAAGGATTTTGTATAAATAAAAATAATCAAAGAATTAATGATATCCACAATCTTTGTTGACAGAGAAAGGAAGAATTTTTATGTTTGTAGAATCTAGAAAAATATCTAATATTTGATAAATTAATTTTGAACATCTAAACTAAAGATAAAAGTGCATCATGACATGCACTGCAATATTTTTACAATGAATTTGTAATGGGGTCTTGCCTGCCCTACTTAATAATACAGCCAATAATACCTAATAATAGAACTGACAGAAAAGGATGGTGCTTGGATCAAAAAGTCAGTGCATTTAAGTTTAGAAAATTCAGCATAGCTTACTTGCATAAAATTGAGAAAGAGAAAATCAATAAATTGGGCCTGCAACTAAAAAAGCTAGAAAAAGAACAAATTAAAAATCCCAATCAAATACCAAACTTGAAATTCTAAAAATAAATGGAGAGATCAATAAAATTGAAACTAAAAAGACTACTGAATTAATAAATAAAACTGAGTTGGTTTTATGAAAAAGCCAACAAAATAAATAAACCTTTAGTTAATTTGATTAGAAAAGGGAAAGAGGAAAATCAAATTGCTACTCTCAAAAATTAAAAGGGAGAATTATCCATCAATGAAGAGGAAACTAGAGTAATTATCAGGAATAACTTTGCCCAGCTTTATGCCAACAAATTTGACAACCTAAGTGAAATGGAGGAATACCTACAAAAATATAGATTGCCCAGATTAACAGAAGAGGAAATAAATTACTTAAATAGTCACATTTTAGAAAAAGAAATAGAACAAGCTATTAATCAACTCCCTAAGAAAAAATTTCCAGGACTAGATGGATTTACAGGTGAATTCTACCAAAAATTTAAAGAGCAATTAACTCCATTACTATATAAACTATTTGAAAAATTAGGGAATGAAGGACCCCTACCAAATTCCTTTTATGACATAGACATGGTACTGATACCTAAATCAGATAGGATGAAAACAGAGAAAGAAAATTATAGACCAATCTCCCTAACAAATATTGATGCACAACTCTTAAATAAAATATTAGCAAAAAGATTACAGAAAATCATCCACAGGATAATACACTACAACCAAGTAGGATTTAATCAGGAATGCAGGGCTGGTACAATATTAGGAAAACTATTAGCATAATTAACTATATCAACAACCAAATTAACAAAAACCATCTGATTATTTCAATAGATGCAGAAAAAGCATTTGATAAGGTCCAATACCCATTCTACTAAAAACCTGCAAGACTATAGGAATAAATGGACTTTTAATTAAAATAGTCAGTAGCATCTATTTAAAACCATCAGCAAGCCTCATATGTAATGGGGATAAACTGGAATCATTCCCAATAAGATCAAGGATGAAACAAGGTTGCCCACTATCACCATTGCTATTCAATATTGCATTAGATATGCTAGCCTTGGCAATAAGAGAAGAAAAAGAGATTAAAAGAATTTAAAAGGAGTAAGTAATGAGGAAACCAAATTATCACTCTCTGCAGATGATATGATGGTATGCTTGAAGAACCCCTGAGAATCTACTAAAAAGCTATTAGAAATAATTCACAACTTTAGCAAAGTTGCAGGATACAAAATGAATCCACATAAATCATCAGCATTTTTATACATCACTAACAAAATCCAACAGCAAGAGATACAAAGAGAAATTCCATTTAAAATAACTGTTGATAATATAAAATATTTGGGAATTTATCTGCCAAGGGAAAGTCAGGAACTATATGACTAAAACTACAAAACCCTGTAAACACAAATAAAATTGGATCTAAGCAATTGAAAAAATGTCAAATATAATGGATAGGTTGAGCGAATATAATAAAGATGACAATACTCCCTAAACTAATCTATTTATTTAGTGCTATACCAATCAAACTCCCAAGAAACTATTTTAATGACTTAGAAAAAATAACAACAAAACTCATCTGGAAGAATAAAAAGTCAAGAATTTCAAAGGAATTAATGAGGAGAAAAGCAAATGAAAGTGGCCTAACTGTACCAGATCTAAAACTGTATTATAAAGCAGTCATCAAAACCATTTGGTATTGGCTAAGAAACAGATTAGATAATCAGTGGAATAGGTTAGGTTCGCAGGACAAAACAGCCATAGATTATAACAATCTGGTATTTGACAAACCCAAAGGCCCCACTTTTTGGGATAAGAATTCACTATTTGACAAAAACTGCTGGGAAAATTGGAAACTAAAATGGCAGAAAGTAGGCATAGACCCACACTTAACATCTATACCAAGATAAGGTCTAAATGGGTTCATGATCTACACATAAAGAATGATACTATAAACAAACCAGAAGAACATGGGATAGTTTTCCTCTCAGATTTATGGGAGAGAAAGGAATTTGTGATCAAAGAAGAACTAGAGATCATTATTGATCATAAAATAAATAATTTTGACTATATTAAGCTAAAAAGTTTTTGTACAAACAAAACTAATGCAGACAAGATTAGAAGGGAAACAATAAACTGCGAAAACATTTTTACATCCAAATGATCTGATAAAGACCTCATTTCCAAAATATATAGAGAACTGACTCAAATTTGTAATAGTTCAAACCATTCTCCAGTTGATAAATGGTCAAAGGATATGAATAGACAATTTTTAGATGAAGAAATTGAAACTATTTGTAGCCACATGAAAAAGTGCTCCAAATCACTATTGATCAAAGAAATGCAAATTAAGACAACTATGGGATACCACTACACACATGTCAAGGTGGCTAAGATGACAGGAAAAGATAATGACGAATGTTGGAGGGGATGTGGGAAAACTGGATCACGGATGCATTGTTGGTGGAGTTGTGAACGAATCCAACCATTCTGGACAGCAATTTGGAATTATGCTCAAAAAGTTATCAAATTGTACATACTCTTTGATCCAGCTGTGTTACTACTGGGATTATATCCCAAAAAGATCTTAAAGGAGGGAAAGGGATCCAATGTGCAAAAATGTTTGTGGCAGCTCTTTTTGTAGTGGCTAAAAACAGGAAACTAATCTTTTGGAGGCATACAAAGCATGGGCTTTAGTGACAAACATGTTGAGAGAAAGAAAAAAGGAAGGGCTCAGATATGAAGGAGTATAAAAAGTTAACTTATTTTCAATCAAGAAACAGCTGCAAATACTGAAGGTGGTTGTCAGATTATGAATTCTAAATCAATAGAAAGTTATGAAGGCACCATAGTAGAATGATTTCCTAGATGTTTCTATCTAGATAGTATTTTTTAGAATAAAAGGACTGAAGAACTATGACTTAAATAGTCATATGAAGACTAGGTTAAATGAAATAGGTTAAAGAAATGAAGAAATAGGTTAAAAGAAAGTCAACAAACAGCCTAAAACCAGGTTTGTTTCTTTTTTCTATATTTTTCTTAAATATTTGGATTTAATGATAATTCACTCTACAGTAGGATACATGGAAGAAAAAGTACTGAACAAGAGAGTTGGAGGACCTGGTTCAGTTCCTAGTCCAGATCTTCCCTACCTGAATGGCTCTATATTTCTCTAGGCTTGTTTTCCATCCCTACAAAAGGATGGGGTTAGATCTGCCCATTAATGTGCTGTGAGTGGTCAAATCCTTTAATCTTTCTAGGTCTAAGTCTCTTTTCTTCTCTCTGTCCACATAGGCTATCAAACCTTTACCTGCAGGTGCTCTGCTCAAAGGAATGTAAATTTTGATGGCAAAAATCTCAAAAGATATCTAAGGATTTAATGGAATAAATATCTTTCTTAAGGATCATGCCTTAAACCCAAATCCCTCTCACTCTCATTGACTGGCTAATATAAGCCCCAAGCCAAGCCCCACTTGGTCATTTTTTAGGCCCAATTTGGCTTAGAATGAATGCAAATAATAATTGTTGCTGTTTTGGACTGAAACCTTGAGGGTTTTTTTTCTTTCAGATTTTTTCCCCCCACTAGGTAAAAGAGGCCATTTTCTGCCTCATTTCTTACTTAAGTATTCACTAAGTTCTTAAGTACTTAAGTTCTTACTAAGAAACCCCACAAATGGAGGGCTGCCTCAGTCAAACCATTAAAAATCTTAGTTTTAAAAGGCCATGGTTCCCCACAGCATCCAGGGCCATCTTCAGTCATCCTGATCTGTATCTTGCCATTGGACCCAGAGGACTCCAGAGCAAATAGTGAGGCTGGCAATTTGGCACAGCCCTCCCTCAGTTAAATTCAATTAACCTGCAAGTCCGGATATTTCCTCATGTCATAGTCTTCTTCAAGAAGGAAGGACAAGGAACAAAGGTCACACAGCATTTAAATATCTGAGGTCACATTAGAACTCAGTTCCTCCTGATTCTGGGAGTTGTGCTCTATCAATCATATCATCACCTAGCAGCTCCAACAAGGATTCTACTGAAGGATATTTGACTCTTTCTAGGAAAATTTTCATTATTAGCATCATATTTTTACTTTTTTTTTTGGACAAGCTATCTTGGAATCACATTAGCCAGAGTTAATGAACTGTCAAAAGGAAAGCTCATTTCAATATCTGAATCAAGTAATCTAAGACTTACTCTATCACCGAAACTTTCCCAAACATTGGGGACTCTAACCTAATAGGCATACTATCATATCGGAATAAAGTCACTATCCTTTGTAAGAAACTTGAGAATTTTTCCAGAAGTGTAGATTATAAATGTAATAACTGAACTTGAAATATAGCTTCGTTATCTCTTTTTTTGGAGTCTGTGTGCAGGAGGACATGATACTTCTGAATGTATTACAAACCACTATGGTGAATGAGAATTAGCAGCAAATAATGTTTTTTAGACAAGGGCAGCTAGGTGGCATAGTGGATAGAGTTCTGCTGTGCAGTCAGCAGTCTCATCTGCATGAGTTCAAATCTGGCCTGTGTGACTTTGGTCTAGTCATTTTACCCTGCTTGTGTCAATGCCCTCATCTATAAAGTAAGCTGGAGAAGAAAATGGCAAACCATTTCTGTCTCTTTGCCAAGTAAACCCTCAACATGGCATCACGAGAGTTGGAAACAACTAAAAACAACCAAACAAGAAAAGTCAGGACTTTCTATCCAATGTGTAGATGGATACAAAAGTGAAAGATCCAATCAATTAGCTTTCTTGCTCCAATAAAAGAACTCAATTTAACTACCACCTTATCTTCATAATTTAGAAAAAACCCCAGTGTATGAGAAGTTGTCTTTTCTTCCTAGTTTGACTGTAATATAGCAACAAACCTCAAACTACTTCTCTAATCAGTTTAAAATAATGAAAACATCATCATGGTCCCTTCTATCCAGTGATGGCGGGATTGGACTTGAAGATTTCAGAGTGCTTTTTAGGCTTAATTTTAAGTACAAAATTCTTATACCAAATGCTTTTGTAAGAGTACAATAGAATGCATATCTATTAAAAAAAGAATAAAGACTAAAATAAATTTAAGTTTAAGTTGAATCTCATAGGACACAGAACTAACACTGTTTTATGGTAAGCATGGGAAAAACAGGCCACTGTGACCCACTGGTACAGAGGAGAGTCAGGGGAGAATGTATCAAGCTCTACTCTGTAAGTATCAGCAAGTCCTACTTCTCCTTTTCAATGATATTGGTCTTATTTTGCAAAAGTCTTCTTTCATCTCAGCCCTCTGGGCTCAATACTTATAACTTGGAAGATCAATGAACAAATATTTACTGGGTTATCACTGTTCAACTAGAAGCACTCAACTAAGATGCAAATGACTGGCTTCTACCACAGCAAGAGTTTGCTAAATACCCCATATTGCACATTAGCAAAACAATCTACTTTCCTTAATGAAATGTAAAGGAGTAGAGAGAGACTAGGATTTGAATCCTAAGTTTGTTGTTTAAATGTGTGACATAGGTGAATCATTTCATCTTTTTAAGGTCTGGTCTTCTTACTTTTAAATATCCCATGAGATGAGTAATAATGTAGATCAAAGAGATAATAGATGTCAAGGATTTTATGATGTATCTTATTCTATATAATTGTGAATAAGTAAAAACAAAATGGTTTTGTTCTAATAGCATGCTCTATCATTTCTTTGAGTTTTATCCCAGAGGCCCAACGGTCTTGGAATTTAAAAAAAAAAAAAAGGGGGACTCCTTGCCAGTTTAGAAAAAAACATAATTATTTAAACATTTCTCTATGTTTAATTATTAGAGCATTAAAAATGCTCTAAGTGAAAGCAAGCATGACACAGGAGAGAGGGATAAGGAGAATTAAGGGGGAGAGAGAAGAATAGAAAGAGAAAGTACAGGAAAGACAGATCAAGTAAGAGAGTGAGAGAGAAAGAGGAGAGGAGAGGAATATATGGGAGAAAAAAGGAAGGAAGGAGAGGAGCAAAAAGAGGGTGGGAAGGAAAAAGTCAAAGAGAGGAGATGGCTCCTGAGCCAGAAAGACCTGGGGTCTAATTCAGTCTCTGACATATTCTGGCTGTATGATCCTGGGCCAATTCCTTGATGCTTTAGTGTTCCAAGGAGACTCTTTATATTGATGAGCACATGTCTACCACCATTGGTAGAAGGCATTTTTAAAACTAGGACCTAGATCTCTTCAATGACAAAATGGTGGGTCTGTACCAAGATAAAATATAAAATGGTCTATATATTCATACATCACACAATTTCCATAGAATATACAATATTGGGAAGACAGTGTGTGTAATGGAAAAAACAATGTACTAGACTCAGAAGTCATGTGTTCAAATGTCAGCTCTGTACTTACTAGCAACATGAATATCTTGTCCTTGATTTCTTTTTTTAATAAAATGAAAAAGAACAAACATGTACAAATGTAAATTATTATTCATTATTCATGTAGGGGTGAATATTTTCCATTTTATTGACTACCTCAATATGTCAAAGAACTGTAATTTGTTGGTGTGGGAACTATTTCCTTTGAAGCAGACTACAACTAATCTATATCTTTGCATTAGCGTTTCTTAAGACTTAGAAAGGCTAACCAACTGGCCCACAGCAGCAGAGCTAGTAATTGTCAGAGGTGAGAGCTAATTGTGTATTTTCCTGATTCAGAATTCTGTCCACTATAGGGATTTTTAAAATTTATTGATGTAATAAATGGTTAATAGATTAACAAGTTAAGACTCAAAATATTAAAAAGCTTTCAATATGGGACATTGTTCATAAAACTAACAAAATCCAAAGCAGGGGTGCTTCACCTTTTTTTTTTTGGTCATGGAGCTCTTTGGCAATCTGGGGAAACCAGTGGACCCCAAAGGATGAACAACATATGTAAAAAATAATATACATAGGATTATAAAGGGAATCTATTATTTCTAAATGCAGTTATCAAAATATATATATTTTCAAAGTTCATGGATCCCAGATTAAGAATTTTCATTCTAAACGAATTCTAGAATTTCAGGACACAGGTAAAAATCACTGTTCCAAGGACTTTATTTGTTATTCTTTCATCACTTTTTGATTTTATGTTAACTAAATACATTTGTAGAATCAAAATTGCAAATCATTTTGTTTAGTCCCTCATTTCAAATGAGAAAATAAGATAAGATTTTCAATAATTTAGCAGTGCTTACATGGGTAATAATAGCAGGAACAGGATTTGAACCCAGATCCTTTAATTCCAAATCAATTTTTCTTTTATTATACCAGGCTGGCCTTTTAACTCTCCCTGTTAGACTCACTGAAGTCAAGGACTTTGCTATATTCATTACAGCATTTCCCTCAATGCCAAGAAGTTTATTGCTTGGAGAGAGTAGTAATAATAAGACAGGCAAGTCTTCCTATATTTAATTTAATTCTGTTATTATTACTAGTGGTTTTGTGAGTTCAGTGTAATCAATGAGGATATGCCCATTTGAAAAAAAATTATCAGCCATCATTCTATTTCAGGATAGCAAGACTGGGAATTCAAAAAATATCAGTTAAATTCTTTGAATAGAGATGAATGCAAATAGTATTCATTTCATTGGAGAGAGCTATAATAAAATAAATGCTATAAATAACAAATAATAATACAAACTGAATGAATAAACAAACAAAAGTATAGATTATTATTATTGTTTTTAGTTTGTTTTTGCAAGGCAATCAGTTAGGTGAGCTGATCAGGTAGGTCAATAATAAACCTCCAGTGTCTGAGGCTGGATTTGAACTCAGGTCTTCCTGATTTCAGGGCTGATACTTTAATAATGCAATTTTAAAGCATAATTCTTCTGAAATATAATGTCTCTTTCATTTTCTAAACCTTTAAAAAGCAAACAACCTTAAGAAATGTTTTAAAAATACTGCTTTACAAGTTTTCAATAAAACTAGATTATGTTGACATTTATCTTATGTGTTCCCCTTCCTCTCTGATTGCCTTTTTTGGCCCTCCAGTGAGAGGACTTCTGAGATCAATTCTGTGGGAAAACACTGCTTGAGAAATTGCTAAGACAAAAGTTTATGGTATTTTGTAAAAATAGCAGTACTTTACCAAATGGAAAATTCCTTCAAATTCAGAGCTATTCCAATCAAGTTGCCTTACCTAGAAACAAAGAAAGGGGGGAAAAAAAACCTGTGAGAACCAAATACAGGCTTATACCTCCAGAATACTAAAGACTGTTAAAAACATTGCACAGGTATCTTAACAACTGGTAGACAATCCAAAACAAACAGAAGCTTTACCAGTGGAGGAAATAGTAATTTCTATAGAAACAGTTGTTAATGCTAGAAAGGAAACTGCAAGCATTGAGCAAACAAGGGAGAAAGGAAGTCATGTCTGATTCCAAATCACTTGGCTCACATATACAATCAAGGTACTAGTCTGTAAAATGCTGCTGTGTTTGGGGGGCAGATAAAATACATGTGGCAGCATGGTATATTGGGTGAGCGAGAGCAAGCTTCTAAATAGGTAAGTCCTGGATTCAAATTCTATCCTTGACACATAGTAACTATGTAAAGTTTGGATCAAAAACATTTGGAAAAAATAGTATATCTATAATAGGCTACACTGTGGTAGGCTATGAGACACTCCATTCCCATGACCTTTGGTTACCATCCTAAGACGGGACTGCAAAATACCCAAGACTCTTAAATATCCATGTCTCCTTGTAACTGAAGAAAAAAAGATCACTGTATTAAGAACTACTGTAATTTCCTCTGTTGGTTTTCTTTTTCCCTTGCCACTCTGATGATGTTTTCCTTGTTTGCTTTATATTAAAACATTTTTTTTTTGCCCAAAGTGATTACTGATGGCCATGAAAGGTGCCAGATTAACAACCTTGGGAAATTAAGAATGTTCTCTATCCAGAGAAAAAGCACAGCATAGCAAAGGTGATGAAAGTTTCTCACATTGCTCTTTGCTTGTATATTTAAGCTTTGACCCTGCTGTAATCTCCCTCCTACTTCTGTGGCCCATTTATTAATGTCCCTTGCCAACTTGTCAATAGGGCAGGCAAGTCTTCCTGTATTTAATTTAATTCTGTTATTATTACTAGTGGTTCTGTGAGTTCAGTGTAATCAATGAGGATATGCCCATTTGAAAAAAATTATCAGTCATCATTTTATTCCAGGATAGCAGGATTGGGAATTCAAAAAATATCAGTTAAATTCTTTGAATAGAGGTGAATGCAAGTAATATTCATTTCATTTGATCAACCATTTTATATAATTCATTATTCAAAATTTGTTCATTCAAATATCTTCAGGTTCATTCTCTTCTCTCTCTCTTTTAAATTATTTCTTGTTGTACTAATATTAGTTTTTAGACCATTTATGCCTTTAGCATAAAGCAGGTAGAAGCAATAAATTCCCAGCATGCAATTCAGTTGCAGCTACAATAAAAATGTAATAAATATTGAGGTCAAAAGTATTAGAATTTATGAAATTTAGCGATTAGTGGTGGCAGCAAATATTATGGTGGTGATTACAATTAACACTGGCTCTAATACCTAACTAGAAAAATCTTGATATTTCATCAAGTATTTAATAAGCACCTAAAAAGTGGCCAGCCCAGGTTTAGGTATCAGTGAAAGAAAGAGGTGGGAAATTTCAAAGACAACTCAAAATCTTGAAAGAGACTACAATCTAACTGGGTAGAACAGATTAACAAAGAAAGAATTTGAGAATAATTAAATGCTAATAGAACAGCAGTGAGCATATGTATTATATTAGTTGAATCATATAAAATATATGACTATGTATTGTAATAGTTGAAGGATAGAACAAAGTAAATATCACTACTTTCCCGAGTTGTTCAATGATATTTATATATATGTGTGTGTAAAGTCTGGGCTAGCTTCCTGAAGGCCTCAGGATCAGCCAGAGTCAGGCTAAGCAAAAATCCTTGGTCTTTGGGGGAGAAGTGAAGGAGATGGACAAACTTCCATAAACTCGCCACCAACCTCCCTTCTCCTGGACCTGCTGCAAAGTGAAGTTCTCTTGCCTCTCTCACTCCACCCTCTAATCCTTACCTACAATTCTTAACCCCAAACATTGAGCCAGCATTAACTGTGAGAAGAGGAATTCAAAACATATGCTAATAGAATTATTGTCCAGTAGGTAATTAGCCTTAAGTACTCAGTTGTCTGATTCAAGTGCACCTATTCAGAATTCCAGCCCTTTACATATGTGCATGTGTGTGCATGTATAAATATACATGCATGTTCATGAGTGTTTATATACGACACCCATACATGTGTGTATGTGTGTGTGTATGGAAAGGGAGGAAGAGAGAAAACACAAACGAGCATATTTTTTGGTGATTTCTGAGTCAAAGAATTATAGGCTAAGTGATGCAGGGTATTAATGATCATAGCAAATCCAATGCAAAAATTTGTGAAAGGGTACACCGGTTACAATTCATATAGAAATCTTGGAAATACATTTTGGTTTGGGATCTTTGAGTTGTTTTTCTTCTTTGCTCTGCTTAGCTTTCATCAAATGCGTCCTTATGGCACAAAAGCATTTGGCAATGACCCAAGAACATTTGGTTGTTGGCAAGGGACCTAATTGGGAATGAGAGGTGGGGCAGTTACCTTAATCATTAAGAATTTCAGAGAAATGGAAAGAATGTTTCTCTCCTCTTTTCTCAGAAGAGCCCTTTTGTAAATGACTCCTGGAGTATAGTTTTATACCCTCAACATCATCATCTGTGGCAGCAACAACATATTGCAATTATAGTAGTTGGTACATCAGAAAGATGGAAAATGTTATCCCAATTTTGCAGGTTGGGGCAGAGAAGCCCTGTTTATAGGACTCAGAAAAGGTGGGAAGGTGGAAATCAAACCCAACTCTGAACTGCAAGGCACCAGCCCCCAAACTTATCAAGTATCAAAAACTTTCAAAAAGACTAGGTTTGGTTCAAATTCCTAAAATGATAACAAACATCTAATACCTCATTTTGGTTTCAACTGAACAACCCTAAACAATGAAAAAATGCAGACGTTAATTACACTCTCCAACTTTTTTTGGTCCTGACCCATGATTTTATTGGCATAGGGAATTCGAATGAGGAAAATACTTCCACCAATGTAAATTGTCATCTGTTTTGCAAATATTTTATTTTGTTGAAGCCTCCGAGTTGCTTGGGAGGTGGAAAGAGACTAAAGGGGATGTGACTTGCCTAGTATTATATTACCTGTAAGGGGAGCTAGGTGGTGCGGGGGTGGGGAGGGGTAGAGTTCTGGGCCTAGAGTCAGGAAGACTCCTCCTGAACTCATACTTGACTTCAGATACTTCCTAGCTTGTGACTTAGACAAATCTCTTTATACTATTTGCCTCAGTTTCCTCATCTATAAAATAAACTGGAGAAGGAAATAGAAAACCATTCTAGTATCTTTGCCAAGGAAACTCCAAATGGGGTCACAGAGTCGGACACAAATGAAAATGACTCAGGCAGTGTCCTAACTCTGATGTTGACCATATAACTGCTGTGTCACATTGCTACCTTTTGTCCCCATTTTACAGACTGAGAAATTGAGGCTAAGAGCAGTTAGGGAGCCTGCCCTTCCGAAGTCAATGTCACAGGCAAGGTGTGAACCCAATTCTTCCTCACTCCAAGCACGGCACATTACCATGCACCCATTCATCATTGAATTGGTTGGTTGGTTAATTGGTTGTGGATTTTTGTTCTTGAAGAGGCTCATCACTATGTAAGAATCGATCTACAATGTGTACATCTGGCTGAGCAAACCAACACAAGCCCAGAATGCTCTGTCATAGGTTGGGCCCAAATAGTCCCCATGAACATTTGGGGTGGATTCTTTAAGTTTACACCTTTCATGTCTCTTCTGAGTGAATTCAATTCTATTTTGCTCACACAACAAACATGTTCTCTGATGAGGGCATATCATGTTGGGTGGTCCTATGCCAGTTTTTCCCATGTCATATAATCAATGCTAGAGTTCTAAGACAGACCTGGAGAGGATCCTTGTATCACTACTTATGGTGGAAGTCAAAGGAGCAATTTTTGTTCTCTTTTATTCATTTAACTTTCCATAGTGGATGCACAGAATCATGATTTGCTTTGCTTTTTTTTTTTTTTAAACACATTAGCAAAAATCAGAAGTAAAGTGAAATAAAAATTTTTTTTTGGAAATATGTAATTAAGAAATATCTGCTGCATCTCTTGAACTACCACATAATGCAGGATGTGGACCTATCTACGTGTTATCTTTATGGCTCATTAGGATCCTAAGATTTAGGACTGGGAAGGACCTTAGGATTGAACTCATCTGGCCTATTATTTTTCACATCAGGGACTAGAGTCCCAGAGAGGAGGAATAAGATTTGCCCATATAGATAGTTAAGTGACAGAGCTAAGATTTGAATCCTGATCTTTCAACCCTAAGTCAAATGCTTTCTTTCCAAGTTCTGGAAAAGTAAATGAAGTCTATTTGGTAAATTCCAGAATTTAGTTGGCATATCTAAATGAGGTAAATGAGCTGGTAGAATCAAATGTCATCTAATTTTATGGGATATATTGGAAAGGAGTCTATCAGGAGTCAGAAAACTCACCCTGGCTCAGTCACTAACTGTGCAACTCTGGACATCTCAAACACCTTAATTTCCTCATCTTTGGGTATATGGAATGAGATTAAGATGATGACATAGTTTCTTCCATCAGCTCCAACATTTAGTGAGTTTCAAATATAAAGTATAAATGTTGTGGGCCTCAAGTGGCAGTCCTCTTTGATGATCAAGAAGAAAATAAAAAATAGCAAAGACTCTCTATGGAGCAGAAAATTACAGGTGATGGCTTCTTTTCTTTCATTTCAATCATCTGCCAAACAGAATCATGAATGCCAAGGACATAAGAAATATAGAAAGCCAGGGAAAACTGTAGGCCACAAGATGGTGTAAACTTCATATGGAAAATACTAGTTAAGGAGCTAAGAAAATCATAAAAACAGAAATATTTCTTATAAGTTTTTGACAAACTACATGTGAAGGCAAAAATCATATAGTGGCCTTTAATTAAGTAAGGTCTTTTTAATTTTCTTGAAGCACTGTCCAGTATGTTGGCTATAAATATTGATGGTATCAACCATTTGTAAAATAAAAGAAGGGATTAACTTGTGTATTTATTTATTAAAGGTTTAGTAATCAAAAAATTTAAGATCATTTACTATTACTGCTTAGTCATGTCTGACTCTTCAAGACTCATCAGGGGTTTTCTTGGCAAAGACATCAGGCTGGTTTGAAATTTCCTTCTCCAGTTAATTTTATGGATGAGGAAACAGAGGCAAACTGAGTTAAGTGACTTGCCCAGGGTCACATAGTGAAGGAAATGACTTCCCCATATAGATAAGTGATAGAGCTGAGATATGATCAATGATCTCTCAACTCTATGAGGCCAAATTTGAACTCAGGGCTGACTCCACGATCAGTGGTTTATCTGTTACTTAACTGCCCCATATACTATTACTCAATCCATTTTGGACTATTGTTTACTTTGGGTGACTATAATTGTTCATGTGATTATCAGATCTAAAGTAGTACTAGCCACATCTGTTCATAGTTTTCATTTCCCGATCGAGGTAGCAAACACCAGAAGTTTCTAAGCAAAGTGTAACAATACTCTAAGAATAACTACAGCCTTGAGGAAAAATACAAGTTGATCTAATGTGATTGTAATAATTCCCAGAATGAAAGTTGATCACTTTTTCAGATCTGAAAGTTTATCATTCATATTTGTCACTTTGAGGTAAGAACCTACTTAGTATTTTCATTCAGAAAGTAGCAAGTACCTTCATTGTGCTATATCTTTTATGTTTCTGAAGAGGAAGGGTTCGGATACAAAAGAAGTCTAAGGCTTGGATCTTCCTCTAACGTTCATAATTTAATTGGAAAATAAAAATTTACATGAAGTCATTAAAGAATTATAAAAATATAATTAAGGGACAAAATATACAACTCTGATATTAAAGGCTCTGAGAAGTGATAAAATTTTGGGAAGGAGCTGGGAGAATGTTCTTGGAGAGGGTGGAGCTCGAGCAAGATATAGTGTTGTGACTCAATCACAATCCCACTGCCCCCATATAGTTTTGATCACATAAAATATCTATATCTATTTGAATTGATCACATAAAATACCTATATCTATTTGAATTTTAGATACACAAGTTTTAAGATTTCATTATTTCTTCAACTGTTATTTTTGTCTTTTGTTCTCAGAATACCAATGACATCACAAAGATGATGTCTTGACTTTCTCATAAATTGCATTTAAGCGAAGCAGAGTTGTACCACATTGTCAGCCTTATTCTCTCCTCCAGAGTTCATTGGAATCTAGTGGCAAGATAAAAGTCAGGACAATTGGCAATGGCCTGGGATGCAGAGAATGACTTTGGTTTTTCTAAATTAAAATTAATTTAATTACATGAAAGTTAATTAGAATTTCCTAGATCTCAGTTTTTCACTCCTTTTTCTCTTTTCTTCAGTAAACCAGCCAGTTATAGTATCTATCCATTGGCTCTTCCCTTTTTTTGATCAATGATTTTTCTATTTCCATCATGTTGGCAATGAGGCCCCAGAGTTGAAAAGCAAAGAATGAGAGTAGGATGATTTGGAAAAGGGGGACTCTTGCCAGGGAATTTGGCATTCTGGCAGTAATTAGGTAATTAAGCTCTTGAAAACCAATGCAGTATATAAATTTAATTTTGAACATGAATGATGAAGAACAGAAGTAATTGCAAAGACCATGAACTTAGAATGTTTTAGGAGGAGCTAAAGATAGTGGAAAATGGCACTGAAGTTGGGAGTATCCTCAAGTTCAAACCATATCTATTAGTGCATATAATAGTTGTCTATTTTTTTTTTTGTACTAGTCTTTATTATTACCTGTAGTTTGCTGGCAAATGTTTAACAACTGGTTCTTTGAAAAACAGGATGCATATACAAGTTTAAACTGCATTATCGATATTTTTTTCGGGTCTTTAAGTTTAAACATTCTAGTTGTCTAATCTTGAGGGAAATGGATAGAATAAAGGAAATGGGTTGGGAAAGGCTGAATTTAAATTCAGCCTCAAGCACTTATAACCTACATGACATTGGCAAGTCCTTTAATTTTTGTTTGCCTCAGTATCCTCACTAGTAAAATGGGTATAATAATAGCATCTACCTTTCCAGGATTGTTGAAAGGTTTAATTGAGATAATATTTGTAAAGTGCTTACCATATGAGCTGACACATAGTAGGAATTTGTGAAATTTATTATTATTACTAATCATCTTAAGACAATTTCTCTGAGCCATTTGGGAATAACAGTACTTGCAAATGTGGGGCTGTTTTGTGGAAAACTTCCAACTTTAAATTCCTCATAAATGTGAGTTTGTCATTTTAGCTTTCTCTGTACTTCTATGTGTATAAATTGTGAGTGCCAATAGTTTATGCAATTATAAATTTTTTTTCTAACACTCTTAGAGAATGCCTCAAAAATCTCACTGAGGGTCAGCCATAGTGGACAGTAGTACATTTTTGTAATTGAAGCACCTCTATCTTTAATCCTCTCCTATTTCATAGTCTGGTACTAAGCTTTCTCTAAAAAAAGTACAACATGTGAAATTTTGCCTAGCACATGTGAATAGCTACAGTGACCCCAGAGGAAAATTTAAAGTGACTCAATATGGAAAGCAACATTACCATACATGCCATGGAAGCCTTGAAATGGGAGAGGAGGCAGAGGACCTGGGGACTAAATCCTTGACCAGTCATCCTCACTCAATAAGATCACATTAGGTAACTAAGTTGACAATCATGTGCTTTCTACCTCCACATCTCAAGAAGGTGTGCCCTTCTCCCCAATGCACATGGCCTCTGCACTATTTTAATTGATCCTCACCACTTCTCATGTTGGTGAGTAGACAGACTCCTCATGTTTCCAGGTCTCAAGTTTCCCTCTGCCTCTGATCCTTTCACCACATAGCTATCAAGTGGATTTTCCCAAATGGCAAATCTGACCATATCACTCTTTCACAAATTTTAGTCGCTCTTTTGTTACCTCAAGGATCAAATATCAGTTCCTGTTTGGCCCTTCACAACGTGGCCAGAAGCAAGCTTTTAAGACCTGTTGCATGTTATGCCGTTTTCTCCATGGAACTGTTGTACCCCCAAACTGGCCTTCCTGTTCTTCACACATGGCATCTTCTCCCTTCCCTATGCTGTTGTTCTACCTGACCCCATCCCTGGAATTCCTTCCTTCCTCACCTCCTGATCTCAAATGACTCATTTCTTCCAAGGTTCAGCTTAAGTGACATTTATTTGCACAGGAGTCTTTCCCAATTCTAGCAACTGTTATTGACTCTATCCCAAATCATCCTGATGTGTGTTTGTGCACATATATCCATATGTATCTAAGTATATATGTACACATACATATGAATGCATAGAGAACATATACGTTGTTACCACATACATATACACATATTATGCAATATGATATATAATGCCATTTTGTACCCACATACATATACACATGTGAGTATTGTAATATACAATGAATATCTTGTACCTATATACATTTATATATACACACACATTATATATGACACATATTTTGTATCTACCTACATACATATTTATACATATCCATCCTTCCTTCCATCTGCCTATCCATCATATGTTTTCTCCTCCCAGCTGGAATTTTGTCTTTATATCACCGGTTGTGTTATCATTATTGCATAACTCTACCTGACACATAATAGAAGATTAACAAATAATTATATATATTGATGGACTGACAGGGGCAATTAGGTGGTAGAATGGATAGAGTTCTAGGCCTGGAGACATGAAGACCTGAGTTTAAATGCAGCCTCAGATACTTTTTAACTTAATGTGATCTTGGACAAGTCATTTAACCTCTATTTGTCTCAGTTTCCTCATCTGTAAAATGGGAATAATAATTGCAAAGTGCTTAGGATGGTGCACGGTATGCAGTAAGCATGATATAGTAGTGGTGGTGATGGTATGAGTATGAGCTTAGGTGAGCTACTTATCTTTTCTGTGTCTTGGTTCTTTCATCTTTAAAATGAGCTTATATTAAGTGGGTGCTCTGAAGTGTCTGAGGGAGGAGGACAGAATGATTTCCAGGAGGTAAGTGCTGAAGAAGGCTATAGAAATAGAATCTGGCTGGCCAGAGATATGAGCAAAATGTAGACAAGAAGGACACGAGTCTATGTCCTAAAACAGGGACACGTTTATATATTCAAAGCCCTTTGGCTAGTCCCCTCTTCACTTTCCATTCTCCTTCCCCCTTACTCCTGAGCACAGGTTCTGATACCCTAACACCTGCCGCCTTTCAGGCTGTTCTAGACAAAGCCCTTTGTCTCTTGGCTAACAAGATTTTCTAAGACTATTCCCAAACCCCTCCTCCCACTCCAACCACTGTCCTCCTTGTCTCCTTTTAAGCCCCAACTAAAATCCCGCTTTCTAGAGGAAGCCTTGCCTAACCCCTCTTCACTCTGAGATTTCCCTCTTTTAATCATTTCCTATTTAACCTCTCTCTAGCTTACTCTGTATAGATTCGGTTTCACGATGTCTCTCCCTCATTAGCTGTAAGCATCTTGAGGGCAGGGATTATTTTTTGCCCCCCAAACCCCCCACCTTTTTTTTTTGGAATACCCAGAGCTTAGCTCAGTGACATGCACATGGTAGACATTTAGAAAACATTTCTGATTGACTGGTAGTATGGATTTAGACTCTTTGGAATAGCCTACATAAAAGTTATGACAAAGTAAAAAGAACAGATTGCTCACAGAGGTGAGTTCTTATTCCTAGTAAAGGCAAGATGAGTATTTGGGTATGGACTCTCGGATGATCTCTGAGCTTCCTTTCAATTCTTGGATGCTGAGACATACACCTTCTTTCCTTGAGGTCTCTGATTCTTGCTTAATACCCTGGTCCTGAGTTGCTGATTGTTGGATGGTACACTCTTAAAAAGGAGCAATGGCTCTTAAAAAGGAGCAAATCTGGGTTTTGGTTAAAAACTTCACAAGATCTCCCTTTTTCATCTAAAATATAAACAGACCATGAAGCATATATACTGGGGTTCAGAGCCAGATGAGAGAAATGAATGAAATGGGAACCATGTCTCCTCTCTCCTGAATGTTTAGCCATGTAGGGGTGCTATGGTGTATCCATTCAATTGGTAGAGAGGGTGTCATACACAGAAAGGCTCTTTCCCCAGCCATGAGTAAAAGCAGAACTGCCATAGTATTTACATTTGGGAATCTGAATCAGCTGAAATGACAGATTTGATTTATCAGAGTATTTTAAATTTATTCTGACTAATGCCTCTCCTAAAATCTTACTTAAAAGCCTTATAGTTCCATAGAAGTGATTCTTGATTCCCAGAAGCTGAGTTAATCTGGTAGGATCTACTCAGATATGGGCTGAGACCCAAAGAATATCTTTTTTTTTTTTTTTAAAAGGTGAGCCTAGCTAAGTTTGGAGTTTATTGCCCAGGATAACACAAAAGTCCTTAATATTTTGACCTCTACTCTAAAAGATCATCTATTAAGTGAATGTCATAAGGTGCACTGGAATTAGAATTCACATTGATGAAAGTCTTGAAGTATTCTTTAATATTCAGGGAAAATGTTTTTGGTTTACAAAATTTCATTTTAGAAGAAGTTCAGAATTTGGCAAATTTCAATTCAACCACACAGTTACTCTTTCCTGCAAATTATACATAGTCCTACACCTTACTTACCAACATAGTTATAAGCTTCTTGAGACCATGGACCTTTTACAAACCTAGAATGTTAGGAATGAATATTTTTTTATCTTTGCATCTCCCCTTATGTCTTGACTAAAGTAGGCATTGATATCTACTAAATAGATAAATTAAGTTAAGTAATTAATAAATAGTAAATGAATTAATGATGCTGCATTGTCATAAACACACAGAATTCTGGTCCATTTTTCTGTCTTAGATCATACATGAGGACAAATCACCAAATTGAGGAAGAGGGTTTGGCTCTTTGCAGAGCAACCTCAAATAATTTATACCACTAAAACTGAGAGGAACAAGAATTCTCCCAGAATTCTTGAGAAGGAAAGATCCACGCCTACTCTTCCACTCCCCCCCCCATTCTTTACCATGTCACTTGTACTAGTACATTTACTGTTTCATAAACATGAGACTTCAAACAAAAGTGCTTCTAATCAGATTTGGCATGAAAAGGAGAGAAGCACAGGGTGAGGTAAGTGTGAGTCTACATTGCTGAATAACAGGGAATGGCAGGGCTTCAGCACATGAGTCACACAGACACTAAACAGTCCATAGCTAGAGATAATTCTCAGGTAAACTTTGCATGAGTCATGACGTCATTGCTCCTCTAACTTTCCTGCATCAATCATGTCACCCACCCTGATGCAACTCTGTAAGAATGTGTGATTTGTAGACAGCAAAGAATCATTCAGAGAACATATACAAGGACATGACAGGGAAAGCAAGGAGTGCCCCAACTTAATCTTCCATTGTTCTTGTTCATTGAAACTACTTCAAGAAGCAAAAACTTGTGTCTGTCCACCAAAAAGACGTTGTTTTTTGCAGATTTTGATCACTTCTATTTCATGGCATATCATACATCTTCTGGGCATCCAAACCATCTGCAAAACACTCAGATTTTAGATGAATGAACCATTGTGGATGTTTCCTCTGCTGAAATTAGATGAATCTCAAAGGTCATTTCTAGGTTATGATTCTGAAACCAGGTCTAAAGTACTTGGAAAGCGATTTATATATAGAATTTAGGGACAGTATCATCTTTAGTCTTAATTACCTAGTTACTCAATTTAAGGTTTGGGGTTTTTGTTTTTCTACCGAAAAAAAGGAATGGGTCACTGTAAAAATCCAGCCCTCCTTACTATTCATTTTTTTTTTTTAACCTAAAAAAGGAGTTTAACTTTCCTGGCCAAGAAAGCAATTGGTGGCTTTAGGGATGTTCACATATAAAGATGGGAGAACACATTTAAACTCCCTTTTGAAGCTAAGAACCCAAAGTCCACCAATCAATGTTAATGACCATTGTAGGCAGAAAAAAGTATATGGAGAAATAGGGAATTGAAAATCAGAAGATGCATATATAGCATTTACAATATAATAAGTTACAAGAAGAATTCAGTTAACATACATAAAAGTCCCTTGTAACAAACAGTTAGACACAACTGTGTAAAGATATATAAGCAAGTTTTGAGAGAGACAGATGGAAGACTGAATATAGTATGCACCCCACACTGATGCTTTCCACCTGAATGAGTTTTTCTGATTATAAGAGGTGGCTAGCACTAGCATTCATACCTAGCACTATAGGAGTTGCAGTGAAATCTCCAGAGACCAGAGAATTACTGATAATGATTGGAAACTGAAAGTAGCTAGATCTGGTTCGAATTATCTAGACAAAATCCACAATTTATAGTTCATAGCTTCATTTACACTTGATGAGGTATGCAGTTTTCACCTCCCTCTTTTTCTCTTTTCACAGGGCATATACTTATTACACTTGGGGAGAGCACTACAGAAATACCAGCCCTTCAACAATTTATGTAGTTTGGCAGCAAACACTAGTCAAACTAGTTTAGATAGATGCAGAGGTTTCAGCCTACAAATATTTTGAAAAAAGGTCACTATTACTTTCATTAACATTAGGCTAACAGGGAGAATGCAATAAAGAACGAAGAAAAAGAAAGATGACCAACTCGATAGGAGAATGGTTGGCAGCTGTGTGATAGAGTGGAGCGTGGCTGGCTTTGGAGTTGGGAGGACCTGAGTTCAAATTTAGACTTAGCCATTTACTAGCTGTGTGACCCTGGATCAAGCCATTTAATCCTATTTGCCTCAATTTTCCCAGCTAACAAATTAGCTGGAGAAGGAAATGGCAAACCATTTCAATATCATTGCCAAGAAAACTCCAAGGGGTCAGGAAGAGTTGAACATGGCCAAAACAAATGAAAAACAACTACTTACTAACCCTAACCCTTTCACCTTTCCAATATCCTGAAAAATGTTATTAGCATCTCATTAAATGGAGCAAAGGGCTTTTCAGGTCTTCCTAAAGTACCACAGAAGGGAAAAACCAAAAACAACCACCACTAAACCCACAACTATCCACAAATATTCATGTTCAGTTTATTTTGAAATGATTCATTAATCATATAGTCTCTCAGAATCAATTAGTTGAATATAAGTTATCAGCATGAGATTGTATATGCAGAAGGGAAAAAAAGACAAGCAATTTGTTTTTATATCTGTTTAAATTTAGAATATGCCCCATACATATAAAAGTGGAGGTAAATAGAAAGGCAGTGAATAGAAGGGCAGAAGAGAGCAGTTGGGGATTGGGTTTAGTGATCCAGAAAATGACATGCTTCAGTTACTGAGAAACACTATCAATACCAAATAAATAGATCCAATCCATACTTGCAGTACAAAATATAGGGTTATCCTATAATCTTTAGAAACTGTAAGAATCACTTTTTTAAAATTCATGCCAAAAACAGTAGTCTACAAGTAATTTCCTGCTCACATAATTGTCTCAATGGATCTGTGATCTCAATGATGCGGCTTTCTAATGTCTTTAAAAATCTCTTCCTACTCCAGTCCATCTTCCATTCAGCTGCCTAAATGATTTTCCTCAAGTGCAGGTCTGAATCATTTCAAACTTGGTAAATTCCAGTGGTTTCCTATAACCTCAGGGATCCTATACAAAATCCTCTCTTTGAAGGGCATTCAAAGCCCTTCATAACCTAGCTCTCTGGTATCTTCCAGTCTTTATACCTTACACTCACCTGTGTGCTCCTCTATTCAGTGACATTGGCCTCCTTGCAATTCCCCGAACACTAGTGTTTCTCTCTTAGCTTTGAACATCTCTGGCTGTCCCTTATGCTTCCTGAAGAAGTACTCTCCTTCCTCATTTCTACTTTCTGGCTATCTCTGGGTTCCTTCAAGTCATAGCTAAAACCCTGCTTTCTAAAGGAAATATGACCTAATGTTTCTTAATTTTAGTGCTTTCCTTTAGTTGATTATTTTTAATTATTCTCTATATATCTAGTTTGTACATATTTGTTTGCATATTGTTTCCCTTATTGGGTTGTGAGTTCAGAACTGGCATTATTTGTATCCCCAGCACTTGGTACGTAGTAGGTACTTAATAAATGCATGGATGGCACTATTACCTCCTTCTCCACAGTCCACAAAGACATAGGTGTCCACCCTCTTCAGAAAACCTTCCCTTGAAATTGTTATTACTGCAAACTATAATCATGCACTTTCCTCATCGGACACTTGATGTCAAAGTTCTAGGAAAAAATGCTTCACTGCTTAGTGTTCACCACTCATTACTGCCATGTTCTTTGTACCTAATTACCTCTTAATCCCTTGCAAACCAATTTCTTCACTATCTTGGTGAACCTGTTTTTTCCCAAAGTTTTTGTCTTTGTTCTTCCTGACTTCTCCCTAAAACTTGACAGAAATGATCAATTCCTCTCTTTTTAATATATTCTCTCTCTTCCCTTGGTTCTTTTGACATTTCATTTTCTTAAATCTGGCAGTCTAGCATGGGATTTCAAGCAACAGAGACACAGATACATCCACCTCTAAATTAACTCAAATGTTTAATACTAACTCAAAGTACAAGGCAATACATAAAATAGAATACAAAGAAACATAACTTCCTTCTCACTGCTACCTGCAGATCTGAATCTTACTCTAGTTCTAGGTTTTATCTACAATGCTTTTGGAATAATCTGGATAATCTAGTTTAACTGGGGTTTCCTATTAAACTATTAGCAAACAGACTAAGACTTTTTTGTTTTCTTGAGAAGTGACGCTCCTAATGAGGCAGTGTGGTCAAGTGGAAAGTACTGGATTTGAAGCTACAGGATCTGGATTCAAATCCTAAACCTGCTGTGTGATACCTGCATAAGTACCTAGTGAGGTAAAAGGTGGGATTGAAAGAAGCCTCATGCAAAAGGTGGAGTTTGAACTAAATTGTGGAGCAAGTTGGCAATTCTAAAAGGATTGAAAGGCAAATGTCTTCACATTTTAAAAATGAGTTAATTGTGTGAGAGAACAGAATAGAGATAAAACTGAAAATGGGCTGTGGAGCAATGAAGGAGCCAAGATTTACTAACATCTGAAAAATAACTTATTATTTGAGAAGAATGTCATACATATTCAATATCCTTTTAAATATTTTTATTCTAATTAGAAAGTAAATGCCAAGTAGAAAGGATTTATTTTTTTTAATTACCGGGTAGCCAATTTAAAATATATTTAAATAATATGTTAGTCTCTTTTGGGTATATATAATGTATGAGTTGGTATAATAAATAGAACATTGGACCCAGAGCTGGAAAAAGCTGAGTTCCAATTCTACTTTAGACAGTAGCTTTACGATATTGGACAAATCATTGTCTTGCTCTGTTTCCTCATCTACAAAGAGAGAATAATAACAGCAACCAACTACCGTGATCATTGTAAGGATAAAATGAAATAAAAGTGCTTTGCAAAACACAGAGCACTATATGTATGCTACTGTTCTTATCATCACCACCACTACCACCACCACCATGATCATCACTATTTAGATTAGTATAAATTGGAAGTGTTTTTTTAAAAAACTGAGCACCAAAAAAACCAAGTTGTAATCTGTCTATTGTGAAAATTTGAGGAAGCAGTTGTGGAATTTTGATCCCCTCTTTTTTCAGAAAGGAAAAAAAAAAGTCCTGATTCAAGTATATAACAATTGAGTTTTGCAGTGCTAATTGTTCATTCCATAGTTTAGCTAATTTTTGGTGTCAACCAATGACTAATGAAAAAATTATCTAGTTACACCTAATCTCACCTTTTAGTTTCAGAGTTACCATAGCAGAATGGTTGAAAATGGACACATGGTACTAAGAATAATACAATTTTAAAGAAACAGACTACCACAAAGCTAATTTTGAATTCAAATCCATTTCACAGGTAAAAAAAAAAAACCTGAAGTAGAAAAAAATTGGTAAAACTGAGTTCAATTATCCATTCATGTATTGTGGCTTAAGAACAGAAGTAGGTCTATTAAGCTATGTGGAAAATATTTCTGGAGGAAAGGCCATAAAAGGGCCCAGATGTTTTAAAGTTACAAAGAACTCTAGTACTTATATATCCTGAAAACTTTTTTCTTTTTTTAATTTTTACATTTATTCAAAAAAATTTGAATTACAAATTCTCTCCTCCTGTCTTCCTCTGACCCCTTGAGAAGGCAAGCAGTATATCATTTACACATATGAAGTCATGTAAAACACATTAGCCACATTGCAAAAACAAAATAAAAAAACAAGAAAAAATATGCTTCAATCTGTACTTAAAGTTCATTAGACCTCTCTCTGGTGATAGACAGCATTGTTTGTTTTCCCTTAGATTTATCTTGAGTCAGTCTTGATCAGAGTAGTTAAGTCTTTCATAGTTGATTATAGTTAAAATATTGTTGTTATTTTGTACAATATTCTCCTGGCTTTGCGTCTTCATTTTGCATCAGTACATCTAAATCTTCCAGGTTTTTCTGAAACTATCCTGCTTGTCATTTCTTACAGCAAAACACCACAATTATATGCCACAGCTTGTTCACCCATTTCCCCAATTGATATTCTGAAGAGAATACTGGTTTTATTCAAAATTAAGTACTCATCAGAAAAATCACATTCAATTAAACAAAACAAAATTACCACTGATCATACCATCTTTCCTCTCTATGCTTTATTAACAAACCCTACTTTTCATCTTCACTCTGTCTTTCAGTTCCTTCACTTCCCGGTCCTTTCCCAGGCCATCATCCCTGGTGTGGACTTTCTTTAGCAATCTCGACCCCCCTAGAGAACAAATTCAGCTCTATAGTAACTATTTTTCTTATTCCTGATCCCTGGTTCCTTGTCATGTCTTGCCAAGTCCCAACAATGGGTTATTCTGACCATTCTCCTTCTTTACTCCTACTCATATGCTGCTGAACACAGCTGTATGGAGTCATCAAAGTATTCCGACTGGATCCACTACAAATTTATATTATCTGATCTCAACTGCAGCAAAGCAATCATTCTACATCTCATTAATTGATTCTGTATCACATTTATCTCAGAAGCTGTTCCAAATCTTTCCTTTCTTCTCTTCTCAAACCTCCCATGAAGTTCTTGCTCCACCCTCTAAGCTGAGGATCTCATGTCATATTTCACTGATTAAACTGAGGTTATTCATTAAAGCTGAATGCCTTTATGGGGATTTCTTTTTGTTTGTATCTGATCCTAGAAGTAATAGAGTCACTGGAATTTATTGGATAAGGGAACAATATGGTCAGATGGATGTATTAGGAAAATAATTGGGAAGCTATTTGGAGGATGGTTTGGATCGGGGAAATACTCAAGGCTGGGAGCTTGTGGCTTGTAACCCAGGGCTTGTGGTCATGTGAGAAAAGAAAAGGGGATACACATGAGAGACATCATGAAAAGAGAAAGAAAACTTGGCACTGGGACTGGGTTAGTGTTGAAGGAGGGTGAGAAATTGAAGATGAAATAGAACTTGGGTAGGTAGAATAGGTTTGGAAGACAGAAGGGATTTTTTGGGAAAGATGATTTGTAATTTGGACATGTTGAATTTAAAATACCTAAAGGATGTTAAATTTGAAATATTTGGTAGGCAGAAAAAAGGTTTGATAGTTGAAAACAGAGATATGGGAATGTTTGAATACAGATATCTCTTTCACAGTCTGACTTTCCTTATTGCTGTTTTAATACAAGGTGAATCAGCATAAGAAATTAAATGGAAATTTGGGGGGAGTTATATGGAAGTTACAGATAACACGCAAAGGCCAGCAGCTGATGAGAAAAAAGTTTAGAAACTCAGAAATGCCTTAAAAATGTGCATAGTATTGTATAATATTAACCCAAACTTTACAATAAGGTACTGTAAACACCCCATAAAATAAAAAAGAAAAAAAATTCAGATTTCTTCTTGGGTAAAAAAGGAGGGCCAAAAACTTTTACACTGATTTTCCAGTATGCAGGAGATGCTCTGCTCCTAACCCTTGCTATGTGGAAAAGATAGCTTAATGAAAACCATGTGAGTTGATAAAGCCACCAAAATAAAATCTAGAGAGAGTATACAGAAGAAGACCCAAGCTAGAGACTTGGGTTATACCCATAGATAAAGGTCAAGATATGGGATGATAACTCAAGACAGAACATTGAGAATAAAACTTTCAAGACTGATCCCTTAGAACACAGGGAACTAAGGGAAATGTGCTCTGTTCTAAGAAGGGCATTGTTAAACGATGTGTACAGATTAAGAGCAAACAGCAGTAAGGCACCACAGAGTAAGTAGATAACAAGCATTTTTTAAGTGCTTACTATATGCCAATGCTGTGGCTACAAAAATAAGCAGAAAGGAGAGACAATTCCTTCCCTCAACTAGCTTACACTAATGCGAGAAGCAGCATACAAATGGGAACTAAAGGGAAAGGTACCCATAAAGGACCCTGTAGTTAAGAAGTTTGGCCAGCCTGGGCCACCCCCCAAATCCAAAGCCCTGGCGTGAGTGAGGATCTCACCAAGGGGATGACTGAGTTAGATTGGCAGTCTTGTCTCCAGGACTGGTTGAAGACAGTGGGCACATTTAGTTTGGAGAAAAGAAAACCAGTGGATATAATGGTTATCTTCAAGTATTGAAAGCATGAAAGTGCATTCTTTCATATGGCTGTGAATATTCTGCAATTCTTTTCATAACTGTTTGTTCATATCCTTGAATACTTATCTATTAGTGAATCACTATTAATTTTATACACACACATATGTTAATAGTTTGTGTATTTTAGATACTAACCCATTATGAGAGAAATCTGATACAAAGATTTGCACTATGACCTTCCCCCATTTGACCATTTTCCTTCTTATCCTAGATACATTAATTTTGTCTCTGCAGAAGCTTTTCAGTCTTAGGTAATCAACCCTCTCTTTTTTATCTTTTTTTAATATCTTTCTTTTATTTAAGAACACATCTCTTACCCATAGCTATGAGAGGTAAAAGATATTTGTCATCTTTTTTTTTTTTTTTTTGAGGGAGGGAGAATAACTTCTTATTGTCTCCCACTCTCTCCCCCCCCCCCCCCAGCCATTGGAGTTAAGTGACTTGCCCAGGGTCACACAGCTAGGAAGTGGAACTCATGTCCTCCTGACTTCAGGGCTGGTGTGCTATTAACTGTGCAATCTAGCTGCTTCAACTTCTTATTGTTTTTTGTTTTTTTAATTAATTATTATTTTTTAAAATTTTATAATAACTTTTTATTGACAGAACCCATGCCAGGATAATTTTTTTTTACAACATTATCCCTTGCACTCGCTTCTGTTCCAATTTTTCCCCTCCTTCCTTCCACTCCTTTCCCTAGATGGCAAGCAGTCCTATATATGTTAAATATGTTTCAGTATATCCTAGATACAATATATATTTGTAGAACTGAACAGTTCTCTTGTTGCACAGGGAGAATTGGATTCAGAAGGTAAAAATAACCCGGGAAGAAAAACAAAAATGCAAATAGTTTACATTCATTTCCCAGTGTTCTTTCTTTGAGTATAGCTGCTTCTGTCCATCATTTATCAATTGAAACTGAGTCTTTGTCAAAGAAATCCACTTCCATCAGAATACATCCTCAAAACATATCGTTGTTGAAGAGTATAATGATATCCTGATTCTGCTCATTTCACTTAGCATCAGTTCATGTAAGTCTCGCCAAGCCTCTCTGTATTCATCCTGCTCGTCATTTCTTACAGAACAATAATATTCCATAACATTCATAAACCACAATTTACCCAGCCATTCTCCAATTGATGGGCATCCATTCAATTTCCAGTTTCTAGTCGCTACAAACAGGGCTGCCACAAACATTTTGGCACATACAAGTCCCTTTCTCTTCTTTAGTATTTCTTTGGGATATAAGCCCAGAAGTAACACTGCTGGATCAAAGGGTATGCACAGGTTGATAACTTTTTGGGCATAATTCCAGATTGCTCTCCAGAATGGTTGGATTCGTTCACAACTCCACCAACAATGCATCAGTGTCCCAGTTTTCCCGCATCCCCTCCAACATTCATCATTATTTTTTCCTGTCATCTTAGCCAATCTGCCAGGTGTGTAGTGATATCTCAGAGTTGTCTTAATTTGCATTTCTCTAATCAATAGTGATTTGGAACACTCTTTCATATGAGTGGTAATAGTTTCAATTTCATCCTCTGAAAACTGTCTGTTCATATCCTTTGACCATTTATCAATTAGAGAATAGCTTGATTTCATATAAATTTGAGTCAATTCTCTATATATTTTGGAAATGAGGCCTTTATCAGAAGCTTTAATTGTGAAGATGTTTTCCCAGTTTGTTGCTTCCCTTCTAATCTTGTTTGCATTAGTTTTGTTTGTACAAAGGCTTTTTAATTTGATATAATCAAAATTTTCTATTTTGTGATCAGTAATGATCTCTAGTTCATCTTTGGTCACAAATTTCTTTCTCCTCCAAAAGTCTGAGAGATAAACTATACTATGTTCCTCTAATTTATTTATAATCTCGTTCTTTATGCCTACATCATGGACCCATTTTGATCTTACCTGGTATATGGTGTTAAGTGTGGGTCCATGCCTAGTTTCTGCCATACTAATTTCCAGTTATCCCAGCAGTTTTTATCAAATAATGAATTCTTATCCCAAAAGTTAGGATCTTTGGGTTTGTCAAACACTAGATTGCTATAGTTGACTATTTTGTCTTGTGAACCTAACCTTTTCTACTGATCAACTAATCTATTTCTTAGCCAATACCAAATGGTTTTGGTGACTGCTGCTTTATAATACAATTTTAGATCAGGTATGGCTAGGCCACCTTCATTTGATTTTTTTTTTCATTAATTCCCTTGAGATTCTCGACTTTTTATTGTTCCATATGGATTTTGTTGTTATTTTTTCTAGATCATTAAAATATTTTCTTGGAAGTCTGATTGGTATAGCACTAAATAAATAGATTAGGTTAGGGAGTATTGTCATCTTGATTATATTCGCTTGGCCTATCCAAGAGCATTTACTATTTTTCCAATTATTTAACTCTGACTTTATTTGTGTAGAAAGGTTTTTGTAATTTTGCTCATATAATTCCTGACTTTCCTTTGGTAGATAGATTCCCAAATATTTTATGCTGTCAACAGTTGTTTTGAATGGAATTTCTCTTTGTATCTCTTGCTGTTGGATTTTATTGGTGATGTATAAAAATGCTGAGGATTTATGGGGATTTATTTTGTATCCTGCTACTTTGCTAAAGTTATGAATTATTTCTAATAGCTTTTTAGTAGAATCTCTGGGGTTGTCTAGGTATTCCATCATATCATCTGCAAAGAGTGATAGTTTGGTTTCCTCATTGCCCACTCTAATTTCTTTAATCTCTTTCTTGACTCTTATTGCAGAGGCTAGTGTTTCTAATACAATATTAAATAATAATGGTGATAGTGGGCAACCTTGCTTCACTCCAGATCTTATTGGGAAAGGTTCCAGTTTTCCCCCCATTGCATATGATGCTTACTGACAGTTTTAAATATATGCTCCTGACTATTTTAAGGAAAAGTCCATTTATTCCTATACTCTCAAATGTTTTTATTAGGAATGGATTTGGATTTTATCAAATGCTTTTTCTGCATTTATTGAGATGATCATATGGTTTTTGTTTGGCTGGTTATTGATATAGTCAATTATGCTAATAGTTTTCCTAATATTGAACCAGCCCTGCATTCCTGGTATAAATCCTACTGGTCATAGTGTATTATCCTGGAGATGATTTTCTGTAATCTTTTTGCTAATATTTTATTTAAGATTTTAGCATCAATATTCATTAGGGAGATTGGTCTATAATTTTCTTTCTGTTTTCAACCTACCTGGTTTAGGTATCAGTACCATGTCTCTGTCATAAAAGGAGTTTGGTAGGACTCCTTCAATCCCTATTTTTTCAAATAGTTTATTTAGCATTGGAGTTAATTGTTCTTTAAATGTTTGGTAGAATTCACATGTAAATCCATCTGGTCCTGGGGATTTTTTCTTAGGAAGTTGGTTAATAGCTTGTTCTATTTGTTTTTCTGAGATGGGACTGTTTAGGATATTTACTTCTTTCTCTGTTAGTTTGGGCAAGCTATATTTTTGGAGGTATTCTATTTCATTTAAGTTGTCGAATTTATTGGCATAAAGTTGGGCAAAGTAACTCCTAAATGTTGCTCTAATTTCCTCCTCATTAGTGGCGAGTTCTCCCTTTTCATTTTTAAGACTAACAATTTGATTTTCCTCTTTCCTTTTTTTAATCAGATTTACTAAGGGTTTGTCTATTTTGTTGGTTTTTTTCATAGAACCAACTCTTAGTTTTATTAATTAATTCAATAGTTTTTTTACTTTCAATTTTATTGATCTCTCCTTTTATTTTTAGAATTTCAAGTTTACTGTTTGACTGGAGGTTTTCAATTTGTTCCTTTTATAGCATTTTTAGTTGCAAGCCCAATTCATTGATCTTCTCTTTCTCTATTTTATGCAAATAGGTCTCTAGAGATATGAAATTTCCCCTTATTACCGCTTTGGCTGCATCCCATACATTTTGGTAGGATGTCTCATTATTATCGTTTTCTTGGGTGAATTTATTATGTCAATGATTTGCTGTTTCATTCAAATCATTCTTTAGTATGAGATTATTTAGTTTCCAATTATTTTTTGGTCTACTTTCTCCTGGCTTTTTGTTGAATGTAATTTTCATTGCATTGTGGTCTGAAAAGGATGCATTTACTATTTCTGCCTTATGCATTTGAGTTTGAGATTTTTATGTCCTAATATATGGTCAATTTTTGTATAGGTTCCATGAACTGCTGAAAAGAAAGTGTACTCTTTTCTGTCTCCATTACATTTTTGCCAGAGATCTATCATATCTAATTTTTCTAGTATTCTATTTATCTCTTTGACTTCTTTCTTATTTGTTTTGTGGTTTGATTTATCTAATTCTGAGAGTGTAAGGTTAAGATCTCCCACTATTATAGTTTTGCTGTCTATTTCTTCTTGCAGCTCTCTTAATTTCTCTTTTAAGAATTTAGATGCTACACCACTTGGTGCATATATGTTAATATTGATATTGCTTCATTATCTATGCTACCCTTTAGCAAGATATAGTGCCCTTCCTTATCTCTTTTAATTAGATCGATTTTTTCTTTAGCTTGATCTGAGATCAGGATGGCTACCCCTGCTTTTTTGACTTCACCTGAAGCATAATAGATTTTGCTCCAACCTTTTACCTTTACTCTGCATGTATCTCCCTGCTTCAGGTGTGTTTCCTGTAAACAACATATTGTAGGATTCTGACTTTTAACCCATTCTGCTAATCGCTTCCTCTTTATGGGGGAGTTTACCTCGTTCACATTTATGGTTAAAATCACCAATTCTATATTACTTGCCATCTTGTTAACCCCTGTTAATGCTTTTCTCCCTTCTTTCTCCCTTCTCCCCCTTCCCAGTATTAAGCTTGTGAGCACCACTTGCTTCTCACAGCCCTCCCTTTTTAGTATCCCTCCCCCCGCCTTAGAGTTCCTCCCCCTATCTTACCTCTTTCCCTCACAGTTTCTGTAGTCTCTTCCGCTTAGCTTATTCCTTCCCTTTTCCTTTCTCATTTTTCAATGAGATGGGAGAAGTTTCACCATAAATTGAATATGTCTAAAATTTTTCTCTTAAAGCCAATTTTGATGGCAATAAGATACCCACTATATTCATCCCCCTCCATTCTTTCTCTCAGATATAATAGGTTTTCTTTGCCTCTTCGTGAGATGTAGTACCCCCACTTTACCATTTTTCTGGTACAATGTCCTTTCCACCTAGTTTCTAGAACAAGGTATACATGTATTCTTTTTTTTTTTTTTTTTAAATAACTTTTTATTGATAGAACTCATGCCAGGGTAATTTTTTACAACATTATCCCTTGCATTCACTTCTGTTCCGATTTTTCCCCTCCCTCCCTCCACTCCCTCCCCCAGATGGCAAGCAATCCTTTACATATTGAATAGGTTACAGTATATCCTGGATACAATATACGTATGCAGAACCGAACAGTTTTCTTGTTGCACAGGGAGAATTGAATTCAGAAGGTATAAATAATCCAGGAAGAAAAACAAAAATACAAGCAGTTTATATTCATCTCCCAGTGTTCTTTCTTTGGGTGTAGCTGCTTCTGCCTATCTTTGATCAATTGAAACTGAATTAGCTCTCTTTATTGAAGAGATCCACTTCCATCAGAATACATCCTCAAACAGTATCATTGTTGAGGTATATAATGATCTCCTGGTTCTGCTCATTTCACTTAGCATCAGTTCATGTAAGTCCCACCAGTCCTCTCTGCATTCATCCTGCTGGTCATTCCTTACAGAACAATAATATTCCTACATGTATTCTTTATACATCTTTATAGCAGAAAAATAGTTCCCAAGACTTCTTTTTACCTTTTTAGGTTTCTCTTGAGTTCTATATTTGTAGACCAAGCTTTTTGTTAAGTTCTGTTTTTTTCATCAAAAATAGGTGGAATTCGCTTATTTCATTGAATGTCCATCTTCTTCCCTGAAAAAAGATGCTCATTCTAGCTGGGTAAGTTATTTTTGGTTGCATACCAAGTTCCTTAGCCTTTCGGAATACCATATTCCAGGCCCTTTGATCTTTTAATGTGGAAGCTGCTAGATCCTGAGTGAGTCTTATTGTGGCTCCTCTATATTTGAATTGGGTTTTTCTAGCCGCTTGCAGTATTTTTTCCTTCATCTGAGGATTCTGGCATTTGGCCACTATATTTCTTGGTGTTTTAATTTTAGGATCCCTTTCAGTAGGTGATCGATGAACTCTTTCAATGTCTATTTTACCCTCCATTTTTATGACTTCTGGGCAGTTCTCTTTGATAATTTCCTGGAAAATAGTGTCCAGGCTCTTTTTTTCATATTTTTCTGGGAGTCCAAAAATTCTCAGATTGTCTCTCCTGGATCTGTTTTCCAGGTCTGTTGTCTTCCCCAGAAGGTATTTTACATTCTTTCCATTGTTTGATTTTTTTGGATTTGCTTGACTGATTCTTCTTGTCTCCTCGAGTCATTCAATTCCATTTGTTCGATTCTGATTTTCAATGAAGTATTTCCTTCACTCACTTTTTTTATATCTTTTTCTAATTGTCCAATTAAGTTGTTTTGTTCTATGGAATTTTTTTTTTCCATTTCGCCAATTTTGTTTTTTAGAGAGCTGTTTTCTGTTTCCAGTTCACTAATCCTATTTTTCAAGGATTTTATTTCTTTATCCAGTCTCTCTTTAACTGAGTGGGATGACTTCTCCAGACTCTTTTGCCAAGCTCCCTCTCCTTTTCCCAAGCCTCCCTCTCCTTTTCCCATTTTTCTTCTAGTTCCTTGTGAGAGCCTTTTTAATTTCTTCTATGAGGTTCATCTGTGCTGAGGAGCAGATGATCTCCTCCGTTGGGGATTCACCTGGAGACAGTCTGTTTTTAGTCTCCTCAGGATTTAGAGTCTGCTCTCTATCTGTATAGAAGCTGTCAAGGGTTAAAGTCCTCTTCAATTTTTTGCTCATTTTATCAGAGAAGAATCAAAGACAAACTAGCAAAAAAAAAAAAAAAAAAAAAAAAAAAAAAAAAAAGAAAAACCCCAAATGGAGTCGGCTTTCTTTGGGGGAGGGGCTGGGTGGTGTTACTGAGCTTCCTCTACAGACTGCGGGGGGCAGCAGTGAGGCACTAGCAGGACTGTGCTGCGCCTGCGCTCTGAGACTCCGAGAGCTTGCTGAGACACTGTGAGGGAGGGATGGCTAGGTCCCGAGAGACTCCAGCTGTTTGGGGTTGTATTCTTCACCCCCGGTGTTTTTAGCTTCTCTGCTGGGCTACTGACTTGCTGCCAGAGCAAAGTATTCAATCCTGTAGCAAAGTTCTCCCCACAGAGACGGCTGCGATCACACCCCATCCCCTCTCCAGTCTGCTCCTGTGTTTTCACTGTCGCTGCCCACAGCCTGCACCTGATCTAAAACCATGACCCGCCCTCGAGCAAAAACAGACCTTTCCTGGCGAATCTCAAGGATGGCTTCTCTTGGTAACTATTTGTGGGTTTTTTTTTCAGTCAAGCATTAATTCAGAGGCTTGTAATGAAATGCATTCTGAGAGAAAATGCGGCACTTACACAGCTGTGTGCCTCCTCTCCGCCATCTTGGCCGGAAGTCTGGAAATCCAACTTCTTATTGTTAAGAAAAATTTCTCTACATCAATTCCAAATCTGCCTCTTTGCAAATTCCACCCATTTTCCATGTTCTGACCTCTATGTACAAACAGAACAAATTTATCCTTTTGTAAGGCAGCCCTTCAAATACTTGAAGATGTGCCCCATCTAAGTCTTTCCTTCACTGGAGCTTACATCCTTAAGTCACATTAGTTAAACTTTTATCACTTATGTATTTCTTTAAAAATGGCACCCAGAACTGAGCACAGTATTGCAGGTGTGATCTGAACTGGGAAATTGTGAATTTGTGGGAAATTGTGACCAACTGTGAATTGGTCAGACCCAATTCACAATTCCACCTGTAGAAATCATTACAGATCCCCCAAAAGCTCCTCCAATAACTACCATTTTAGTGGGTCAGGAGGTAAGGCAACACTGAATTTGTACAGGCACTGAATTTGTACAGGCAAATATACATAGACATTGTATGTATCTACACATACACAAGTGTTCAATTTTAGTCCAGGAAATTAGGAACTCTGAAAGCTTTTAGTTATTCAGTGCAAGACTAAGACTTAGTGTTAGGAGAATTAAGGTACCTGCCAAATTTATGACCAAGGTATAATTGACCGAATGGGAGAAATTGGCCCCAAGGACGATTGGCCACTGATGGAAGTGGAAAGGTCAGCATAACAGGTATTTCTGTAAAATTCCTCTTCAAAGTTTAACCTGAGTGATATGGAGACATTCCAAGACAATTACTTTTCTTCATGTTGAGATGAAATGACAACAATCACTTTTCCTATTATTATTATTTTTTTTAGGATTTGTCAACTGTAATACTATTTTATCAAAATAAAAATTTATAGAAAATTATAGAAGACTGAAAATACCATTTTTCTTTTGAGGCTAGAGAGGAATTCAGAAGTCAGAGCAAAAGTTCTAGAGCTTTCTAAAAGCAGTAATTAGAAATTATTAAAATGAAACAATCCAGAGCCCTTTTAGTTTTTAAAGTCGGTTTTATTCAAAACTAAGGCAAGGCTGTTGAAAGAGGATCCCCAAATTATTCTTAGGAAGTAAGTATTCTCTGGAATGAATAAGTATCCTCACATTTTTTGGGGGAGAGCAAGGGAATTAATCTTTTTTTTTTCCACTTTTTATGTAGAGCAATATGGCTAGATCTCAAGATAAGAAACATCCTATATGTATTTCCAAATCTTAGCATCTAAGATGAAAAATAAGGGTGTTTTTTTTTCCTTTTTTAAGATATCTAAACTACTGTTTACAGTATCAATGAAATACTTGATATTATTTTTGGAAACAAAAGAATTTTTGGTGAACAGCTCAATGAATAGGCATTTTAAAATGGAATTTCAAAATAATTTTAATCTTTTAATTACACGTAGCAATGAACAGATTTGCTAAGCATCAAGGGCTCAATGCTAATTCAGAGTTTTGAATCATAATAAAAATGATTATTTCCTTTTAATTCTCATCAAATGATATCATCTCCTATTCTCCTAAGAAAATCAAGATCCCTTAGGGGCCACTCCTTCCCCTTTCTCCCCCTACTTCAAAACTCCCATGATCTTCACTCATTTTTCTCTATCCTTTCAGCCTCAGAAAGATCTTTTTTCTCTTGGATAGGGCTAACTCTTCTATCTGCACTTTCATGTCTTTCTGCTTCCAATTTCTCTTAAAAACAAAAGAGAATAGTTTTATTTAGTCTGGAGAAAACTGAATATGAAATTTAAGCTTATGAAGGGAACAGCTTTTTTCAAGAACTGCTAAGGGCTTATTGCAAATGAGGTTGTTATGATACTTCCTTAGTTTAGTTTGATTTCCTCTATGCCTTACTCCATCAATTTTCTCCAACTCATGTCTTTTACATTCATTTTAATTTATTTTTCTTTAATGGTTCCTTTCCTTTTGGAAACTGCAACTAAATTAGTTGTCAGTCTTTCCTGGGTCTATCAAAAATCTTTTCCCTTTGAAGCTGCTACTATCTTTTTTCTGTTTTTTTCACAACCAATTAAAAATTTTTAAAAAAGATTTTGTTTCCATTTCTCCACTGCTTAATCATTCTTTTACTTATTTATTTTAAAATTTTATTTTATTTTCAATTTCAAATTTTCTCCTTTCCCTCCTCTGCTCCTTGAGAAGGCAACAAAAACAAAATCCATTATAAACTACAGTCATGCAAAATACATTTCTGTATCAATCAAGTCCCCCCCCCCCGCCAAAAAAAAAAGAAAGAAGAAAGAATAAAAAGAATGAATGAAAAGAAACCGTGTCAATTTGTCTTGAGTCCTTAGCTCTCTATCTGCAGTTAGCTAGCACGATTTATCATAAGTTCTGTCTGTGGATCACAAATACCAGGCCTTATTCACACTCAGAGAGAGGACTGTGGGGACTCAGTAGTGTGATCACAAGATAGTATTTTCATATTTTTGTTGTTATTTGCTTGCACTTTGTTTTCTTTCTCTTTTTTTTTTCCTTTTTGATCTGATTTTTCTTGTTTAGTATGATAATTGTGGACATATGTATAGAGGAGTTACACATTTTTGACATATATTGGATTGCATGCTGTGTCAGGAAGTGGGTGGGATGAAGGGAGGGAGAAAAAAATTGGAACTCAGAGTTTTCCAGGGGTGGATGTTGAGGACTATCAATGTGTATGTTTTGAAAATAAAAAGCTTTAAAAATTAAAAAAAAAAAATGAATACCAGGCCTTTCAAAGCTGATTACCTTTAAAATACTGTTGTTATTGTATAAATTGTTCTCCTGGTTCTGTTCACTGTACTTTGCATGAGTTCATATGAGCATTCTGCCCCATTCTATTATTTCTTCCAGAACAATGATATTCCATTCACACTGTTCAGGTATTCCTCAGTTGATGGGCATCCTCTCAGCCAATTTTTTGTCACCACAAAAAAAAATTTCTACATAGGTCCTTTTTTTTTTTTCTTCTTTAGAACTAGGAACAGTAGTTCTGGATCAAAAGGTATGCACGGTTTTAAAGCTTTTTCTTCCTCTTTCTCTCTCTCTCTCTCTCTCTCTCTCTCTCTCTCTCTCTCTCTCTCTCTCTCTCTCTCTCCTCTCTCTCTCTCTCTCTCTCCCTCCCTCCCTCCTTCCCTCCCCCTCCCTCCCTCCCTCCCTTCCAACTCAATCATTCTTAAAGCCATCACAATCTAGAGCCCATATCATTCTACAAAACTATTTTCTTGAAAAGCATAAATTAACTCATTCAGTAAGATTTTTTTCTTTTTAACAACTTTAATTAACTCCTGCAACTTGGAGAATTACATCCCTTCCACTGCTCCTCACTATGCTTTTGTATCATTGCTCCTTGTCTCTGCTTCCCTTCCCCCTCCTATTAAATATGAATGCCCATGGTGTTCTTTCAGTTCACCACTCTTCTTTCTCTTTCACTAAGCTCATCTAGCCATCTATGCATATCTATATCTTCATCCATCATATCTATAAAGATAATTTCTAAATGTTGAACTTCGATGCTTACCTCTGTCTTAAGGTCTTGTTCCTTTTAATGGTCTCACATTTCACTCAAAGTGTTTATCTAAAACTAAAATCATTATCTTTTCTCCCAAACTAGCTCTTCTTCCTGCTACTCAACTAAACTGAAACTGTCATTTTTTTATTGTTTCCTCTTCCTGTCTCCACCTTTCCTCCCAAATTCAAGGATACCAAATCTGGTAGACTGTTTTTAAGAAATGTCAATTGTACCCATTTTTATGGCCAGTACACTACTTTGGGCCCTTTAAATATACTTTTGGATTCCTGCAATGTTCTATTTGATTTCCTTGCCTTTACTCAGTCCATGCTGCACACTGATTGTTTTCTTAATATGTTTTGATCACGTGACTTTGCTGTTTAAGAATTTCCAATGATTTCGAAGTCCAAAGCAACAGATTCCATCATTATCCCCTATCTAATTTTCTTATTTTTTCTTCCTCAATTTTCTTAAATCCCTATCAAGCAGATTAAATGTCATTCCCAACTCAACTCTTGCTCTTCTTCTTGCTCTTTCCCACTTTGGGATCTTTATACTTATTTTTCCATTTGTGCCTTACACATTCTCCAAACCCCCACTGTCACTCCCCCCCAAAAAAAACCAACAAACAAAAAACTAATGCCCAACTATTATTCAGCAAAGAAAATAAAATCCTTCAAGGCCTGGTTCAATTGCCACCCCAACCCTGAAACCTTTTTTAATCATACCTTCCAGAAACCATCTCTCTGTATGAAACTTTCCAAATTAAATCAAACCTCTATCATATTTTTTATAAGATAGAGATTTAGATATATCTACTTGAATACTAGCTTTATTTTTCTTAATAAATCAAAGGGCTGGGTCAAATAACCTTTCTATTTCCTACAATGCTTAGCCTAAAAGAGCTACCATAAATTTTTGTTTTCTGAACTAGTTTGAATGCCATAAGCTAAAAATAATAATAATTTTGTGAACATAATTAAAATGATCTCATTTATGCTTACCTCTCTTTAGAAGAAAGAGATAAGGAGAGACTTAATTTCTCTGTTGAAAAGATGAGAAAATGATTTATAAGACACTGTTTTGTAATTTACAAAGCTTGTCTACATACCTAACATCACTAACTTCATATAATAATCAATTTGTGAAGGTAAGGAAACTTATGTATAGACAGATTAACCAATTTGTTCGAGGTCACATAATTACAAATAACACAATCTTAGAAATGAAAGGGACTTTAAGTTCATTTGATCCAGCAATTCATTTTCATAGAATTGCAGAATCTACGAACTTGGAAGAATTTTTGGAAACTTAGAGTCTAGTTTCAAGCAATCCTGTACAAGAATCTCTTTAAAGTATGTCTTCCATTGAAAGGGGGCATATAACTCATAATTTTTTAATCTCATTTTTCAAGTATTCTAATCATTAAAGATTTTTTTCCTTATTGTTAACTGAAATTTCCTGTCCCTCTTTTTAATTTTGATTTAATAAACAATTTTTAAGAACCAACTATATATGCCAGGCACTATATTAGACAAAAATGAAAACAATTTCTTTTCTCAAGGAGTTTACAGTCTACTGATGGGTGAGGCAACACCAAGACAGGAAAAGGGATAGGCTGAGCAAAGAACAGAAGAAAAAGATGGCATGTCAGTTAATTGGCTATCAAAAAAATGGATCAACTTGGCTGAAACACATTATAACACAGATTTAACAGGCAGTCCTATAGAGACATTCTCTTTGTATCTTTTTAAGACTTGATAATTTGACAACCTTGGAGTTTAGCAAAGGAAAAGGATTTAGAAATTTTAGTTGTAAAGAGGATTGAATTCAATCTCTGCAAAGAAACATTAAGAAAATTTTTGAGATAATGCTTTAATTGACATCTTGAGAAAACAAGAGCAGGACTATTTTCCAAACTGAGAATCTGGCAATTGTAGTAATGATTAAAGGTGATTGTGGCTAATGTACTGATAATATGTAACTAATAATTATTTATGTCTTTGTTTTATTGTTAGGTACCATTAATAAAATAGCATTAATAGCCACTGTGATGTTTATTTAAGCTTAAGAGAGATGGATTTTGATTTCTATAAAAATATAAGCATTTATAATAAAAGTTTTCTCCAGTTTTTAAATTAATGATAGGTAATAAGCAGGGACAGGTTCTCAGGGCTTTTAACTAAGAAATGTTGCAACTGTAGTAATTAATAAGGAAATTAAAATATGTCCCTTGATTCCCTAAGAATTAAGGATAAGAATAAAAAAAATTGAGGCAGTAGCACTTAAAAAGATGTTCCTCACTCTAGATTAAATTTGAGCGAGGAGTCACCTTAAACTTTATATAACCAAGTGATCTGTGTTGGAGCTAGATTGTGACTGAATTTAAATGCTGAAAAAAATTTTTGTTTTAACTTAGAGGCACATGGTTAACATTGAAGCTTCATGAGTAGGGGATTGTCATGGTCAGCTCTGTACTTTAAGAATATTAATTTGACAGTTGTGCGAAGGATTTTTGTAGAAGGGAGAAATTGGAATCAAGGAGCCCATTTAGGAGGTTACTATTAGTAGTAACAGGTGGGAAATGATATATGTTGAAGAACAGTAATGGTAAGGAGATAGAACTTCCAATCTCCTTACCATTACTGTTCTTCAACATATATCATTTCCCACCCCCAGCCCCAGTGTTGCCTATTGTGAGTTGTTCTTAACCTTTTCCTAGATGAAAAACCTTTAAATTTCTGAGGACAAAGTCATTCTCCTTTTCAGCTTAAATATTGCTGTTTTTTCCAACACTTTCTCCTATGGCACCATTCTGATTCTCCTCTTCTACATGCTTTACAACTTAAAGATAACTTGAAATGGAGTACTGAATACAATATTCTAGATACAATAGCAAACAGTAATGATTAATTCCTTTGGCAGCAACAATGGTTAATGGCTCATACTTTGCTGTAATCCTAGAAAACCCCTCTTATTTAGCCGCTGGCACCATTTTCATGACATATCTTTTACATTCTGTAGGTGGGCACTTAAATTTTGAAGCAGGACTTTTTTCCCTGTTAAAATTCTTCCTCCCTCCCTTCTTTCCTTCCTTCCTTCCTTTCTTTCTTCCTTCTGCAATTGGGGTTAAGTGACTTGCCCAGGGTCACACATCTAGGAATGTTTAAGTGTCTGAGACCAGCTTTGAACTCAGGTCCTCACGACCTCAGGGCTGGTGCTCTACCCATTGTATCGCCTACCTGCTCCTCCTTATTAAAATTCAAAAGAAGTTTGGTCTATTAATACTGCTGGGATCTTTTTGAATCCCAATTTTGTCATTCATATTTTCCCAGCTACTTAGTGGCAGAATTGAGACCAGAACTCAGTTTTCCTGTCGTTCAGTCATTTTTCAGTTGTGTCTAATTCTTCAAGGTCCCATTTGGGTTTTTCTTGGCAAAGATATTGCAGCAGTTTGCCATTTCCTTTTTCAGCTCATTTTACAGATTAGGAAACTGAGGCAAACAATATTAAGGACTTGCCCAGGATCACACAGCTAGTAAGGATTTTAACTCAGTCCTTCCTGACTCTAGGTGCTACACTCAGTTGAGGATGTGGACAGACTTCGTTGTGTGGTGGTAGTAGTGGAAGATGTATGCATATCTGTATATCTGGATGGAGGAAAAAAAATCACTTTTATTTTCTACTAAGCTTTAACTGACATGAACTATTTCTTTCAATTATGAATTTTTTAAAAACAACATTATTTTGAAGAGTATGTAAGGTCCAAGATATGAAAAAGTTGAGAATTCCTTTTCTACACCATACCCTCTTCTAATTATTTGTATTTCAAAATAACTAGCCAAATTCAATGTAGATGGTTTTTATTGAATTTTAAAGCTATGTAACATGGTGGGAAAGTCAATGTAGCATCTGTAGAATACTAATAGCTTAAATGATTTTAATGAATACAAAATATTTTCTCATGACAAATGATTTCAGAAAGCAACAGTATCTTGGCAACATATGATGTGGCCTACCAAAGACTGGGAAAAGGGGACAATTTATCATATCAGAAATATATTGGTCAGAAAATAGTGGTAGAGTTTAAGAAATCTTTGTTACAGAGTTCACCAAAGAGTTATCCAGGGCATATGAGCTAATGCAGACTAACTGGTGCCTTCTGCTTCCACTCTGTCATTATCTATCAGTAATAGACAGTTTAATACTAAAAATATATTATGTAGATTGTTTTTTTTTTTAATCTTGGCTCTTGCTTACAGTTAGAGAAGACAAAATAAAAAAATTTAATTCTGCTTGGCAGAATCCCTATAAAATAAATTAGTTGCTACTAGTAAAATTATACTCAAAGTACGCATGTTTGGCTCCTAAAAACTCACATTCCATTTAAGCTTTTTTATCTACTTGTTTGTGTGATCTTATTCCAAAGAAATAGTTCAATTGTTTTGTCCAAAATGCAACAAAAAGAGCATAACAAGAGAATTTCAGAAATCTTCAGGGTTCACCATTGAACATTTGATGAGAACTGATTTGATTTTCATTTCAACCTCTATATTGCATTAAAAAAAAAACCCTCAATATATGATATCAGCTATTGAATCATAGTAATTAAGCAATTGTAAGAAAAAAATAACATATATATATAATTAAATCATCTACATCCTTTCATGTAGGATTATATCTAGGCTCCTCTTCACTGTTCTCTTCTATCCGCTTTTTAACAGATTGATCCACTAGCATCTCTCTTTCATGTGCTAGGTCATTAGTAATTGTGCATTTATTGAGTTTTCCAGCCCTATCCCCTTTATTTTCATTTTAGAATTTCATGATGTATCATGTACCATGACTTTAGATCCTAAAAAAAGGTATATATACTTATTACAGCATTAGTCAGGGAAAGCTTGTATATACCTCACAATCTCAGTGAATTTCATAGAAATATCTGAGAAAAAAAGTTCCAGTGAAAATGCTTTGGGGTGAGAGGAGGAGGAGGTGGGGAAAATCTAAAAACATGTGATTGAGCTGTTGGAAAGAAAGTCATTGTATATATGTGTGTGATTATTATATTATTATTCCTGAGGGAAAGAGCAGTGATTACACTCATTCTGTAAAGTGGTGGGCAGCAATATATCCAACAACTTATACTTCAAAGACACTCAGTCTGTGCTTTTTGTGTGGAATGCTGTCTGCCTCACTTTGATGTAAAAGACCAAAAACATGCATCACACAGCTGCCTCTAGCTGTAAGCCCACATTAAATGGATTTATTTTCTTATTGTTGAATAAATGAGCATTTTATAGGGGCTGAACTGTTCTACTCCCATCATAGCTTTCAAAAGTACCATCATTTAGAAGAATTAGGAAAGATCATTCTACAATGGCATTCTAATACATGACATAAGTGAGTTCATGCAGACCAGTGGTGGTGTTGTACCTTCATGTTGAAACATTCTAGTGATTTAAAAGTGGTCAAAATTATGTATATTTCTCCTGTTTAAACCAGTAGGTGAAAAGTGCGCAAGTAGGACTGGCACTCCATGGTCTTATATAAGCAAGAAATGACATGAGGAAGAAATGAAAATAATTCAATGATTAAATGCAAATGACTAAATCTCTTTCCTTTTCTGCCAATGCTGCATATATCTTCATGGGCCAAGTTCTTTTTCAATTAGATAACAGGTTGTTGAAATTCAGTCATTTCAGTCATGTTTGATTCTGTCACATTCCACTTAGGTTTTTCTTGGCAAAGATACTGGAGTAGTCTACCACTTCCTTCTCCAGCTCATTTTACACGAGGAAACTGAGGCAAACAATGATTAAGTGATTTGCCCAGGGTCACACAACTAGTACATATCTGAAGCCAAATTTGAATTTAGGTCTTGATTTCAGATTTGGCACTCTATTCACTATACCACCTAGCAGCCCAAGACAATAGCTATAACATGCTAATTACCTGACACCTGAATAAACAGACAATGCACCGTTAGTGAACAATCAAGGTGTGCTGGGATCTACTAAAAGAAGTGGTCCAATAACAGGATCACAAAACATGGTTTCTTCTTGAAAATTCCCTCCTTCAGTTGAGACACCACTATCTTTTTAAGTAACCAAGTTCATAACATTGAAGTGAACTTTAATTCTTTCAACTCCCTTATTCTCATATCCAAATAGCTCTCAAGTTTTATCCATTTCTACTTCTTTTTTTTAATGCATCTATTATATGAATACATATAATATCCCATTTCCTATATATGTATATGTACAAGCACACACACACACACACACACACATATCCATTTCTGTTCCTCTACCATTTTCTTTCCCCTTTTCACTAATTCAGCCACTCTTCTAATTCAGGTCCTGATCAGCTCTCACCTTGATTAAAGCATCAGCCTCTTAATAATTAGTATGCCTGCCCCCTTTATCACCAATTTCAAATCAATCTTTGGCATAACTGTATAAATAATTTTCTGAGGGATTAGGTCATTCACTTCTGATAAAATTTCAGCGATACCTTATTTCATTTAGGATTAAACATCCTCTTTGTTAGCTTGGCACTTAAGATCCTATATAAACTGGCTTCAAAGCTATTTTCTCAGGCTTATTTCACATGACTCTCTTAATGTACACTAGGGAATGAAATATTCCCTAAATGTGAATTTTCCTTTCTTATCTCTATACTGAAAAATACTTCCTCCTTACCTGAGTCTTAGAATTCACTGCATCTAAATTTTATCAATCAGTCAACCAATAGTTATTAAGCACTTACTAATGCCAGGCAATGTACCAACTATTAAGCTGTGCAATTCATTTTTATGAATAAATTCCTTATTTTCCTTTAAAGTACAGCCCATATATGACCTCCTCCCATGAAATTTTTTCTTGATCTGCCACTACAAGCTGCTAGTGATTTTTTTCTTCCCTAGTTTTCCCTAGATGACTTCACCTAATCTCTTTCCAGCCCCCTTTATTACCTACCTAATTCCTAGGTTTCTAGGTGGAATAGTAGGTAGAATGCTGGGTCTTGAATCAGGAAGAGCTGGGTGCACACTCAATTTTAGATACCTACTGATTATATGTTCCTGGGCAAATCACTTCACCTCTGTTTGCCTCAGTTTCCTCAACTGCAAAATAGGGAAAATACCAGCAGTAACCTCACACAGTTACTATGAGGATCAAATGAGTTAAAATTTATCAAATAGTTGGGTAGTGTGATTGATAGAGTACTGGAGCTCAACTGTAGTCTCAGATACTTACTAGTTGTATGACCCAGAGCAGTTCACTAAACCTGTGTTACTTCAGTTTCTTAGTCTGTAAAAAGCCAGAATGGGAAATAGCAAACACTCCAGTATCTATGCCAAGAAAACCCCGAATGGAGTCACAAGTCAGGCACAACTGAAAAGAAGCCTGAAAAGAAAAGACTGAAGAACTAGCCTAGTTCTTGTCATACAGCAAGCACTTATTCTATGCTTATTCCTTCCTTTTTTGCCTCTTGTTATTTAGATGTTATCAGTCTTTAAAAAAAGTTAATTTCTCAAAGGCAGAAACAGTTTCATTTTATTCTTGATATAAATAATTATTTATCAAGATGAAGTAAATTAATTGCTGAGACAATACATGATATGCTACATTCAAATATAGAAGTATATTTTCATTTCTTACTTTTTTTTTTTTCCTGAGGCAATTGAAATTAAGTGACTTGCCCAGGATCACACAACTAGGAAATATTAAGTGTCTGAGATCGGATTTGAATTCAGGTCCTAATGACTTCAGGGCTGGTGCTCTATCCACTAGTTGCTCCCTCATTTCTTACATTCTTTAGCCTAATTTTTTGCCACCAGTGTTCTATCTGCCAGGCTCTTCTCTCACATAAATGAGTTTAGAAATCTGTATTAGAATAAAAGGCATGCTTCCTATCTAGTCTCTAAGCATGAAGGACATTTGCAATCCTAGTTAAATGCTTAACTTAATAAACACTAAAGAATTTATGAGTTCATATAAAATTAATCAAACATTATTTACTTGTTATGTCATTGTCCTCTGAGCTTAATCTTTTAGTAAGGTTATTACATTAAGGAGATTTCTGATAAGGAATAAGTAAGAAAACAATGGGTAAGCCTATGGAAATAAGATTCCATTAACTCAATTATCAAGATGAGTGCAGCAATATTATTGTATTTCTGGCAAACCACTAAGGAATTTTTCTGCTGAAAAGTTACATGAAAAATATGGTTTTTTAGAATCTTTCTATTTTAATGAATATTGTTAGCAACTTCTAACCTTTAAAACTGTCTTCCAGAACGAAGCCATAGGGCTAAAAAAAAATTAAAGAATCTATATTCTGGAAAGTCTATTATTGATAAAAAGAAAGGCTCCATATGTACCGAATATTTATTCTTTGTGCAAATAAGAAATAGAAGTGAAATAAATGCCAATCATTTGGAGAAGGGCTGAATAAATTACGATAAATGGATGTAATGGAGTATTACTGTGCTTTGGAAATGATGCATATGATGATTATAGAGAAGCATGGAAATACTTATATGTGCTATTATAAAGTGAAATAAGCAGAGGCAAGAAACAAATTTATATAAAAATTACTACATAATGAAAAATATATATTAACTAAATTGCCTAATCCCAAAGAAAAGGTATGAGAAGACACCTTCTTCACTTCTTTGACAATGACAATCTTCTCTTAGATCTTTCTCCAGTTTTAACTGCTATGATTAAGGAGAAATGGATGGTATACCAATATCCAATAAACACCTGTTCCATTAAAAAAATTTGGTGAACTTCTTTATTATCTTCTTCATAATCATGAGCTTCAACGAACGGGTTGATTATTTTGAGTTCTTTCCTTCTTTCTCTCCCTCTCTTCCTCTTCACACTACCTGGTTCTAGATCCCCTTCAGGGGGTGCAAATTACATTAAGGCTTACTTATTGAAGACATCCAACTGGCTTAATCCAGAAATGTCAGACAAATATAGCCCACATCATGTGCAGCCTAAAACAAGATAAAATTTTAATGGGAAATATTTAACAATAGAAATAACATATAATAAAATAGTCAACAAGAGGCCTAAAGTACAGTTTATTTTAATGGCTCCCAATTCTATGTGAGTTAATGGCCCTGGGCCTTAGTGCACTGTAGCTCAAATCTCCTGAGTTCAAGAGATCTGACAGCCCCAACCTCTGTAATTCTCCAAACTGGAATTACAGATGTTCACGAGCATACTTGGTAACCTGTATTTTCAAACTACCTGGCCAGGCAGTCTTCAATTGTGGAGCACAGAAACATAGCAAAGGAGACTCCCTGATGTGGGAATCTAACCTCTACCATCCTTATCTCATTAGCCTTTTGTTCTAGTTAAGATTACTTGGTTTCATTGCTTTTCTGGAAGCTAACTTTTTCTGAAATCAGAAATGATAATATTTTAAATTTTAGTCACCTCTCTGTCTTTCTCTCTCCCTGGAGTTCAAATTTGGTATACACATATTGCACGCTAAAATCAGTTTTTTTGTGTTAAAATGTATTTCATGGAAAAGCCAAATGAATTTAGCAATGTATAGGTAAAAAAAAAATCCCAAATACCTCCAGGTGAGAAAAGGAAAAGGAGTGGGGAAGGAAGGAGGGAAAGGAAAAATCCTATTATAATGGTATTGTTAAAATGACTAATTTTCCATAAATGGTATTTCCAGTTTGCAAGGGATGAGATAAAACTTATTTTAGTTTCTTCATAGTTCATGAGTGAGGAAAAATAAGTTCTTTTAACCCAGTTAGGAGAGTGCTTTTACTTTCTTGCACCTGGGTTTCTACTTCCAGCTGCCTGGATATTGGCAATTTTCCAGCTCATTAGCAAAATGGCAAAGGATGCAGGAACAGGAAAAATAAATGCCATGTTCACTTGGCTGTGGATGCCTCAGTTGTTTAGTTTAGGAGGAAGCCAAAGTCATGTGGTGAATAGTCAGGAATTCCCTGCTCAGCTGTAGACTAAATGGGCATGATTAGGAAAACTATAAAACAGTATACTGTTTTATCTACTGAGTCTGCTGAGTATTAAAATAAAAAGGTTTTGGTAATTCTTGGAAACTTAAGTTGCTGACTTTTGTTGCTGTCTTTTTTTTTCATGGGAACTACATGATGGCGTATTATATAATATGTTTATTTCCTGGATAGTCATTTCATCACTTCATTATTTGGTTTTTGTTTGTTCGGTTTAGTTTTTTGGAGTATGTGTGTGGGAGATAAAAAAGAAAAGAGAAATATTTTCTATTATTTACAGGAAGTAGTGTGCAGGCAATTTTTTTTTCTTGAGATAATTGGGGTTAAGTGACACGCCACACAGCTAGGAAGTGGTAAGTGTCTGAGGCCAAATTTGAACTCAGGCCCTCCTGACTTCAGGGCTGGTGCTCTATCCACTGCACCACCTACAACTCATAAATTCTTCAAAATTAAGAAGAATCCATTCCAATCAATTTAGCATTTGGGTAGTGCTTATTATATTATATAGACCCTTCCTCAAACTCTCAATTCTAGTGCCTTCCTTCAATTATTTCTTATTTATCCTATTTATTTTATGTCTATTTGCATATTTTCTTCCTCTTTGAGTATAAGCTCCTTGAGCACAGTGACTGTCTTTTGCCTATTTTTGTATCCTCAGCTTATCTTCAGTAGAGGTTTAATAAATGTTTATTAATTGACCCAAATCACAAGAGATAATGTTTATACATATATGTACATGTATATAGAATTGTACAAAAGGAGAGGAGTAAATTTTAAGAAGATCTGTTTGGTCTTTATATTTTTTTCAATAACTATGCTAGAGACTCTTGAGGTACTAAGAAATAAAAAAGCCAATAATCATATCTTTAGTTTTAAATACAAAACAAAACACAAAACTAAGATTGCATTAACTTAGGGATAGAGATGATATCTCTTTCTTGTAAAAACTACAGAATCAATCAAAAAGCATTTAAGCCTCTAGCATTCTCAAGCACTGTGCCAAACACCATTAACCAATAAACCACAGTATGAGAGAAGGATGAGAAGGATGATACATGGCAATGTATCCATGTGAAGAGTACAAGTGAGGTGGCTCACAAACATATTTCTACAGTACTAATAATAAATGTTCGAATAGATGGAAAATCATCAGTGACCTAGAAAGAAAAAATATCCAGTGGATTAAGAGTACAAAGGTACAGAACTATAAAGATGGCACTGTTGACTTTCATGGACACACTTTTGAAAAGTAAGAGAAAATACCACCACCTAGTAATGTCAAAAGTCACTTTTCTTTATTCATTATAGGAGACTGTTCTCCATTCACATTTCTTTTCTCTAAGGTGTGCCTCACTTCACCCTAATACCCCCAAGGGTCCCTCTCTTTGATGGAGCCTATGTCACCATTTTTACCACCAGGATCCAGAGTGCCAAACCTGGAGTCAGGAAAACTCATTTTCCTGTGTTCTGATTTGGCGTCAGACACTTTTTAGCTTTTAGCTTGAGTGAGCCTGAGCAAATCATAAAATTCTGTCTGCCTCTGTTTCCTCACTTGTAAAATGAGTAGAAGAGGTAAATGGCAAATCACTCTAGCCAAGAAAACTCCAAATGAAGTCATGAAAAATCAAACCAAAACAACCACCACCCTTTCCTGATTTATCTTGATATATTTCATACTTGCAATCACAGGACAGAATCTTCATTCAAAAAGACAGCTAGGAGTAATCTGGTAGAATTATATCATGATATGAAATTCTATAATGTGTCCAACAAGTGGTAAAGAATCATAGAATCACATTAGAGCTAAAGGGAGTCTGGAGGTAGAAAATTATTTCTAGAGTAACTCAACAGAGATAAGAGGGAAAAATGTAACAGAGAACATTCCTGAGTTTCTTAGATAAAAGAAGAAACATACTTTCTAGGGGAAACTATTTAGCAACTCTTGGGTGGAAAACAGGTCTGGTACTGTTTGCCTCACTGACTGATTCAACAAATACAGAGAATGAATACATTTATAAAATGAAAAATTTCATTTGACAGCTTCCTATCTTCTAAGGATAAAGTTAATTCTACAGAATCAAATTATGAATGAAGAACCCTTTACTTAAATGCATAGAAAATGGATTTAATTTATGGATCATCTGTCAAAATAAGTAACAGATGTTTTGAGAGGATATAATTTTTCTAATGGCATTTTTGTATATTTAATTTTTTTGGCATCTAATTCCAATGAATACAAATCTTATTAAAAAAAAAAAAACTCGACACCCCAGAGATGCAATATTTCCAGTGTTTCCATGAAAAGTATACTTTTCTAGGAAAGAACCCTTTTTGATTCTTTTTTTCCCCCTCAAGTCTAAAACATATTACTGTAAAGCTAATATAAGAATGAAGTCATCTGGAATTGTAGAGGCAATATGTGACAACTGCTGGTTGATGACTGATGATGAATCTCTGGTCTTTTAACTCTATGAAACTTTGCAAAAATAAACCTAACAGGCACCTTAAAGAAAGAAAATACTTAAAAATCCATTCTGAGTTCAGTGACATGTCTTTTCTAAAACTGCCATTGAATGAAGGGGGGTGGGGAGGAAGCAATAGTAAAATTCCTGGTCATCTTATTTAGAATGATTGTCTACATAACTTTATGACTATCAAAATGAATCACTGGAAAGTCACTAGATCACCTCTCTAATTTAATAATCTTGTACAAAATAATTACAGCTTCTGTACCTTTGAATAGCAGAGTGGCAGTGTTAAGTGTGAGGGATAGAGAAATTGGGACAATGTCCTTAGGTTGATTTAGTAGAGAAAGCAAGAATCTTACTGCTTATAATGATTAGTATTGCAATAGTATAGGTTTTTCCTTTGAGCTACTCAAGAATGTTAGATTAACTTATCATACCTCATACTGACTTCCAAAATGAAAGTTTTATTGTCATTATTCTACGAGTTGAAAAATGGGGGGCAGCTAGTTCGTGCAGTGGTTAGAGCAATAGCCCTGAAGTCAGAAAGACTTGAGTTCAAATTTGGCCCCAGACAGTTAACTTCTAGCTGTGTAACTCTGGGCTAACCCCACTGCCTCAGAAAAAAAAAGAGAGGAAAAAAAAGAAAGAAAAATGGAAGAATAGAAAGGATACATGTACCTCTTTTCTAATTTAACATTTTATTTATTAGAATAATAAAAATAACAGTTCTCAAAAGTATAATCTAGAGACCACCAATGGTCAAAAAAGTTAGTTTGTCTGCTGTTTCCTCATAGTATTATGTTTTTCTTACTGGACAATATACATTTGTTTTTGAAATGGACTAATAATTTCCTTAAAATATTTAGTAAAAACTAGCTATTTCCTCAAATGATGAGTTCTCTTCTAGTTTTTTTTTTTTGCTCCATATTTTATGACCTATGTTTCAGTCCCATTATCCTCTTGTATTTTTTTTTTTTTTTTAACAGACAGGAAAGCAGTAAAGTGGTAGGCTGAGACATCTTTACCATTCTGAAGTGTTCTGAAGATTGGAATCCATTTGAGAACTACTTACTGCATTAGATATACATCTTCATTTCCTGGGTCAACCTCATAGTAAGAAATATTTTTAATTTGTCAACATTAAAAAGTTTGATGCTGATTTTGCAAATGAGTAGCAAGGTCTAGCCAAAAGAACATTGGAGTTGGAATCAGAGACCTGAGTTCAAATATTATCTCTAGCATTAATTGATTTTGGTGACCATGGACAACTAACAGCATTTTTATCTCTAAAATTGGAATGATACCTATTGCTAACTATTACCTACTGATATCTACTTTATCATTTGTAAAATGGGAATGATATTTATTGATAAAGGATTATTGCAAGGATCAGATAAAAGGGGTGATGATAGGGGGGAAAACATTTATTAAGTGCCCATTTTGTGCCAGGCACTTGTGCTAGGTGCATTACCAATATTATCTCAAATGCTCTTAATAATTTCTTGGAAAAGTAGCTGCTATAATTATACCCAATTTCCTCAGTCAAGAAAACTGAAGCAGAAAAAGTTAAAATGATTAGTCCGGGGTCATATAGCTAGTAAATATCTGAAACATTGCTACTCAGGTCTTCCTAACTAGAGACTCAATGTTCTACCCACTTAACCACATATGTCTGTCTCTCTCTGTGTCTCTGTGTGTGTGTGTGTGTGTGTGTGTGTCTTTTTTTTTTGTCTATCTCTCCTTCTGTCTTTGTTTCTTTCAATTTAAATTTTTAATTTTCTTTCACATAGGCATCTCTAATGAGATAATATAAAGTATTTTATCTTTAAGACATTATACAAATGTCAGCTATTATTTTTCTGCAACATATCTTTCCCTTAATGCTAAAATTTGCCTCAACATTAAATGACTAAATAACATTAATTTGACCCAACATTAAACTTACATAAGAGGATTACAGGAAGAAGTATAATAGCAGAAAACTCTCTCATATCTGACCTATTTGGCACATAGTCTATGCTAGAAAAGGTGAAGATCAGATTTGAAATCCAATGAAGGGTGGCTTACTTGAGACTATTTTATCTAATTACCATCTAAACCAAGGATCTTGCATATGATCTGCCCTAAATGTAATGTAATATCATATAATGCAATTTGATAGTATGGAATTATGTAAGAGTATAATGTAGATAGACGGACTTTCTTTTCCAATTTGCCCTTTCCTTTGAAATGACAGTTATGAGAAACTTTTTGTGTTCTCTAATTTATTAGAAATCTCTAACAGTGTTGGAATGATTTGGGCAAATTTTACTTTAGATAAGCTATAAAGAAAAACAGGACATTGAAGGATATATCACAAAAGTCCTATAGGTTTTTTCATTAAAATATAACTAATATTTTGTCACAAAAGATTATTTTTAACTTTACAGGAAGGATGCTCTATATGTGTGAAACATGCAGATCAAGAATGTAAAAAGAGAAAAAGATACAGAAATTATCTAACAGAATACATATATTCAAAGTTCCCTAATAAGTGGGATATAAGAAATTTGTATTGAGTTATTAATGTCAGATCTATGAACTTGTTTTTAAAAATATACTATTTCAATATAATTGGTTTCCTTTGTAGTTTTATGTATTTTTAAAAATGCTTTTTAAAAGCTTTATTCTGAGAGGAGATCCATAGATTTTGGAAGACAGTCAAAGGGTGCAAAAATGATGCAAAAAAAAAACAAAACAAAAAAACAAGCAAAGTATGCCAGGCATAGGGCTAAGTGCTGGGGATAAAGAAGGAAAAGATAGTCCCTGCTCTCAAGCAATTTACAATCTAATGGGGGAAACGACATAGACAGAAATATATATAAAACAAGCTATAAAGGATAAAAAAAGAAAAATTAGCAGAGGGAAGACTTTAGAATTAAGGGAGGATTGGGGAAGTCTTACTATATACATGGTTAAGAATCCCTGTTTAAATATGAAAACTATTATAATTTGATAGAATGTGAATTATATTAATTTTTAATATTAAGCATTTTTTCAGTTGATCAATTATCAAATGTATGTGTTAGACCTTTTAATAAAGGAATTAATTCTTTCATATCCTTATCTATACACTGTTTATAACTTTGGTACACTTAAGCAATTGTTTTCTAGATAAAACCTGTTATTATAATTTTTGTTTTGTTTTATTTCATTTTTGGAGGCAATTGGAATTAAGTGACTTGCGCAGGTTCACAGAGCTATTAAACGTCTGGGGCTGGATATGATATCTTCCTGATATCAGGACCAGTGCTCTATCTACTAACATTTAGTTGGCTCTTGTTATTTAAATTTAAAATGTTAAAATCAACAAAAAACAAAATGAAACCCAAAGTTTGGGTTTCCATTATTCATAGTTGCAAATAAAAAAATCTTACTATATAATATTATGTACATATATGCATACATGTTATATTTGTGTGCATATTAGTATTTGTACTAGCGTGTCTTAACTTGTTTTTCCTTTCTATTTATTATACATTATTCTAATGTGAATCTACATTAGCATGTCTGACTTTTGTCCTTGTTCTCTCTAAATGGGATTAAGAAGAAAAGTCTAGGCCTGTTTTAAAAAGATTACTTGACAAATTTCATCAATGCTTTCTTGTCTATAGTAATTTGAAAATTTACTTTCAGGTTTCTATTCTGAAATTTTGAAAATATCCATCTAGGTGTTTATACAAAGAAGAGACAGAAAAGAGAAACATTTTGACTTATTCTCTTTCACTCTATTTATAGGTAAGTCCTATTTCTTAGATAACTTGGGTGAAAACTAAGTAATTTGATTTATAAACTTTATCATATTTAGTTGCTCAAATAACAGATCATAATCTAGTACAACTTCCACATTTTACAGAAGAGAATGCTCCCCAAGGAAATAATGTGACCTGCTTAAGATAATAAGTGTTAGAGACAGGACTGAATCTAGGTGTTCTGACTCCATCTACAGCCAAGACATTCCCTACTCCACCTTAATCACTGTTACCTGCTTCATTTCCCTTTGCATCTAGTAACCTCTATCCACTTCTGTTATTATTGGCTCTAACAATAATCTTGGCATGGAAACTACCATTTATCTTTTTTTTTTTTTTTTAAATAGGACTGTAGTATACTTTAAAGTGATAAATGTATTATTATTATTATTATTTGTTGACATTCTCCCCCAGATTCCTACTATTTTTTATCTTACTCTGGGAATGAAAAAAGGAAGTCATTTGTGATTTTTGCCTCATTTCTCTAACTTGAAGCTATAGAAACTTTTTGTTCTCAATCTTAAGGGCATGAGGGTCAAAAGAGGCTCTTGTCTAAATCATTCCTGGCTTGCAAAATGCCATCCTGTGAAAGAATATTTATTTTTTGTGACGACCATGTTAGCACCCGGACACCCCAGAATCAGCTGCAGTCAGGATAAGCAAAAGTCCTTAGTTTTTATTCTTGACCTTAGACACAGGATAGAACTGGATGGAAGCAGAATCTCCATAACCGCCTTCTCCCTCGTCTACCACCCAAGTGTGATCTTGCCTAGTCTTACTCCACCCCCTAGTCCCTCCTACCATCCTCTGTATACACCAATCATTGAGCCAGCACAGGATAATGGGAAGGACCATTGTCCAAGCATATGCTCATAGAGTATTGTCCAATCGGTAGTTAGCCTCAAGTGCTCAGCTATCCTTACCTCAGTGCATCAACTCCATAGTTTCAGCCCACTACAATTCTTTACATAAAATATGAAAAAAATGCCAATGAGAAATGGTTGAATCAGACTTCTGTAAACGATAGAATTTTTCTATCCTACATTCTACATTTCTACAAATCAGTGGCACCCAAGCCAATCTAAATATTCACATGGCACAAGATGTATCTAGGGAAAGAGGAAAAAAACCTGGCTTTCCTATGTTGTTCCCTGGCTTTGTCCATATGTTAAATCTTTCCAAACGAGGGTGGTGACATGGGTTCACTTCATAAGCACAGAAAGATCTCGCGACAGAGCTGTGGAAACATGAACCATTATTTACACTGGAAAGAATGACTGGGTGCAGCTGTAGCTGGCAGCAGAACCAGCAGAGACGACTGTGTCATCAACGTGTTATGATTGTAATAACTAATGGGAAGGGATGGGATAGGTGGCCCAGGTCTAAATCAGACCCAGAGGGAGGTTCCCAATGCTGCTGGATGACCCCAGTTCCTCACGTTTTATGATATCACCAGAGTCCCCTGATGAATATACAGTCTGGTAACTCCTCCACAGCACTCATTTTCCACAGGCAAATCTCTGGAACCTAACAACTTTCTAATGCCTCAACCAGTGTCCAGGCTGAATGTGCCACATGAGTTCACCCTGGGTTTACTTGAAATGTCTCTGAATCCTTGCACAAGGCTAGTTTTCCCTTTTGGGGTAGCAGAAAGGGAGTATGAATCGAAATCATTTGACTCTTAAGTTCAGTTTTTTCCACAGTATTATCATCTATCTTACCTTTATATTAAACCTTTCAGTTGGGAGGAAGAAGGCACAGTTCAGACTATTCAAAAGTGGAGGGAAAGACACAAGAAAGATGGCCCCACTGCCATGCTTCCTTCTCGGTATATTTAATGTTGTTCAGTCATTTCTTCTGTCATGTCCACCTCTTTATGACCCCATTTGGTGGGTTTACTTGGCAAGATAGTGAAGTGGTTTGCCATTTTCTTCTCCAGCTCATTTTATAGATGAGGAAATCAGGATAAAAAGGAGTAAGTTACTGCAATTCTACCCACAGGACCACCTAGCTGCCCAATTAGTGAAGAAATATAGGAAGCTTCCATAAAGGTAAAGTTAACAGAAGTCATAGTGTATAGCTGGCACTACTGAGCTAGAATTGACTGTTTAATGACAAATGATCTTTGGAGTCCTGACTCAGGTGGAATAGGGTCAACATATAAGAGCTTCAGTTACTGGGAAAGCACTCCAATCATACCACAATGTGACTCAGAACCAAGAGACTATTATTTTCCTGGAATCTGCTAGTAATCCAACATATGATCTTGGAAAAATCTGATGATTCTCTCACTGCTTTTGTATTGGAAATACCTAGACATGGGCCCAGGGGGAAAAAACAAAAACAAAAAACAAAAAACTATTGCCTGTCTTTCCTTAGCACAAAAATCATGAGCTAAAACCTATCATTGTTCTGTCAATAAAAAGTTATTAAAAAAACAAAACAAAACAAAAAAAACCTATCATTGTTTCAAAGGTACTATTGGCCAAGCCAAAAAGTGACAAGTTCTGTGCATCTCTTCTTTCCTTTCTCACCACAACCACACTCAGAATATTCCCAAATTCTTTACAGATTAGAGTCCAGTAGGAAATATCAGTCTGCAACTGTTATAACCCTGGATTGTTCACTGGGGAGTGTTGGATGGGGAAGGGGTCAATATTAAATTCCCTAAATGTTCGGAGGCCTATAGGAGAGTAAGAATAACAACTTGTATTCATGTAGCACTTAAAAGGGTGTAAAAATTGTTTATCTATATCTCAGCCTTTTCTCAGGAATAAGGAGTTTCTGCTGATCCTAAAGTCTCAACCCTCATTGTGGATTGTCCTGGTCACTCACATCAATTTCTTAGTCCAAATATATGATGGTCATATTCCTCCATCTTTATCATCATTTCCATCCTTCTCAGTTAAACTCAATTGTTAAGAGGCAGGTCAATTCTCTGAGAGCCTCCACAGTTGTGGATCATAGCATCTGAAGGAGTTGCAGAGTAGCCTTTGCTACCCAGGTGTTGCAGACTGGGAATTGAAGGCAGAGGGAAGAGGGGAGAAGTCAGACAACGCATCGGCCTCTCAGGACAGAGTCACTATGTGAGTCAGTGTGAGTCCTCCTCACACAACGAGATCCATTCTGCAAGTCTGGGTTGGATCCCCAGCAGCCACTGTCAGGAGGCTCCCATGTATTCCAATATATAATGCCTGAATGTGAAGTATAAGAAGCATAAGAATTATAAGAAGAACCAGCTGCGTTCCAGAGCTGTTCATGAGAAGGATTCTTCCAGAGTTCCTTCAGTAATCTGGGGGAAGGAAAGGAAGAAGAGCCCCAGTAAGACTTTTTTAGTTGGGATAATTAAACGGGCCAACACATCAAAGAACCGAGCCAGGAGACTGATGAGAGACTTAAATGTCTGTTCTGACTACAGTTCTCTTCTCCATTTGAAAGTTTGCCTCCATGATAAGATCAACACCTGTTACAATCATCCAGAAGCGATAGTGCTGCTTGCATTCCTCAGTGTGCGGACCATGCTGTGGGGGGAAAATAACAGCAAAAAACAAAAAACGGGGAATTGTTAAGGGACAGGTCAATTTTCTAAGACCCTCCACAGCTGTGGATCATAACATCTGAAAGAGTTGCAGGGCAGCCTTTGCTGACACAGGTGTTGCAGACTGGGAATGAGATAAACTGGAGGCAGAGGGAAGAGGAGAGAGGTCAGAGAACAGCAACTGCCTCTCAGTCTCCTTGTATCATCTTCTCACATGAGGAGCTCCATTCTGTAGGTCTGGGTTGGATCTCCAGCAGCCACTGTCAGGTGGCTCCCATGTATCCCAGCATTCAATGTTGTTTTGTTTTGTACCCAGCAGCAAGGAAAGAGAATAAGGCTATAATTGATGGAAAACTTTCAGGTCACTGGAGTAGTTTATCAAATTACTAACTTTCTTACTCTGTTAAAATGTACCTTGGTGATCTTAGTACATTTTAAAAAACTTTCTCTTATAAGCAGGTTCAGGCTCAATGTTTATAAAGTGCTTTGAGTTCTATTGAGAAGGGAATGATGTAAACATACAAGGCATTATTACTACCATTATCCTCCAGATAACCTTATGAGGTAAGTATTAATGCCAGAGGGAATATTACTTTACAGAAGGAGAAGCCGAAACAGAGAGGGCAGCTGACTTGCTCAAAGTCAGAGGCAATTTCAAGAGCCAAGAACAGACTCCAAAAGTCCTGTACTTGTATCCACTATTAGTCTGAATCCAAGTCTTTCTAAAACTCTTTCTTCATAATCAAAGAAGTGGGAACTTTGTATTTTTTCCTTAGGATTTAAAAAAAATTTTCTATCCCATCCCTGTCAGAAAAGGAACTAAGGAAGCATGTAGTGGTCACCTAGACTCTCAGCCAACATCCACCTGCACTGCAGATGGCTACTACAGCAGCTTAGACAGGCAGGCTCCATTTATCTCCTATCCAGGGCTCTCAATAAAGGCTGCTCAGAACACTGCCCCAGCTTGATTTAATTCAGTTGGGGGAAAGGGGGGAAGAAAAGAAAAGAAAAAGGAAAAAAAAAGCTATTTCTTCCAAGTACAGCACGGTCCACTGAGTTCATTCTCCTCAGAGTTACGTCTTGTACAGGTGGCCCATATAACTTCACAAAGATCCTGCTCTCTAAATAGTTTTTCAAATCCAACACATTACATTTATTAGAACAGTTCTGACTAAGTCTCCAAACTATTTTGATGGGGCCCCATACAATAGCAAGCCTTGATGGGGAAGTAAAAACCTGCTAAACTGAGTAACATCTATTTCCAAACATTAAACTTTACATAACTGGGGGTGGGGAACTACAATGATTAAAATATATTTATATATATATATATATGGCAAAGGTTAAGAAAAAACAACAACAAACAACTAAGTATAATTAGAAGGAAGAAAATAAGAGGAAAAGGAAGATTAGAGTAGAAGAAAACATAATTCTGTAAGTGGATATAAAGCAGGTTTTTATAAATATGAAGGAACATTTCAAAAGACTGGTTAGTTCTAACCATTGCCCAATATAGCACCATCTTGCTTAGATGAGGCAAGTCTGGTTTAAAGCACTGATGTCAAACTCAAAATAGAAATGGGGCCACTAAACCATGTGCATGACAGTTAGATGGCACCATAGTGCATAGAGAGTACTAGGCCTAGAAAATAAGAAAACTCACCTTCCCAAGTTCAAATCTGGCCTCAGACACTAACTAGCTGTGTGAACCTAGGCAAATCATTTAGCCGTGTTTGCCTCAGTTTCTTCATCTGTAAAAATGAGCTGGAGAAGGAAATGGCTGACATTCCACTAACATTGTTAAAAAGACTCCAAAAGGAGTCACAAAGAGTGGGACACAACTGAAAAAGACTGAACAATAACAAAGAAGATATGTCAGCTCTGTTGTTGACACAAACCTAGAGGTGCCTTGATCCACATGGGCAGAAATATATTGTAAAAGATCTTACCAGGTTGGAAGAATCTAACAAGATGAAGAGCTGATAGAGATAAATATCAAGGCTAACTTTAGTTAGAATGTCAACTGCATATATATGGGACTCAAAAGATCTGGCTTAAGAGCAGTCCTTTAATAAAAATGTAGTGGTTTTACAGGATCATAAACTCAATGAAATAAAATGTGCCAGATTAGCTAAAAATCTTAAGACTTTCTTGCCAGACATATAGAGATTGGAACAGAGTAAGTAACAGTCCTAGTATATTTGACATTGATCAAAGTATATCTGATATGTTTACTGAATTTTAGTAGGGACACTGACAAACTGAAGCACAAGAATTGGGACAACCAGGATGGTGAAGGTGCTGGAAACCATACCACATGAAGGGAGTAGAAGGAATTCTTAAAACTGAATGTAGAAAAGACAAAACAATGGGAAAATGGTGGTAGGTATTCAAATAGCTGAAAGAATATCATCTGGAAGAGTGATTAGACTTATTCTATGGATCACTGGAAGACTTAGGATGAATAGAAAGGCTAGTTTCAAAACAATATAAGAAAGAACTTTTTAATTGATCAGCGTTGTCTCAAAATGGAATATGGTTTCCCAGTGAGTCCTCCCTCTTGGTGATGTTCAAGCAAAAGCTCAGTGGTCACTTGTCAGGGATGTTTAGAGAAGATATTACTGCAACAAATAGATGACTGGACTCGATCATCTCTAAAGTTTTGTTCCAACTCAGAATCAAGAATATTAGCACTTATGGATGATATAGTTTGATTTTACAAATAAGGCATATTACAAATAAGGAAATGGAGGTTGTGCAGAGTCACTCAGGCAAGGTCGTGGGTCTTATTAGTGTAGAAGTGAAGTTAGATACCCTGATTCCAAGGCCAGGACCACAGACATCATTCTATGAAATTTCAGGACATTATTATAGAAATTGATGGCATAATACTTAAAAATCACAAATAAGGGAAAAAGTAAATAATGGTCTGTGTGTTTAATATCACTAGAATCTTATTCAGAAAGAATTAGGGAAGGAAAAGATAATAAAACAACCAAAAATCAAAGCAAAATCCCAACAAAATTCAAAATATGACATGATATCCCAATCAAGAAAAAGTGACACAAGAGGTAAACAATGATTGCCTATAACTCTAGGCAGTGCTTCCTTCAACCTGGAGGGGCAATTTAGCTTTACAACCTTCAAGAAACTTCCCATTAGAAGAAATGTTTCAACTATAGATTTGTTACATTTTCCAAAGTTACATCATCTGAGTCATTCATATTACTGAAGGAATCATGGGTCTACATTGTAAACTGTTACAATAAATATTAATGAATATCACGGCTGATAAAACCTGACATTTACACACATATACACACATACATACCCACCCACATACACAAAGGGAATTTTCACCTTATATGGTTATTTTTTTTTAAAAATCTGCCCTTTTTATGCTCAACTTTGTTGGCCTGCCAAATACACAAAGTACATCTACTTTAAAAACACCAATTAAAAATATTAACAACACAAAAATATATAAACAATACTTCAGATCCAAAGGCACATAAATGGATGTGGATTCAGACAGTAAATAAACATGAAATGGATAGGAGAAATGACATCATACAAAAGAAAGCAGAAACAATGGTCCCAAAGTGATAGCGAGTCCCCCCTTCTTAATACCACTACTTTAAGCTACAAAATTAATCACAAAGTAATAAATAAAAGAACTAAAAGGAAGAGGAGCAAATTAGTAATTTTTATAAAACCTGGCATGTCTTATATATTGTATATGTTTTATATTGCAAACTGGGGTAACCCCTACACATCTCTGTATTTGTCATCTGGAATGCATTCTCTGCAAGATCTCATTCCTCTTGATTCTTCCCTTGGTGAAGAGGAACAGATGTTTCCATTGGTTTAAAGGGGGAAAAGATGACTCCCTTGGCCCCACCTCTACTCCAGACCACTACTCATACAGTCTTCAGCAGCCAAGAGCACAGACAATAGATTTTTCCTATATTGCTGTGTCATACTTTACTTTAATCCAGAAAGAATGAAATGTGGGACATCCCACAGTTTGATGTGATTATTCTGTTCTTGTACAGGAGGTAAAGGGCATTTGCCTCAATATTCTTCCTACTACAACCTAAATCTATTGGACAGCATAAGTTTTATGCCCTCCATGTTGTTTGAGCCTGGAAATGACACATGGCATTATTTCTTGGTATTTATTTAAAATAAAAGTCTCTTTTTGAAATATCAAAAACAGTCAAAAATCCTACTCCTGCTCTAGGAGGTAATTTGATAATTCACTGGAGTCTCACCATAGCACTATCTGGGGGGCTATTACATGAGATTGCTTCAGAACTGCCAAATCATGATGCGCTTTTTGGTACTTCAGTGACTAAATCTCCTTGTATGGAGTCCAAGAAAGTGCTTCCTTACATGGAATTCTGATCTATAACAAATAACATTATTGACTTTTCAGCATGTTTTCCATTTTAAGCCTGGACAACTGAGGCATAGTAAAACTGGATGTCATGGTGCTTCAGCTTTATACCTGTTTCAGCCATCTACCCAGAGTATCTCACCATCTGCCTGATTCTGTACTCCTCTATCTCCTGATTAAACATGGACCTCCACACTTAAGTCTTCCAGGATCTAGATCTTCAGTCCATGGACAAGTTAATCTATTCATTTTTTAAATTCTCCATCTTGTGCCCAACCCAGCTGATTGGGATATGTCTAAACTGGCCCCTATGTCCTCTATCTATTGCTGTGTCTAGACACCATCCTATGTTTCAGCTTCATAGCCTTTCCAAACATCCACCCAGATGATCTCACCCATCAGCCTTGTATCACTAATCTGCTTCTCTCTACCAGGACCCCTCCTAACCTGAGATCTGAATCTCCATATTGAGTCTTCTAGAATCACATTGGTTCTCAGAGACCTACCTAGTTAAGTTCAGAAAGTTGACCACAAGATAAGGAATGTTTTAGGGGTCATCATCATACACAAAACTGCCTTGAAGCATTATAGGATGTGATGGTGGGAAGAATTAAGTTGATGACAACACAGTTTTTTGGAAATAATGGAGATGAAGAAATCTGAATAAAAAAAGATTCTCCTAGCCATAAGTGCATACACATGTTTTTACAAAAACAAGAGTATTTTTAAAAGATAATAGTTAAAAAGAGAAGATCTAATTCAGTTCCAATTGATCAAAGATGGACAGAAGCAGCTACACCCAAAGAAAGAACACTGGGAAATAAATGCAAACTGTTTGAAGTTTTGTTTTTCTTCCCGGGTTATTTTTACCTTCTGAATACAATTCTTCATGTGTAACAAGAGAACTGTTCAATTCTACACATATATATTGTATCTAGGATATACTGTGACATATTTAACATGTATAGGACTGCTTGCCATCTGGTGAAGGGGGTAGAGGGAGGGAGGGATAAAGTCTTAACAGAAGTGAGTGCAAGGGGTAATGTTGTAAAAAATTACCCAGGCATGGGTTCTGTCAATTAAAAAGTTGTAATTATTTTTAAAAAAATTTAAAAAAAGTTAAAAACATACTGAATCCTATAATATCAAATAAGTCACTTAGATTGCAGACAAACTAATATACTCTATTATAAAACTTTTCATTTATGACAGTGAAGAAGTGTGAATTTCTAAGGCCTCTCCAATCCGACTTGGATTCTTCATATATATTGATCACTTACAATCAGGTAACTTTTGCTTCTAATTAAAGAGAAAAGGCACAAAATAAATATTGTCTATTTTTTGTCTCCATTTCAAATGGAATCTGTGACAGAGGAAATTTTAGAAAAGAAAATAGAAGTAAAGCAAATACTTTAGAAAGGAACTGAAGGGAGCAGGGGTAACAAAAGAAAGCCCCAAATGGGGAGATTTTTGGATGTCATCGTACTCAGGTCAAAACAATAAGAAAAAGGTGTTCCACTTAAGTTCATTTGGAGAGCCCATTCTTGACTATACACCCAGCTCTCTCTATCTTATACTTTCTCATTAGAACCATAATCATCTTCACCCAAGAGGAGATACACAGACACAACCTTGAAGGTCCTTACTGAAGATGACATGGGTTTTCAAGCTGAATTAATTTTTGTTATTTTCACAGAAGAGACGTGTTTTGAAGTTGAAAATTTTTTCACCTTTAATATTACAGGCAAGGTGTCTCCCCTATACTATCATGTGGAGACCTGCTTGAATAAAACTGGGAGTACAAGAATGGTGTATAAGAAATTACCTTTTAAACAGGAAGAGAAGCCAAGTCCAATCAGTATGCACAGTAGAGGACACCTGGGCCTAATAAAACTTATGGGTCTCAGAGGTCCCAATGGGCTCCATTTTTAAAAATACAAAAAAACAAATAACTAAAAAGCCTGTTATATCTTATCAGTGCTATCTGAAGAAATCTAGTCCAGCCAGAGATGGAATCAAAGTCTGCAAGTCTTGTGGTTTATTTTATTCATCAGAATGTTCTGTTAACATTCAAACAATTTGTTATTGTTTGAATATTGTGGTGAAAAAGGTAAAAAGTATAGACTTCTCAAACTTGCAACTTAAATTAAAATCTCAAGATCTTCCAGGATTTAATCTAAATTCTAGAAAGAAGTGAACAGAGTAGTTAATTCCTAACTCCTCAGGCCAGTCTAAACTAGTGAGAAAATTTAAAAAAAAAAAAAAAAAAAAAAAAAAAGATTCTGACTTAGGTCCAAATAAAAGTATTTGAACAAAGTTTGCTTTGGAACTATCTTAGAGATACAGATCTGAACTAACCCATGGTTGGCATGTGCTTGATGGCTTGTCCTTCAAGATTTAGAGGGATGTTCCTATTAGTTGGTTCCTTAAAATGTCATTTTACTATGGGCCCCATTGTGTGGGAGACAGGACCTGGGCCTACTGACCCATCCAAGACTGTGAGAGAAAGCAGACTGGGCAAACATCTGCCTCTCCTCTTTGTGTCTTTATGATGGAATCTGATTGACTGTACAGAATCTAAAGGAAAGTGACCATGATTAGATTATGCTATATAACAACAGGATGAAAAAACTATGAGAGTTTAGTCTGGATTAGAGAAGATGTAGGGGAATTATAACAGTTGGCTTCAAGGATCCAAAGGGCTCTCAAGTAGAAGAGAGATTACTTGATTTATTCTTCTTGGCTCCAGAAAGTAGAATTAGGAGAACTAGCAGAGAAGCTGCAAAAAGTCAAGTTTAGGCTAAGTATAAGAAAAGAATACTTATGACAGAGTTGGGCCTGAGTGGAAAAGGCTGCCCTGAGAGGTCTTGGAGTCTGCCATCAGGGTCTGGATGAGTTCTTGTTGGGGATGATATTGAAAAGTTTGTTCTCAATTAGGCAGCTATGCAGATTAAATGAGAGCATGTATCTGAAAGTGTGCTGAGTATTCTAAGACATTATACAAATATTTTTCTCTAAGTGGAACTTTATTTTTTTCATTTTAAAACTTAGTTTCATTGATGTATTTTGTTTTTACATTATAAACATTTACAGATTATTCCCACTTTATGAGAGAGCTTTACAACAAAATAGAAAAAGATTTTCCTTACTTACTTGGACTCCACCACTATCATGTACCGGGAAATTTTACTAGTAAAACCATCAGCTTATGAAACTGTATCAGCTGTGTGCTCTCAGATCTCTTCAGTACTGTCAGTACTCCTCCCCCTTGTTTGGTGGGCTCAAGGGTGGAGCAAAGAACTCCTCCAACAGCTTCCATTTAAAGAGGACTCATGGACTAGCTAATTCTTTTATTTCCCACCAAATGTACTCCTCAGACTAGATACTACCATACCACCATGCCACTGGGCTGGGTACATTCATCTCCCTTTAGCTTTTCTTAGTATATAGCGTTTTTCTATTAGAATTGTAGTCTTCTTTTTCTTTTTTGTATCTCCAGCATTTAGCATAGTGATTAATACAAAGTAGGTACTTAATAAATGTTCACTGACTGACCATCAAGGAAAAACTAATAATATAGTGATCAGTGATTTCCTCTTTCTTAAAAATTTTTTCTCTAATTTATTTTCATATGCATTGCTTTATGAATTATGTGGAGAGAGAAAAATTAGAACAAAAGGAAAAAACCTTGAGAGGAAAAAAAACGGAAAAAAAAGTGAACATAAGTAATTTCCTCTTAAAAGTCATGTGGCAGTTTGAATTTGTAGTGCCCTCCATCCCTACCATTAAGAAATTAACTGAACTTATTTCCTCTCCCTCCAAACCTCCACCTCAATAGAAAAAGAAACATATTTTCTGAAACACATATACATACAAATTTGGGTCAGTTTGTATTTGTCCTTAAAGTTTATAATTATGTCATATCTACATACTAGAAAATGATGTCCTAGCTAACTTCTGGCCCAGAGAACAACATGAAAGGTTCTAGCCAAGCCCAGCTTCCCTGAGGAACACAGAAGGATCGATGAAAAGAATATCAGAGGAAATAGGAAAAACCTAATCAAAGGCCAGGCTAGAAGGCAGTTGAACTATAGCATTGGGTAGGGCCCATGGTGGAGTCTGTTCATGAAACTTCAGGACGAGACTATGATGGACTTGTTTTTGGCAGCTTTCCAGACAAGGACTACGATAAGGGAGAGAGGACCAAGAATAAGAAGTGGAAGGATGTGCCCCTGGGACAAGAGCAGGATCAGGACCTGCTATAATGTCATCTCACTGTGGGCTTCGTTGCAGTGGGAGACAGGACCTGGGACTACTCACCCGATCCAAGACTGTAGAAAAGGGCAGAGCTTGGTCTTAATACAGTCACCATCCTGAACTGAGACTGAAGTTCTATCTTCAGAAAACCAACAAGAGATCTCAAACTACAGGGAAGAAATAGTTCAGATGAACAGAATCTCAAGATAAAATACTAGAAGGAAATAATTTAGTAATAATGATAAGCATAAGCACAGGAACACAAGAACTTCAAGAATGAATGAAAGAAATAAAGAGGTGAAACAAGGGATAAAGAATGAAATTACAGCACTTCAAAAGAGAGAATAAACAACCTAGAACACAGAATGGATAGCTTTACCCATGTACTACAGACCCGGAATGGAGCAAAATGGAGTCAATGGTTTAATGACACAACAAGAAATATGCTTTTTAAAAATAAAAATAAAAACAAATATGCATGGTTTCTACTATCAAAAACAAGCAACTGGAGTAAGCTAAATAAAGATAGATTAAAAAAACCACAGACCTCTTTGAAAACAATGATCTAACATTGGGATATAATATTTCAAAAAATTATAGAAGAAAAGTGTCCTGAAACACTAAATGTCATAACCAAAATCTAGAGTTTCCATGTCAAATACCATAAGCAGTCAGAAAGAAAGAGATGATAAACTACAAAGGAAGCATAACGAGGATCATACATCATTGGGCAATAATGAAGATAAGGCATAATTATTAAGGGTTTACTTTATGCTGGGTACCATGTGAAAAATAGAGTAAGAAAACTTGGAAAATGATACACCAAAAAATATAACCAAGAATAACATTCTGCAAAACTGAGTATACTCCTACAGGGATCAGAGTCAGAAGATAGATCTTTAATAGAAGAGATAAATTTTAATTTTTTCCTATGGAAAAAAAACAAAGAAAATGAGAAAGTAAAGGAAAGAGGGGGCAATTATACATCAATTAGGGAATGGGTGAATAATCTGTGGCATATGAACACAATGAATACTGCACATAAAAATGATGAATTCATGAAAGATTGAGAAACTTTGATTCTTTTTCTCCAAAAAAGTATTTCAGAGAAAGACTTCTGTGAACTAGTAAAGAGCGAAATGAGAAGAACCAGAACAATTTATATGATGACTACAATGATGTAGAAAGAAAACAATTTTAAAAGATTTTAGAACTCTAATCTTAAAGACAGAAGATTGATGATAAAGCATGTCTTAATATCATTCCTCTTGGCTGAGAAGTGCTGGACTAGAATGAGATAAACATTTTTGTGGCATAGCCAATATTTACATTTTCTTTGCTCACGTATAAACTTATTGAGGGGTGGTAGAGTGCTGAGAGAAGTTATTCTATTGGAGGGATGAAATCGTAGATAGTGAGAAAGATGAACAAAGAAAGAAGGGGACATAAATGGAAGGTTTATAACTACCTTGGTAACTTAATATATACTTTAAAAACTCCATATAGAGGCAGCTGGGTGGTGCAGTGGATAGAGCACCAGCCCTGAAGTCAGGAAGACCTAAGTTCAAATCTGGTCTCAGATACTGAATATTTCCTAGCTGTGTGACCCTGGGCAAATCACTTAACTCCAATTGCTTCAGCAAAAACAAAAACAAAACAAAACAAAACAAAACAAAAAAAAACTCGATATGAAGTTCACATTTTTGTTCTTTGCATATTGAAATGTTTATGTTTAGTGATGATTATGTTTAGTGATGATTATGTTTAAAAAAGATTAAAACAACTACATCCTGGAAGAGAGGGAATTAAAAAGACATTCAATACACCCAAGATGAACAAACACACAGGGACAGCTAGATGGCTCAGGGGATCTGGCAAGTGAATGAAAGGGAAGAGGACACACAAAAAGGATTTTTTCATAGTATCAGGGGATTAAAAATTATTTCCAACGTTTAAATGACATGGAGAAAAATTAAACCAGCCTGAGTTTTCACCTCCTACCAAGAAAATTGGCAAAGATGAGAGGAAATGTTAAAGAGGCTGCATGAAGCATGTTATGCTATTGGTAAAATTGTGAATTGGACTAAGCATTCTGGAAAGCAAATCTGAGTTATGCTAAATGTCTATATTCTTACTGTACCATAGACTGAAAATGAAGAATCAGAGAAACATGATAAGATTTATATTGTGATGACTAAAAAGTTTCAAGCGATATGCTTTCTAGATAATTTAATCATTCTATTAATAAGGCCCACATATTATTAATAAAAGGATGATAATTTGGACTCTAATTTATAAGAAATCAAACCATTCTCCAATTGATAAATGGTCAAAGGATATGAACAGACAATTCTCAGACGAAGAAATTAAAACTATTTATAGACATATGAAAATATGCTCCAAATCATTATTAATCAGAGAAATGCAAATTAAGACAACTCTGAGATACCACTACATACCTGTCAGATTGGCTAGAATGACGGGGAAAGATAATGTGGAATGTTGGAGGGGATGTGGGAAAACAGAAACACTTGATACATTGTTGTTGGAATTGTGAACACATCCAGCCATTCTGGAGAGCAATTTGGAACTATGCTCAAAAAGTTATCAAATTGTGCATACCCTTTGATTCAGCAGTGTTTCTACTGGGCTTATATCCCAAAGAGATACTAAAGAAGGGAAAGGGACCTGTATGTGCCAAAATGTTTATGGCAGCCCTGTTTGTAGTGGCTAGAAGCTGGAAAATGAATGGATGCCCATCAATTGGAGAATGATTGAGTAAATTGTGGTATATGAATGTTATTGCTCTGTAAGGAATGGCCAGCAGGATGAATACAGAGAGAACTGGCAAGACTTACATGAACTGATACTGAGTGAAACGAGAAGAACCAGGAGATCATTATATACTTCAACAACAATATTGTTTGAGGATGTATTCTGATGGAAGTGGATTTCTTCGATAAAGAGAGCTTTAATTGATCAAAGATGGACAGAAGCAGCTACACCCAAAGAAAGAACACTGGGGAATGAATATAAACTGCTTGCATTTTTGTTCTTCTTCCCGGGTTATTTATACCTTCTGAATTCAATTCTCCCTGTGCAACAAGAAAAATGTTCAGTTCTGCACACATATATTGTATCTAGGATATACTGTAACCTATTCAACATGTAAAGGGCTGCTTGCCATCTGGGGGAGGGGGTGGAGGGAGGAAGGGGAAAAATCGGGACAGAAGTGAATGCAAGGGATAATGTAAAAAATTACCCTGGCATGGGTTCTATCAATAAAAAGTTATTAAAAAAAAAAAGGATGATAATTTGGCCATTTCCCTTAGACTAAAACCCTCTAATGGCAGTGGGCTTACAGTTTATGTGCCCTTGGAAGAGTAGGTGTTCCTGAAAAGTGCCAATCAACTAACTGTTTAACACAATGTGAGGTGGGCTATATTAAAATGAAAGTCTTGAGGTACATGACTTAGATCACCCAAATCTTGTCAAAAAGAGACATTTACATGTCACCTGTCAGACAAAAAGGAAGGACTCAAATTTTTCCAGACCTAAGCAGACACAATGATCAGGAATATATCCATAACTCCAAACTTAGAATTTCTTTTACTATCTTTTTAGATCTCAGTCTAGATAAATCTTTAAGACAGATTTCCTACATTGGTTGGTTTCTGGATGAGGATACAGAAAAGGAGAAAATATTTGATGCTTCAATATTTGGTCATTAAATATAAAAGAGAAATAAGATTTCTCACAACATGAATAGATGTGGAATGATGTAAGCAAAACTAGTGAGAATCATATACACAATTACTACAACAATATAAATGGAAAGCCTAAAGAAATGAAATGCAATTTTCTATAATTTTAACAATCAAGCTTGACCTGAGAAAAGAGCTGAGTTTAACTTCTCCTTGCCTGGAGATGTGCAGAATTATAGGTATGGAATAGTATATATACCAAAGTCTCTTAAATTTTTTCTACTCGCAACCCATTTATACCCAAGAAATTTTAATGCGACCCGGGATGTAGAGGTATATAAAATATCATATCATTAAATATTTTATTTATATATCTATGAAATCATAATTTCACAAATCACAGTTTAAGAAACTTTGGTATACCATTATTTAATCAATCATCTATTTAGCACTTATGTGTAGGTACTGTTAGGTGTTGGGGATATATATAAAAATGGGAGGGTAAGCTAACAGTATTCCTCCTTCAAGCAGCTTACATTCAAATTTCAGAAAGGTTTAATGTTGTTTTTTTCCAAATTTGTTCTCTTTTAAAATCTGTTATAAGGGAATGCTAGACAGCTAAGTAAAGGAAGAATGAAAATGAATGTGATAAAAAAAAATAGAAACAAACAAACAAAACCCCCCTACATACTGGCATTGCTCTTTAAGGGAAAAAAAAAAAAAGGTAGCTTTAATTGGAAAAGTGAGAGAATTAAGAACATCCAAACCACTGACATGAATTGAATCTGCACAGACACACATGAGTAAATTCTAGGGGTTAGACAATATAGTATTTCCTTATGATGCTGATTAATATGTATAAATGTTTTCATAATGCACAAAAATAATCATAAAGCTTTTATGTCAATGTCTATCTTTTCAACTAAAATTAATGACATTCCCCCTTCCTCCCCACATACACACAAAATTCAGTACTGAAACTGCCTAGAAAGGTTCAAACACAAGATAAGATTAAGTAGTCTTTCCACTCTCCTCAAATCCAGCAAATCCTGGGATTTGGGGCAAGAACAGAAGTCACAGAGACATACATATATTTTAAATAAATGTAACAACTTGGGACAGCTGAATGGCACAATGGATACAGCACTGGCCCTGGAATCAGGAGGACCTGAGTTCAAAATAGGCTTTAGACACTTACTAGTTGTATGACCCTGGGCAAATCCTTTGTTTCAGTTTCCTCAACTATAAAATAGTACCTACCTCACAGGGTTGTTGTGAAGATCAAATGAGATAATATCTATAAAGCACTTAGTACAGTGCTTGATACAAGGTAGGTGATTAATATATATTTGTTCTCTTCCCTAAAGCTTCTTATTAATAACATTTTAATAAAGAATGCATCTAGAAGGGTTCCTATCTCACAGTGTTTAAGTGAAATCTGCAGTAATTTACTAAGTATGAGACTAAATATCTTTAGACTGATTTTCAATCATTGGGAGTTGCTTGATGGATGTGTGCAGGATTGGCTTTTGTTTCCTAGATTTGAACAGACAATGTGATTGCAAAATGAACAGCTGAGAAAAAAATGTTGCTTGGGGGCTACAACACAATGTTGTAATTTGTGCATTACGAAAATAGCTGAGACATAGAGTTAAAGCCAAAAATAACTCCCTTGGAATTGTTCCACTATTATTTAAGACACAGGAGAACACTGTCACAGAGATCACATCCATGCTCGAATAGGGAATGCAGTTCTCCTTGTTAAATCAAGTAATTGGTTCACTTGTCCAGGAAAATCTTGTTGTAAAGTCCTTTGCTTATGGCATCATAACTGTTACTGAACTAGATGATAGATGACACAAGGTACTTAGTAATGCCAAATTATACCCTAAATGCTGGAGCTAATTCATTTGGCAAAAAGAGCTCAATGTAAATTTGTAAAGTTGAGCATTTACACCTCAAAAATCAGAAAACATTATGAATCAGGGCTTGATTTATTGTTTTGGGTTTTTTTTTTTTGTGAGTGATGAAGAAAATGTTAAAAATATAGATTAAACTTATAAATATGCCTTGTGGTTTTGGAGAGCCTGTAATTAAATAAATATCAATATAACCCTGATCTTAAAACATATATCCTCTTATAATAAAAAATAGTTTTGTACAATCAACATAATCCCATCTTCAGGGTCTGCTTTAGGACTGCTATTTGTGAAAATGTTACAAGAAGTCTTTTCAGTATTTAAGCCATTTGGAGATCAAATAACAAATTAGTAGTGGACCCAATCAGCACTATTTCATGACTTTCTCTAGTTCTGTCTATCAGGACTTGAATAGGAGGAGCAAAGGAATCAAACTGGGAGACTCCCAGTCATGACTGGTGATAAGACTATGGACAAGGGATATGAGATTATAGTTTAGAGATGAACTATACTGAGTTTTACACAACACTAGTACTGTTGCTTTACTTAAAGTAACAACTTTTTCTTCAGGAAATCTATTGGTAGTTTCAGATAATGAGAGTTTGAAAGAATAATTTCATCTCTCACATCTAACTTTGCATCAAGAAGGGTATCATGTAGCAATTTTTGCTGTCACTTTCTACAAGCCAGGTGAATGTAAGAAATACCAGATAGCAGAATTCCGGTTGATGATTTCATGTAGCTCTGGATCTCTGTTGCTTTGTACTGTACATACCAAGTGAACTAAGGACAAGTGAATTCTTATCTGCATTTATGTGATAAGCAATAGCATTTTGTACTTGAAAAGCAAATAAGTTACATTAATGGTATAGGGGAAAAAGGGGGAGTCACTGAAAGTACTTAGGTACTGAAAGTACCTAAGTCTGTGTGTGAACACACATACACAGGTATGTGTATATATACATACATATATGCATACACAGATAAGACATACAGTGTCTTATCTGGAATTGTTTAAAGGCTCCAGTATGACTTGTTATTGTTCTAGTTTGTTTTATTAAAACTCAACTTTCATCTTCTGTTTTTAGGTCACAAAAATGATTTACTACGTCTTTGAAAAGATCTTATCCCCAAATCTAACAAACAGGCTGCCAAAATAAATGAATCCAGGAATAGGAACATACCTTTTGGTTACAGATCTAATGTTATTCTAGATAATTTTTAAACAAAAGGTAAAATCATAATTTGTATAAGAAAACACAATGCTGAGCATGTTTTTTGCAGCCACCCACAATGTTGCTATTCTGATAGAAAAGGAAAGAGGGAACTGCTTTATCATTAAGCAGCACCTTGGCATATTAAAAACTCCCAGTAAAACAGCACTTCTAAAACTTGGAATTCTTAAAAGGTAAGAATTTCTCTTTAGAAGTATAATTTCTAAGTGAAGGACACAGTTTTTCATAACTATGATCACTGCTCTCGGCACAGGCATTAAAAGTCCTGTTAAGCGTATTGATTAAGAAATATGAAAAAACAGCATCATGCACTTCCTATATGCCTTTCAAAAAAATCAGTAAATGCTTCAAAATGTAGCCACTTTTAGAATCCAAAGTCCTGATCAAGTATCAAAACACACCACCTACGGAAAGAGACAAATATTTGCACAAAACCATCAAAATCTTTTAAGACATATTTAAAACTTAATGCTAATTACCAGTCTCTCTTTCCTTTCATTCTTCACCTAAGTACCTAAGCCTTTTTTTTTTTTTTTTTTTTTTTGCTGTGGCAATTGAGGTTAAGGGACTTGCCCAGGGTCACACAGCTAGGAAGTGTTAAGTGTCTGAGATCAGATTTGTACTCAGGTCCTCCTGACTTTAGGGCTGGTGCTCTATCCACTGCGCCACCTAGCTATGTGACCCTAAGTCACCCTAAGTACCTAAATCTTTTAAGGAAGTAATTTATTTAAAAACTCCAAACTATAATGAAAGGAAAATTTAATTTTAGATAAGAAAATATTTTCAACTCAAAGTTTATTTCTTAAAACGGTTCTTCTTTTGAGAACCATATGAAATAACAACATACCCACTTTTGGGTATGTCTACAATGCTATTAAACTCTGCCCCATTTCTGAAACTTCTCACTGAGAAGTTTTTTTTACTCTATTTTATGAAAAGCAAGCATAGGTCATTTTTCAGCAGACAAGTTTTCAATATCTGGTGGCATTATAACAAGAGCATACTGAGAACTGAGATAGCTAAATAATTTTGGACTTATTTTGAATTAATTGATCTGATTCCTGATAACTGTAGTTATAACAAAAGTATAGATCAGATATATGACAGAATCTCTTTTGGAAATGACTTCATGATCTGCTATTATTTTAAACCCAGCAACATTTTGCTTTTCTAGTACAATGTTTTTTGTACCCAGAAGATTGTGTATTATGATGCCAACTTTAAGAAATACAGTTGAAGTATGATAATGGCCATACTATAAATCAGAAACAGAATGCCGGGCTGGAAAACCATGTTATTTTGTTCAAATGTGCCTTTAAAAAAATGTCACTGGTGTCTGGATTACTTTGTTTTTTATTTTGTTTGAAGCTTTACCCATTCTCATCCCCCAAATGAAGTCCTCATTTTTGGAACTCAACTGTATGATGAAGTCATTTGTGAGTATAATAGTAAACTACCACAAAATTAAATGAGGAAAAAAATTGTGAAAATAAACTTCCATGGGTAGCAAGGACAAGCTACTTGCATGCATATTCCAAAGGTTTCAATTCTATATTTTCAGTTTAAGGACTGAAAATGGAGATGTTAGATTATTCTCTAAGAGTATCTCCCAGGTTTCATTCTCTCCATTTCCCATGCCTCTCCCCAACTCCCAGTACCTTGCAACTGAAAATAGATCATGGTCTAAACAGTATGATTTATGTTTTTAATGAGCCAAATGTAAACTTATGGGGAAGAAAAGAAATAACTGGAAATTGTGATTAAGACCTTGTGAGGAGTGTAGATATTACCTTAGAACAACGAAATTTCTTTTTAACTAGTGTCAATTCTCAGGAAATTTAGCCAGCTTTATAAAAATCTAAATCAGGAGCAAAGGCTCATCATCTGTAACACTCAATAACCCACTCAATGGGCTAGTCAAAATACTTGGGTGTTCCTTCAGGACTAAAGCAAAAAGACAAGACTCAAAAGACGAGAGGAGAATGTTACTAGCCTTCCCTTCAGCTATCTATCATTCAGCATCAGTGCCATATGGCCTATGGCAACAGTGTCAGAAAGTACATATAAGATAAGAATCATTTTGACCAATCCTGAAATTCTTTTATCTGATAATAATCTTCTATCATTTTATCTTCCCCTTTGGCTTATAATCCCTATATTTTAGTTTTTCTGGCTTCTTTCAAGACACAGCTCAAATTTTACCTTTTGCAGACTTTTCCTGGTCTATCTTTGTGATTGAATACTATTGCTTATCTCTTTCATGTTCCTATTTAACCACATGTTGTCTCCTTCATTGGAAGGTGAGTCCTTTGAGGGGAGGGGCTACTTCAACCTTTCTTTGTATCCCTTGCACCTAACATAGTACCTGACACACAGTTAACTCCTCATTGTGATCTCCATTCCACCACACTTCCTCCACAGGCAGTCTACCTCTACAAAGAATACTCTCTGTTTCATACCCTATGAACTCCTTGGTGAATCAACTCAATTCTACACCATCTCTATTGTTGAATCTTTTGCTTCATCAATCACGGATCATACTCCCTGTCAAATCCACTCCTAGAGTGTTCCCAGCATCCACATCGAAAATTGTCCCAACTAAGTTCATTACAAATTTGTGATCTTATCTCAACCAGACCCTCCACTGCAATGATATCCTCATTATAATCAATTCACTACCCCACTTTGCAAAGCAGATGTTCCAAATCTGCTCGTCTTTTCTCAGGCTTTCCCTAGCATACCCTCCCCACAATCTTCCAAGTGAAAACTTCAACTAAGACAACAACAGTGCTTTCATACTTCTTTCTCTTTTAAATTCAGACAATTCAGTCAGCACACTTGGTTCCTTATTTACATCTAAGGTCAAATGTAAATGCTTCTGTTTAATACTGAAACCTGGTTCCTTCTTACCTCTCCAGCCATTGACACTATCCAGCACCACTGATCTACCTGCAGTTTCTTTCCCATTGCTGGCTGTCCCCCATTCCTGAAATGATATCCTTCATACCCTCCATCTTTTGGTTTCTCTAGATTTCTGCTAACTGCTAATGTCATTGCCTTGGTGATCACCTTCCATCTGTTCTGTTTATCTCTTGTACATACCAATTTATAAACACATGCTATCTGCTCCAGTGAAATGAAGTTCCTTGAGGAGAGGGGCTATTTCAATCTTTCTTTGTGCTCCTGGTACATAGTAAGGACTTAATGTTTATTGACTTGACCTGTGACTTCACTGGCATGAGAGAAACTTCTTTTACCAATGAAGGTGGGCATTGTCTCCATAATTTATAGCCTTGAAGAGGAGCCTGCAGCTTAGAGAGGTTAACTGATTTGTTCAGACTTGCAGGTCATATTACAACACAGATGGCATTTGAATCTCCCAAGTCTTCCTGGTTCCAAAGCCAACTTGGTATTCAGTAATCACACAGCCTCTTCCTATGTGCAAAGCCACATAAAATGACTGTAAATGTAAAGGATAGGGAAGCATTTCAGCCATTCATTATATCTTTCAACAGATGAATGGAATTAACACCTAATTATACCCTAAATAATAAGAAATAGAGAACACAGGTTTGCTACTTGGATTAACTAAACATGTTTTAGGATATTAGTTTTAAAAGGAAAGTCTAATAGGGCAGTCCAAATATGCAAAATAAAACGGCAACTCCAAAAACACATTTTCTGCATGATCTTAACTCTAATGGCTGATTCTCCCCACCATCTGTACACACTTTAAAAAAAAACCTTATGCCACACATTTAAAAAGGAAACAAAATTTTATGGTAAGCTAACACACAGTAGAAGGAAAATAGGCCATAACTGAGTGATATTGTGGGTACCGAAGTGTGTGTGTGTGTGTGTGTGTGTGTGTGTGTGTGTGTATGTGTGTGTATGTGTGTGTTTGTGTTTGGGGAGTGGAATTCTATGTCGGAAGGCTTCTCTTCTTGACTATGTTAAGCCTGAATTTGGAAATTCAAGAATAAAAGGATTCTTCACTGACAGGATTTTATTCTGTTTTTAAAGTCAAAATGTCTCTAATTCTCTCCCAAGGGCTTTTTATAGTTCTCCTCCTAGGAAAAAAAAAAAGGCAAAGAAATCTGAACTTCAAGACCTAAAATGTTCAAATATGTCTGAATTCTGCATTTTTTGTACATTTTCACAAAAGGCTTAGTTTTGTCTATGTATAAATGTTCCATATTTGTTACCAATATAACCAAAGCAAGATGCTTTGGAGAAGTAATGGTGTCTTGTTTTCACCCCTTCTGAGATTCATTTATTTACTGAACTCCTAGCAGCAATTACCCTCTGCAGTCAACTCCTATTCATGATCATTCTAATTTTTTTTCTGGTGAAAAGAGACATGAAGTTACACAAAGTGAATGGAAAGATCAGTGTTTTCCAATGAATTGGAAGGAAAAAACCCCCCAAAAACACAAAACACGTGTCTTAGCTAAATACTAAGGATCCAGCAATAACCTAGTGGAAAGAGCCATGACTCTGTATTCAATCCAAAAGACCTGGGACCAACATATATGCCTTTCATGGTGTTCTTGGGAAACTGACTTAGTTATTCCTGGGAGTCACCTTCTTCTTCTATAAAATGAGGGGACTGGACTAGATAATGTAAGGTCCCTTCCAGCTTTAGAGCTATGATCTTTGATAGTTGAAACCTCTTCCCTATCAAATAATATTTTTGTTATTCATTCATTCACTCATGTTCTATTCTTTGAAATCCCATGAATCATAGTACACCAGGACCTCTTCTATTCTCCATTTTTTCCCAATGTCTTTCCAAGCTTAAGTTTATAGCTTCCATGACATGATCCATCCATCTCATCCTTGGTTGTTCTCTCCACTTTTTGCCTTCAGTCTTTCCCAATATCAGGATCTTTTCCCAGGAGTTCCATCTTCTCAGTGTGGCTTAATCTTATTTAAGTTGTGGCTTCAGTATTTGTTCTTCCACTTAATAGTCTGAATAAAGTTTTAAAGTATCAACTGTCTTGATGTCCTTACTGTCCAAGTTATTCTCAAAAGTCTTCTCCAGAATCATGATTTCAAAGTATTGATTCTTCAGTGCCCAGCTTTCCTTGGAGTCCAACACTCACAGCCATATGTTGGTACTGGGAAAACAGCTTTGACATAAGAACCTTTGTTAACAAGGTAATGGCCGCATTTTAATGTGCTGTCCAGATTCACCAGAGCATTCCTTCTAAAGAGCAAGTGTCTTTTAATTTCATTGTCTGCAGTGATTTTTTAAGCCCAAGAATATAAAATCTGGCATTGCTTTTTTCTCTATTTGCCAGGAAGTGAGGGAACCAGTTGCTGTGATTATAATTTTTTTTTAAATGCCAGCTTTTATAACTCCTCTTTTACCCTCATCAAGAGGCTTCTTAAGTCTTCTCTTTCTATGATCAGAATGGTACCATCTATATTACAGAGATGGTTGATATTTTTCCTAGCAACCTAATCCTGGCTTCTGATTCATCCAGCCTGGCATTTCCTGTGATGTATTCTACATATAAGTTAAATAAGGTGACCATATACAGTCTTATCATACTTCTTTCCCAATCTTAAACCAATCAGTTGTTCTATGTTTGGTTCTAACTGTAACTTTTTTAGCAATTTTTGCAAGAGAAAAGTAAGATAATGAGGAACTCCCAACTCTTTGAAGACTTTCCACATTTTGCTGTGAGCCACATTTTAATGTGGTCACTTTGTATTGGCTTTAGCATAGTCAATGAAGCAAAAGTAAATATTCTTTTAGAACTCTCTTGATTCTTCCATAATCCAGCTAATGTTGGCAATTTGGTCTCTAGTTTCTCTGCCTCTTTGAAAACTTACCTGCTCTTCCAGAAATTGAGTCCCACATTGCTGCAGCTTAACCTGCAGAATCTTAAGTATAACTTTGCCGGCATGTGAAGTGAATGTAATTGTTTGGTCATCTGAACATTCTTTGGCATTGGGTCATAAATTGATCTTTTCCAATCCAGTGTCCACTGTTGAGCTTTCCAAATTTGTTGGCATATCAAAGAGAATATTTAATATCAATAACAGCTAAACCAATAAATTGTTGAGCACAGTGTCTGGCATGCAGTGGATACTTAATATATGCTTGTTTCTTTCCCTTTCTCTCCCCTACCTCTTTTCTCTTTAGACTTTCCTTTCTCTTTTCTTACCTCTGATTTTTGTGGACATAACAAAAGGCATTCAACATCTTTGCTTAAATAGTCCCAACTAGTAGTGGTATAACAGTTGCTAAGAAAAGGGCAAAATCATCATTTTTAAGGATGTAAGAATAGTAAATAGAGGCAAAGAAAAAGGTAGGAAATAGAAGGTTTTCGCATGTTTATTTATCTAGGTGAGCATAAACCTTGTCATCTTTTACACTCATCTTAACTAATCTCATTTAAGATAGCCAGATGGTTTAAACTGCAACAATACCAATAGATGATTTCATATCCCTTTACTGTTAAGTAGCAATTTCTTTCTTCCTTATTCAAATCAGTCACAGCAGCTTGCCATTCCCCACCCCAGCTGTGTACAAGATAACACATTATCTGGAAGTCCAGGTTTCAGATATAGATAGACTTCACAATGACTCCCTAGAGAGATGAGGGTAAGGTATTTACTTTAATGTAATACAGAGGTATAAAAGGGTCTTGATAACTTTGCTGCATTTGTAGTCATGTTATATTCCTTGGGGGGTGGGGAGGCAATTGTGACTTGACCAGCTAATAAATGCCTGAGGATGGATTTGAACTCTAGGTACTCCAGGGCCAATGCTCTATTATAGTGAATAGAGCTGTGAGACCTAAGTGCCCCTATTATAATATTCCAAGTTTAATTTTTCTGCTTATTTTGGATTCTGAAAACTAAATCTATAAGATATCTGGGGCAATAAGACAGGGAAGAGGATTTCTATATAAGAATTAATCTTTATAAAGCAATGAGACTGATTTTAAGTAACAAAATTTATTCATATAAATCAGTATTTTTCTCATTGAAAGTAGTTACATACTAAGAAACTTCTAAGAATACTGCATCTTCTTGAAAACTTATTTGAAGGCCCCCTGCCCACATTTAGAATTTCTTCAAAGATACTTTATATGGTTATTCAACAGAAATAAGTTTCACTGATAACTTGCGGTTTAGACATCACCCTCGAGTCCCTCTTCCACTCAGGAGACAAAGTGAATGTCCTAAAGTGGAGGTCTGACAACGTCACCCATTCCCCACTACTCAATAAACTCAAATTCCAGTGGTTCCCTTTCATCTGCAAATAAAATATAAAATCTTCTGCTGATCAAAGGTCTTTGTACATGACAAATACAGACATATGTTTAAAAAAAAAATAGCACATATTTAATCAGATTGTTTGCTGTTTTGAGGAGGAAAGGGAGGGAAAGAGGGAGAAAAATTTGGAACATAAAGTCTTACAAAAATGAGTGTTTAAAATTATCTTTATATGTATCTGAATACTACTGAGAAAAACAAAAACAAAACAAAACAAAAACAAAGCCTTTTGTAACTTCTCTTTCCTCTGCCATATTTATAGTTTTCTTACATTTATTCCATGCTCCCTACAACCTGGTCCTGCCAGCACAACTAGATTCTTTGCTATTCTTTGAACATCAGACACTTCTTCCTAATTCAGGGCATTTTCATTGGCTGTCTCCTATACTTAAAATACTCTCTTTCCTGGCTTTCTGAGCTTGCTTCAATTCTCAGAAAATCTTACTATGTACAGGAAACTTTTCCCAATCTGCTTAAATCTAGTGTTTTCCTTCTGTTGATCGTCTCAAACTTGATCTATAGATAGTCTGCTTGTACTGAGTTACGGAGTTATGTCATGTTGCCTCCCTCATTGAATTATGAGTTCCTCAATGAGGACAAGTCTTTTACCTCTCTTTTTATATTCAGAGGTTAGCATGGTGCTTGGTTCATAAGATTTACTCAATCAATGTCTACTGATGGAATGACTGAATGACATATAGTCCTGCCACCTCTTTCTCAGCAATGAATTCTCTAGTAAAGATGAGAAGAAGCATTTATACTCTGATTACTATGTGCCAATGGGCACCTAGGTAGTGGAGTGGATAGAGTGTCAGGCCTGTAATCAGCGAGACATAGCATAGTAGATAGACACATCTTCCTACATTCACATCCATTCTCAGAGCGTGTGTGGTCTAGATGTATGATCCTGGGCAAGTCACTTAATCTTGTTTGCCTCAATTTCCTTATCTGTACAACAAGCTGGACAAGGAAAAGGCAAATCATTTCAGTGCCTTTGCCAAGAAAACTCAATGGGGTCAAGCAGAGTAAGGCATGACTGAAAAAAGGACTGAACAATGTGTGTCAGGTACTATGCTTAATACACTGTGCTAAGAGATTTTTTTATATAAGGTATTTCATCACAAAGAAAACCCTCCAGAATAGTGACCCCAGTGCCTATGTCAGGCAACCTGCAAGATTCTGCCCCTGTGGTCTCTTATTCTTCCACCAAGGAGAAAGGTATAATCACTTTTGTAAAGTGATTGTAAAGGGAGCCACACAAGAAAATTAATCCCAACCTCCATAAACCTCCTTATTTTGATCACAATTTTGATTCAATTCTATAATCAACCTGACTGATCGGATTGTTTCAAGTTAATTCAAATCCACATCCAAGAATTTAAAATTTGCTATTACTGAGGATATTCAAAGTAATCTAATTGAAACTCTAACATTGTTCTTCAGTCACTTTTCAATCATGTCCAATGCTTTGTGACCCCAATTTGGGTATTCCTTGGCAAAGATACTGAAGTAGTTCCCTCATTTCCTTTTCCAACTCATTTTACAAATGAGAAAACTGAGACACATAGGGTTAAGTGACTTGCCCAGAGTCTTTCAGCTAGTAAACTAGATTTGAACTCAAGAAGATGAGTTTTCCTGACGCTAGGACTGGCACTCTATCCACCACCAGATTATCTAGCTGCCCTAAAGGTAACTAAATGAGAAGTTCCCATGACGATTTAAGTCATGGCAGCATTATTAGACAAAGTATATTGGCTCCCATGATGACCATATTGACAAAGCTTTCATTCTGAAGAGTATGATTAAATTTGTTTTAACAATGTCTCACAATGCTCCTCTGGGGCACATTATCTCTTGCCTTTTCTTTACAACCTTAAAGTTTAGCCTTGTTCATAGATTCAGATAAATGCTTATTAAATGATATCCTATCTCAGTCAAAACACAACATATCTCAAGGTGAGGTTTTCAATCAGTCACTACCTAGCGACACTGAACTTGGTCTGCCTGACTCTTTGTGGCCCCACAAACGCACACTTGGCAAAGATACTGGAGCGGCTTGCCATTTTCTTCTTCAGTCCCTTTTACAAATCAGGCAAACAGGATTAAGGGACTTTCTCAGAGTAACACAACTAGGAAGAATCTAAACAGAATCTGAACTCGGGTCTTTCTGCCTCCAAGCACAGTATTCTATCCACTGAGCTACCTAGCTGCTTAAGAAAACTAGTGAGATGATTTAAAATAATGCATTGTCTAAAACACTGAAAATCTCGAATTCTCTTTCTTCCTTCCCTCCTCTTCCAGGAGCATTTCTACAGTAAACATCAAGCAGCATCTTACTCATTCTCATGAAAGGCAAGAAGGACTTTTACCACTGCCAGACATTAATGTGTTTTTTTTTCTCTTTGAGGCTACTGTTGCCATAATGATATAATTAACCACATGGATACTCAATGATTCCTGTCTGAAATAGCTGCTTCAATGAATAATATAATGACATTTCTCACTTTAAAAAAAGTCAATGAATAAAAAGGCAAGTAATGAGGCACAGGGAAACAAAACAAAACAAAAATTATAAACTTGAGGAGAAAGCAAAAAATTCTCAAGCTCCCTAGAAGAAGTAATTTCATTTCTGTAGCAAAATTGAATCATTTAAGAGTCACATTATAACCATGTATTTGCACATATTTTTACGGTTTATAATGCACTTTACTTATAATGACACTATGAGGTTGGTAGGATAAGCATTATTATTGCTTTCAATAGAGGAAACTGAGTTTCAGAGGGAAAGTGATTTGCCCATCATCACCAAACTAATGGGTTTCAGAGCTGAATTTCTGGCTTATTGTTCTTTCCACCATGTCACCTCTTTTCAGATGTGCTGGCCATGTAGTAATCAAAGTTAAAAAACAATTTGTTAAGGAAGCAAGGGGTTAATAATCAGACATTTTGAAGCCATATGGATGAAAGTTCTCAGGAAGATGACTGCAAGTAATCATGTTGGAAGACCAGATGAGTCATCCGGAAGACATACTACATCAAAGTACTGGGAAGTTAACAAGGTGGTCTCTGGGGTACACATCCCAAGCCCCAGCATTCTGGGACATTGGGATAAGAGAGGAGTATAGAGAAGGCTTGCCATTCTGGAATCACTTTTATTTTTATATCTAAACTAACAGACTCTCTCTTTAGACTTCCCTGATGCCTTTATTACATAGTGAAAAACCTCTGGTTTTCTGGATCCGGTCTTTCTTCAAATGGACATTCTGGATACACCTCTTCCCTTATCCTAGTACCACCACACTGGTGCATTTGTTGATAACATTGCTACCTTCCTCTCACCTCTCTCCCATCCCCATTTTTGGAGTAGAAATAGAATCAGACAAGTCTCCTGAATAAGCCCTCCCCCCTTCCTACAAAATTCTGGTTTTTATCGTTGTACCTAAGCACTCCTATTAGAGGGAGAGAGGAATGAATGTCCAGAATAACCTCAGTACTAGATTGGAGAAGAGAGTGGTTCCTTAGTGGATGGTTTGACTCACCTAAGGCTTGAATCTACACCCTTCAGAGAACAGGCTGCATCACTTTTGATCCAGATATATCCTTATTCCTTGCTCATAATCCAACAGGATTCAAGTCAAGATATGCAAGGCTTCTCAGAGTTAAAAATGTGTTGAATCAAGGTCTTTTGCTTTATAGCACTTTGTGGTTAACTGGCTTTTTTTTTGGGAAAACTCTAAATTCTGCCTCAAATTAAGTTGTAATAGATATGTATTAGACATGTAATAGATATAGCAATTTATTTATTTATTTATACTCATTTATTATTTATTAATACCTAGCAGACTTATTTATCAATACTTAGCAGAATGGAAGATAGGAACCACAAACACTTATCTCAAGCCTGTTAAGAATTTGGGATGTCATTGATACAGCTACTCTCTTCCAACTTGTCTATTCTTATTGTGGTAAAAACAAACCATCATCAGGGTAGCTAGCCAACCCTCCGGGATGAATTTCTTCATGTTTTTAAAACTAAACAGATGCTCAGAGACCAGATAGCATCCATGTCTAATTGGTACTTACAGCCTTCTCCACTTGGTAGGGCCTGTGAATACTGGAACTCTCCTAGCGTAATTTTCCCTAATTCCCAGTCCTCTTTGTTTCACAAAAATATACACATATGAAAACACAGGCATAGAATGAGTAGTCTATAACTTGTGCCTCTTTCTCTTTGTTAATGAATACACCCAAGGATGAGATTCTTTGCTGAATTCTAGACAACACATCTATGATCTCATAGAACAAAAATAACAGGACAAGGTATTTGAACAACAGACCTTTTAGAATAGATTTATGTTAACCAGTATAGTACAATAAATGTTTTGAATCTCCTTGTTCACTGAGCCAATTAAGAGTGTTGATAACCCCAGACAAGGATATCTATTAACATTTCAAAAGTAGTTTTGTCCTCATTTGAGATAAAAATCTATTTAAATCTATGTCTAATCTAATGTAATCTAAATCTATCTAGTGACTGGAGAGTAGTAAATGACTTTCATTGAAAATTGTAAAGGCATTCAATAAATATTCAGTAAATGACTACTCTGAACCAGGCACTTTATTAAATACAGGAGATAAGACAAAAACAAACAGTCCCTGCACTCAAAGATCTTAATTCTATAGGTAAAAACAACATGTGCACAGAAATGAAATGCATAGTAGACATAAAATAGTTTCTTAAGAGAGGATTCTAGCAATTGTGGAGAGTAGAGGTGGGAGTGAAGTGGAAGGAGAAGGAATCAAGCTAGCTTACAGTGGCACTTGAAATGAGCTTTGAAGGAATCTTGAGATTTAAGGATTCAGAAGTGATAAGGGACTACATTGCCAGACATGGAAAAGAGACTGTGCAAAACTGTACTGGGAGGACATAGAATATTATATGCTGGTTACAGTAAACTTGTCAATTTGGTTGAAACATAGACTGTATGAAGGTGAAGAATGAGAAATGATACTGGAAAGTCAGAATGAAGGCCAAATACAACAGGTTTCAAAAGCCAAAGAGAGAATTTTTTTTTAAAAAATTATTTATTTATTATAACTTTTTATTGACAGAGCCCATGCCTGGGTAATTTTTTTTTTTTTTTTTACAACATTATCTCTTGCACTCACTTCTGTTCTGACTTTTTCCCTCCCTCTCTTCACCCCCTCCCCAAGATGGCAAGCAGTCCTATACATGTTAAATAGGTTACAGTGTATCCTAGATACAATATATGTGTGCAGAACTGAACAGTTCTCTTGTTGCACAGGGAGAATTGGATTCAGAAGGTAAAAATAACCTGGGAAGAAAAACAAAAATGCAAGCAGTTTACATTCATTTCCCAGTGTTCTTTCTTTGGGTGTAACTGCTTCTGTTCATCCTTGATCAATTGAAACTGTTAGATCAAATAGAGAATTTTCTACTTTATTTCAGAAGAAAAGAAAGCCATTAGAGCTTGGAGAGTACAGAAGTGACACAGCTAAACCAGACCTGTGCTTTAGGGATATCAGTCTAATATAAACATAAAAAACAAATAAAAATAATTAAATTTGGGGTAGTTTAAGAGGGAGGGTAGGTTCTCTTGGAAGGGGCAGAGAGGAATCAGAAAAGCCTTTAAGAAAAAGATGATGTTTGTATTGGGTCATGAAAGATGATGGAGAGTTGAAAAGGGAGTGCATTTTAGACATGGTAGATGGTCAGTGCAAAAGCAATGAGTCAGGAGATGGAGAATTGCATAAGATGAAAAGAGATAGTGCCAGTTTGGCTTGATCATATGGGGTATGGGGGAATCATGTCCAGTGATGCCATAAAGTTAGATTGGAACCAAGCTGTGGCTATAAAGATGGTATATGTACCATATACCAGAATTTTAAACGCAGATAGGGTTGAATGAACCAAAAGAAACAATGAAGCTTTGTCTAGTAGCTTGTACTATCATGCCCACTTTTGGGAGACATGAAAGAGCAATCATGGCTTGGTGCCCTTGGGAATTCTGCCTAGTAATATACATATCTGAGTGACCTGTTTTATTTGGTACACTCAGCATAACATGAAATTTAGAAGTGTTTATGTTGAACTGGTTTAAATTTATTCTCTCACTAAATTATAGTTGATGATGTGTCAATAAATGAAAACAAGAAAATGCTACATAACTCAGAAAATCCAGTCAATTTTCCAAGGTTTCTAAATAGGGGACTGTATCATATATTCAGAAGACTTTAGTTTCACAAGAGTTGCCTATAGGTTCAGGGTTCAAGTACTACTTGGGTTGTCCATTTTAGAAGAGGAGATATATATATATATATATATATATAGTTTTAAAATACCATTCATGTTTCAATACTAAGTTTTTAAGTAACTTGTACACTGAAGTTTAAGAATACAAAGAAACTAGCTGTATACTAGGGAGATATGTAAAAAGTGATCTTTAGGCCATTAAAAAAAAAATCATCATTTGATATTTTAAGAGTGCAGCCGTAGGGAAGAGAATGTGGAATTCTAAAATACTTAAAAATTGACCTTGGACTATAAAAAAGTAATTTTTTCTGTCCTGTTCTATTAAGCACTTAAAATAATTTCTTACTCATATTTCATTCTTAAATAAGAAAACAATCTTTAAAGAGTAACTGATTTGTAATGGAAAAATTGGATAGTTCATCTATTTATATATACTAATTTCTATATTTCTCTATGTCTTCCAACTGTCTCATAACACACAGCAAAGAAATGCCATGATGTAATGCTGCTCCATTACAGTTCACTGTACTGGCTGTTTACTTCTTATCTAAGGCCAGGAGTCTCTTGGAATGAGAGACTGGAAGACTAAGAGGTTGTGATAGAAACAGTATACTTGGATTTCAGCAAGCCTTCTGGAAAAAGTTCCTTATATCTCTAAGAACTAGAAGGAGAAAAATATTCTTTTTATACAGTTAGATAGGTATAGTTTAAAATGTATGCCTATACTCAGAAAAGAGTGATTGATGGATAAGTATAAATGAGGATGAAAGTCTCAAGTGTGTTGTTGCCTCAGGGATTGACTCTATTGTGTTCGACATTTTTATTAGTGATTTGTGCAAACCATTACCAAAGTGCTTGGTCTCCCATGGCTTGGGTTCAATTTTGAGAATCTCTGTCAAAATTTTATGTGGCTCTTACCCCCAACATAAAGTTTCTCCTGGCAACATTAGAATTTGGATTAAGAGCCCTAAGCTTCCATGAAGGGACTGGCTAACAAAAAACTGAATCCAAGATAGGTTTTATTTAATACAACACAGTAAATGCACAAGCTAATAAACAGTCAAAACAACTTCCTTTCTCTTCAAGAGTCCTAGGACCTTATGCAATTTACTTTATAATAGCACTTTGGGAAAGATTTTTATGCAAAAGGAAATAACTGAAGGTTATGTAAGAATCAAAAAGCTCCCTCTTTTTTGATGGGCTTCCACCTGTCTAGGGATCTATACAATCTTTCTAACCTATAATATTATCCTGGGTAGAGTTCATTTTGCCCCCAATAGTAAAATACTCAAGGTTGTTGGGGAGGCAATGTGGTTTTGAAGTCAGAAGACTAAACAAGTGTGTGTTCAAAGGAAAGCATTTAGGATAGTAAGGACTGGTTGGAGAAACTAAGGATAGTCATCCTGGAGAAGAGATGGAAATGAAATAGGCATAATAAAAGATTTCAAGTTTTAGGACTTTAGAAGTTTTTTAGAAAGATTAGATTTCTAGTTCATTCCAGGGAAGAGAAAAGGAAATAAATGCTTTTATATGTTATATTGTCAATATACAAATGCTTATATAATTTCTATGTACCAGGTACTATGTTAAGCTTTTTACAAATAATTTATTATTTGATCCCCATAACAACCTTTTGAAGCAGATACAATTACTCCCACCTAAAAGCTTAAAAAACGGAGGCATACTGAGGCTTAAAAAAAACGGAGGCATACTGAGGCTTAGATCTTGAACTCAGATTTTCCTTCTTCTAGGCTTAATGAAGTCAGTCTATATATCAGGCCACCTAACTGTTTCCAGGGCGAAGGCTAAAAGACAGTAGAAGTTACAGAGAGAAAGGATTTTAACTCTCCTTAACAGAAAACCTCTTAATAAATCAATATTAAATCCTCTGTTTGACTTTTAAAGTTTTTCATAACCTGGATCCATTCTAACTTTCCAGTCCCCTTATAACTTACTCCTTACTCCTTCTCTTTGTACTTGCAATTCAATCACATTCTATCTCTTCTCTCTGGCATTTCCATTGGCTATCTTCAATACCTGGAACTTTCTCCATGCTCACTTCTGCCTTCTATTTTCCCCAGTTTCATTTAAAGTTCCAGCTAAACCACCATCTCTGAAAGAAGCCTTTCCAAGTTTTTTCTAATCTTACTGTCTGCTGAACACCTCTAATTCACCGTATCTATTTCATTTATACATAGATGTTCCATGTTTTCTCCTTTATTAGAGTGTGCATAGTCCCAGGATTTAGCACAGTGCCTAACACATAGCAGGTGCCTAATAAATGCTTGTTAATAAATGCCAAAAGGAGGGGAAATTATATAAGCATTTGTATATTGACTATATAACATATATAAGCATTTATCTGGAATGAACTAGAAATCTAATCTTTAGATTACATACAAAGGATATCAGTAGTCACTTCCCAGTAGGGGGAAGAAGGGGAAAAATTGGAACAAAAGGTTTTGCAATTGTCAATGCTGAAAAATTATCCATGCATATATCTTGTAAATAAAAAAGCTATAATAAAAAAAAGAGCTTTTAAAAAAAGAATATTTTGTTTAATATTTATTATTAGAATCCTGCTTCTCTGACAAACAACTTTTAAAAACCTGAAGATCAGAGCGGACAATGGCTTTTGTATATAATCTCACTTACCCAACCTACTTAGGTTTAATTCTTAAAGTATTTCATTCAATATCTAGGGTACTGACTTGAATGTGGATCACATTTTAAACTATATAATCATAAAAATTTGAACAAAATGGTATAGAGTCAGGAAACCATGTCATATAAAAAGGAGCTGAAGGATCTTGGGAAGCTCATCCTTTTAGGAAATAAATTAGAGTCATGAGAGTTCTTCAGTTACGTATAGAGATATATTGTATAATGGGGCATAAACTTTTCTGCATTACTGCAGAGGACAAAACCGGAACAAATGAATGAAAAAAATTAAAAGGCAACAGAATTTGGCTGAAAAGAGGAAAATATTTTCAAAAAAATATGAATCATTTAACAATGGATTTTTAACAAGAATTTAGAGAATTCTCCTGTACCACTGAATTCTCTGTGGCTACAAGTCATTTAAACAAAAACTAGATGACCATCTGCCAAGATAATTAATTGGATAAGAAGTTAGACTTCATGACTAAGGACCCATCCAACTCAAAGGATCTATGGCAAATTTGTTGTTAAGAATAAAAAAATGTGAACTTTGCTGAGGACCTGTTTTATATTCAATATTTTGTTAGCCTGAGTCTTTTCATGGAAACTTAGGGCTCTTAATCCAAATTCTGATGTTGCCAGGGGAAACTTTAGGTTGGGGGCAAGAGCCATATAAAATTTTGACAGACTCTCAAGACTGAATTGGAGAATTTTGCACTGAACATCCTGTTCAGCCTCTTTCTTCCTCTCTATCCTTGTTCGTGGAGAAAACAGCAGAATACAAAAAAGGAAATGCTCATTTAATTTGACTGAAAATGGTAGAAAGGAGATAAAGACAAGCAATTGCTAAATTAGGTTATCTAGTTCTCAATGTGCCTTTTTTAGTCATCAGGTTTTAGTGTGGTTGGCTAGATTTAGTATCTTTAAATGTTGGTGTCCAGGGGATAGTAGGAAACAAAATTAAACACAGAAACAATGTTCTTATTTTTTTTATTTTAAGATACACCAAGTTTAAAAAACAGGCCAACATGCCCTTTTTCCTTATGTGGCTATGCAATGAACAACCTGGCTCTTCTGTAACTTAGCAGTTTTAAAAGTCTATTTTTAGCCAGTATTATTGCAGATGAATCACATTTACCGTTGACAGTTAATATCCAGAGCCCAACCAGTTCTACTAATGACTGGTCATCCTACAACATCTCTTTCCACTCTTCTAAGGAGCTGAATTGCAGCTCAAAAGGATGAAACTCAAATGCAAAGCCAGCAAACACACTGTTCCAAACCGTAAGAAAGTATGGAATATTTATCAAATAAAAATATGTTTAGCAATGAATTGTTTGCACTTGAGGACCTATTTCCTATCCAAGGATTAAATATGGCTCAAGCCCAAGAGAATCAGTTCAAAGATATTTTCACCTGTGTTTCCAAACAAAAATTCCATCTCTTACAAGAAACCTTTCCCTGCCCTCCTTAATGTGTTTGCCCTTCCTTGGAGATTACCTCCAATTTAACAGGAGCTTACACTCATACCTATGCTTGACATTTGTTTGCGAGCTCCCTCTCACTTTCCTTGAGTTCTTGGGCAGCAGAGAATGTTAGCTTTGCTTTGTATCCTCAGGGATTGGTGGAGTATCTGATACACAGTAGTCACTCAATAAATGCTCCAAGTCACTAATAATCAGAGAAATGCAAATTAAAAAAAAAAAAAACCAAAAACTTTGAGATGCTACCTCACATCTATCAGACTGATAAGATTACCAAAGAGGAAAATGACAGATTTTGGAGGGATTATGGAAAAAAACAAGTTACTAATATCTATGGGTGGAGCTATATATTGGTAATTTGTAACTACGCCCAGAAAAGTTACCTAACTTCCCAAACCCTTTTACCCACCTATACTACCTGTAGACCAACAGCTAATTAAAAAAAAAGCTTCATTGAAAAAATAAAAATAAAAATACTTAAAGACTCGATTTTTTTATTCCCGTTATCAATTACTTTAATCCTTTTACAGAGCTAGCCTAAAATTAACCTTCATTTTGCCCTGTGAATGGATGCTCCCATCTTCTTACTATCCTTTGTAATCCAAACTAACCAAAAGATGAAAATATCCCTGGCTCCAGCAGTTTAGAAGCTAACAAGTCTCCACCAGGATAAAGTGATCTGCATTTGAAAAAAGACTGAAAAAGTTTATTAACAAAGGACTTAAATGATATTCACAAATATTTGCTATATATAAATAGGATACTTTTGCAAATATATCTACATACTTTCTTCTATATATAAAAAGTACCTCAAAAGAAAACACTCTCAGTGAATAACTAAAATGATGGGGATTTGTGAATGCATAAATTCCAGAAGAATTTTTAAATAAGAATTAACTGGACAAACGTTAGCAAAAAGTGCATTATTATGAGTTGTCAACTGTAACGTGGATTATTAAACAAAACGATATCATGACAACATGTGTTACATAGACATAATCTGTCTTTAGATGCATGAATAAATTTATGTAAATCCAGGTCCCTTTTGCTTGGTTAGTTCAACATCACCATATGTACCTTTTTTTTTTAAACCACACATCCTTTCAAATTCTATATCATAGAGACTCAGAGAGTCTATGGATTCTATAAATCTGTATCTATATTAATAACCATTCAGCAATCATTCTACCCTATTAATCTGATACTGGAGAGTATCGGAGATTTTTATTTTGGGATGAAATTTCCAATTTGCTAATTACCTCTCCACAAATCAAGTAAATAATAGCCAATTCCCTATTTGTCTTCACAGACAGATAAAAATAAACCTAGCATAACTGGTTTGGTCAATAATTTTAATTAAGATCACCCAGCTAATGCTGAACACTATCACACAAAGAAAACAAAACAAATTGTCACTTCTACTAAATAGTACTGTGTCCATAAAAATGAAGTTATCTATCATGAAGAAATAAAATCACCCAATTTCAGTGCTGAGTGATTTCAACTCCAGCTTTACTCAATCTAAGACCAGTTTTGTGATGAAGGCATGTTGTTGTTGTTTTGTTCACTAAAATCTTGAAATCAAACAATGAAGGAGGGGTGTTGGCTGATGGTTACTTGTGGGAAGGAAAGAAGGAGAAAGGAATAAAACTTTATGATAATACAATTATGGGCAGATTAACCAGTTTACTGTGTCTAACTTGCTGGACAACTGTGGCCACACCTTTTATTTTGCAAGTAGGAAAATTGAGGCTGATGATGTTAAAACAGCTACTTTAGAGCTTAGCCAAGACTAGAAGTTTGGTGAAATTCTCTCTCTACCACATATGCTGCCATTCCATTCAATTTTATTTAATTCAATTCTATTCAACAAACACTTACCACTTACTATGTACAAGGTACTTGGTTAAGGGTCAGAGACAAAGATAACTTCTACCTCAGGGAATCTAAATTTTATGGGGGAAAGAGGAAATAGAACATGGAGATAAATATACAAAATATATAAAAGTTAAGACAAAGTAATTTCAAGTATAAAGGATAAAACAGTAAAAATATGGCAATCAAGACATATTAATGAATAAAAATTGAAAACTGAACAGAATTTTCCTCCTCTATATACCCTTTCTAAAAGAATAAGATTTACATTGTTATTTCACATAAACAAAACAGATGCTTTCTTTTGGTAGAAAGGAGAGAGGGAGTTAACACAAAAATCCCAGATACCATTGGTATTTCCATATATCCTTTCCTAGCCCATCCTCTAGAGTCAATGACCAATGCATCAAGAATTTGCCAAGAGAAACAATGAAGTCACTGATCCTACAAAGTTTGAGAGCATCATCCAATTTGCCTCTTTGTTTTCTTCTTCAAGATGTTTAATTACTTCTCATTATTCCTCATTTGTGATTGTTGGCAGAACATGTATTCTCAACTACTACTGTAAACAAGTGAGCATATTCACTCCTTCCCTTCAGTAGTTTCTGATACTACAGATAATTGGTCATTGTTAAATGTTGTTAAAACAATATGGGGTTGGCTTCATCAATGGATAAAAATGTTACCTCTTCCTATGCCCTAAATGATGAGAGTTCTAAAAGCACTCAAATCACTTTTGACATACATTTACACCATGTAGAAAAACAATTTTCAACTTAAGTCACACCTGTGTATTTAGATAATTTATAGATCTTCTTAAACTTTTTTCCTTTACAATCCCTTATCTGCCCAAGAAATTTTTATGTGATCCCAGCTATTTAAATATATAAAATCAAACATTTACAGATAATAAATCATAACTCTGTGGCCCTACATTCAGTTACAGAATCCCATATGGGGTCGTAACCCACAATTTAAGAAGTTTTGTTTTATAGTACATGAACTATTCAGCATGTTTTAACTTGAATTCAAAAATGTTGGATTTGCTGAATAACTAAATGTGTTACGTAAGACTAATATTAACTCTATATAGATTCCACAGAAAGGCTTTTTAATTCAACTGCCTAATTTTATGGTCTCAGGATATGGTACTATTTATGAAACTTAGCTACGGCAGAAATTTCATTTACAAATCTTTGAATATGGAAAGGCAGAGGAGATACATTAAGGGTTTGTCTCATTGATTATTTGTAATATCAGCATCTAGCACAGTTCTTGAGATATAACTAGCTCTTAATAAAAGCTGAAAAGGGAAAAAAAAACATTTTTAGATGTTGAGAGGGAGCGTGTATTACTTGTAAGCTACAAATTTACAGCCTAGAAGAGACAAAATTGATACAATTTATATAGTTAAAGTAAAAGCCAGCAGAAACAAAATTGGTTCAATTTATATAGTTAAAGTAAAAGCCAGCATTTAATAAAGGACATAAATATGATAGTAAGTGACATAAGTAATATATGAAAGATGATTCATCCTATCTTGTGAAAACAACTTGAAACTATCTAAGGGAACAGGCTTCAAATTCAAAGTATTGAAAAAGGAAAGAAGAAAAAAGTATTCTCCTACTAAAAGCACTTACTATGTGTCAGGCACTGTGTAAAGCACTTTGTAATTTTTATCTAACTTGTCTCACAACAAATCTGGAAGGTAGACATTATTATTATAATACCCATTTTACAGGTGAAATAACTGAGGCAGACAGAACTTAAAAGAGATTTGCGCTGGGTCACATAGCACAAGTATCCGGGGCTTAATTTGAATTCAGGCCTTCTTGACTACAGAGCTAACACTATCCACTGAACCACCTATATACTTCTTCCCTAGGGAAGGAATTTTATCATGTAGAAGTTGATAGTGTTAAGGTAATGGTGAGAAACTTTTTTTTTTGGTGGTAGTGGTAAGGATTGTAAAGATTAAATAAGATAATATTTGTAAATTGTTTAGCACAGCAACTGATACATAGTAACAGGTGTCTAATAGTCTTTCCTTCCTTCCTTCCTTCCTTCCTTCCTTCCTTCCTTCCTTCCTTCCTTCCTTCCTTCCTTCCTTCCTTGCTATCTTCCTCACTTCTTTCCTCTCTCCTTCCCTTTCTTCCCTCTCTCCCTCTAAGACAGCATGTCATAGACATTTTATAGAAGTAGGTAATAAAATAGTTGACAAAATAGCATTATTCAAAATTATTACTATTTTTAATAACTACTTATTAAAATTGTTATGTATTTTAAAATGTTCATTCCGGGAAAAAAGGGGTTTGTATAAAAGATTAAAGGCATAAACCCCCCTGATTTTGTTACCCCTGCTTCATTTTATAGATAAAGATACTGAAGCCTTAAAGGGTTAAGTTATATTCCTAAGGTTGAATTTACAAGGGGAGACAGAGCCAAGAGGAGAATGGTCATTTCCATACTAACCCAGAATTCTTTTCAATACTACAGTGCAAAGTTTCAGTCAAGGAACCAGAACGGGGACTAGGACCAGGTCTTTTACTATTTTAATCCAAGACTGTTTGACCTAGAAGTTTTTGCTAGGAGTACAGAACATTCTGTTACACTTCTTTGTGATGGGTAAGAGGTTATTCTTGATTACTCTGCAGCAGTGAAATCACACTGCAGGAGGGAAATCACAGATAAGTATCTAAAGCTTTGGCTAAGAGAATCATCAGAAAAAGTACTGGACCTGGTGTCAGGAAGACCCAAGTTCAAATCCTCCCCAGATTGTGACCCTGGACAAGTTAGTTAACCTCTCAGCCTCTGTTTCCTCATCTATAAAATTGGAATAATAACAGCATGTAGGGATCAACTGAGATTATTTGTAGAATCTTTTGTAAGCCTTAAAATGCTATAAAGAATGCTAGCTATTATATCTTTCAAAGAAAACTGTGTGCACTATGGCAAAGAAAAAATGATCAAATCCAAAGAGAGGATTCCATTAAAATACACACTTAGAGTTAAATATTTTTTGTCATTGGATTGTAAGCTCCTAGAGAGTGGGGATTATTTTGTGCCTCTTTTTTGTATCCCTAGACCTTAGCACATATCCTGGCACTTAGTAAGTCCTTAATAAATGTTTACTGGTTGGTATCAGTTAAATGTCAGTTTAACAAAAAATGTGGATGCTTATAAAGGTGTGAAAGGCTAGATAGATGAAAGCAAAGATATATTAATATATGCAAAATTTTATCAATATGGGTATTTCCTTTACTAATGGAGACTATATAACCTTATTAGAGGATAATTTTTGAGATATTGTTCCACATAACTATAGCTTTTGCCATGTGATTTCACTGACGGAACAATGTCAATATAATGGTGGTTCAGCTTCATTGCTGGTGGCTCAACTGATTGATCATTTAAAACAGGATCCTATGTTAAGGGGGGAATTTGGAAAAGAGAGACAATAGGATCAATAATTTCAAGAAAACTCCCCACAAGGAAATATTCTCCATCAATGCAGTTCACCAGCTCATCTGCAATTTATCATCTCAGAAATTTATCCAGGAAAAGTGAAATGGCTTACCCAGACTAACAAAGCTAACATGTATTAGAGACCTTATTTGAATTCAGTTAGAAGAGTCTTCCTGGCTCCAGATCCTATGCTCCATCCTCAATGTCAGCTACATCCGTAATATCTGACACTAGCTGTGTGACCCTAGGTAAATTATTTGACACTGTTTGCCTCAGTTTCCTCATGTATAAAGTAGAGAAGGAAATGGTACTGGAGAAGAAAAAGATACTGCAGTATCTTTGCCAAGAAAACCCCAAGTGAAGAGTCAGACACAATGAAAATGACTGAATAGCAATAAGAATAGTTCTTTGATAAGGTTTCTTAAACCTTTTTTGTGTCAGAGATCTCTTTGGCAATCTAGTGAACTCTGATCTCTTCGTAAAATAATGTTTTTAAATGCATAAAATAAAAAGGCAAAGGAGTACAAAAGAAACCAATTATATTGAAGTACAATTATCAAAATTTATTTAAAAAAATCATGTACTTCCTCGTTAAAAACCACAGATTATAGCAATTCAAAGATACTTATGAAATTCAAATATATTTCCATTTAAACATATAATGAAGGAAGCACATACTTTAAAAGAGAAAATTAGTTTGCTCATAGAAATATAAAATAGGATTCAAATTATTAATTTGCTAATATTCTACACAGTTTATATGTTTTGGTCTTTAGCTTTGACAATATATTGGGAATGCAGATGTGTTTTGTCAAAAATGGGAAAAGCGACTTCTATCAAGAGTTAAAAATTGGTGATTTTCTCATTCTAGACATTGAAAAATGCCTTCCAGAAGTAGCTGCTCTGAACACATACCCCAAACACCAACCAACAAATACAGTGAGGATCCTGCCATCCAGGGCGTCAAAACAATGAAGAGGGGAAATAAAAAGAATGATTATAGCCTTGAGACCAATCCTGTCCTCAGAAGTCCCAAATCAGATACTACACAGAATGGAAATTCTCCCAAAGAAGCCAATCTCTCGAGAGATGACTTGTTATTCCTCCTAAGCATTCTGGAAGGAGAAGTGCAGGTCAGTTACATTTTGAGTCATTATCCATATTTCAATTTTAAATTTGGTATACATTCTGCCACGCATTCATATGTTATATGTATTTGCATGCCCTTGACAGCCTATGGTCATGCGTGCGCAAGCACAAGTTCTCCCCCCCACCATCCCTTCTGCCAACGAGGAGAGCAATTAATCATCTTTAAACGAGCTGTCATTAAGACATGCTATTGGAATGCATGTTGTGAAAGGTCACATCCTCAGCTTCAATGCACCAACATGCATCTATAACAATAATACCAGGTGACTTCTGGGGTGGTTTTCAATAACAATAGCTGCTTTTGTACCCAGTTCTACACTTACTATATTAACCTACTGGAAAAGCCTAAAAGCAACTGTTGAGACTTGGAAAATCTTGTTACCTACATTTGAAAATTCAATGAAATAAAAAATTAAATGCTAGTTTAAAAAGAGGTATCAAGTTAACTAAATACTTATAGGTAAGATGAAAGTAGGAGGACAAAGGAACCCATCTCCATTGCTTTCTCTTCAGTAAGAACTACAATTTAACATTAACTATGTTTGAAATGTCAGAACCATTGTTATACTGAATAAGAAGTTACTTGCTGCTAATTCAGACAGCCTGTTTTTATGTACCTTGTGTTCCAACAGGCTAGAGATGAAGTCATAGGCATTTTAAAGGCTGAAAAAATGGACTTGGCTTTGCTGGAAGCTCAGTATGGGTTTGTCACTCCAAAAAAGGTGTTAGAGGCTCTCCAGAGAGATGCCATTCAAGCAAAGGTTGCTCCGTGGCAGGAGGACATCTATGAGAAACCAATCAATGAGGTATGTACCATATAAGGTGCTCTAACAGGAAACTTTAAAGTATATTTGTAAGGTGGAAGAATCTGACAGCTTAGCCAAGTACCAAGCTTAGCTGGTAAAAACCTTCTTTTGTATTCTTCAATATTTAAATAACTGGAAGAGGAAGCATACTAAAGGCAGAATATGACATGATAAAATTCAATACCATATGGCTTAAGGAAAATCAAGAACAAAACAGGAACAGTATTCTTCTGCTAAGTTTTCTTTCTCAGACATCAAACTGAAACTACCAAATGATAAAGAATTTGTTTAAAAGGAAAAATGAGAAGACAGAGATTAGAACATCTTCCAGGGGCTTGTAGGTTAATATCTTAGGCAATAATAAAAAACAGATAAAGTTCAACTGCAGAAGTTAATTTTTTTTAACAGTGAGATATTATGTCATAGAAACTTTGAGCATGAATGGAAATGACCTGAAGAGCTATCCAAGAAATAATTTTTGAAAACATACACTTCTGTCATGTATTTTGCATAAGTGCATACTCTCTTTTTCCTTCAAAATTTTAAAGGCAGCAAAAAACTTTTCAACACCAAGTTTGCTCAGCAATTGCAATGATAGATATAAATAATGTTCTAAACATGGCAACCATGGTGCAAATGTATAGTGGCTTCTGAGTCTTTGGCTGACACTTCTCAATTGTCTTAGGATTGTTTTAGCCTTTTTATTTTCCTTTGAAGCTTTGATGGGATTATTTTTTAAATCAATTTCTCATTAAAAAAATAAGTTGGGGATGCGAAGCACATACTAAAACTGAAGATCATGAAGGCATAATTTGGACAAACTTCTCCACATGACTCTGGCAGCAGAGTTCAGCACTGACCTCTAATATCCTTGCTATTCTCGTCTTCTATGTCTCCTGAGAAAGAGACTCCCAGTCTTGCCAAATTGTGAAGGAGTTTGGTCATGTAAATCAGCATCGCTGAGGGGTTGGGCCTAGACCACCCAAAATTTGCTGACTTATGATTTAATCCAAATTTTAAGCATGGGGAGCCAAAGCTAAAACTCAAGAATATTAAACCATTCTACTGGCTCCCAACAAATTAAAAGCAATACAGGATCACAGATACATCTCCAAATATTTTAACAATTAGAACCCCTATCACCGGTTCCACAGTAATAAGCCAACAAATTCCTACAATACAAATTAAAAATCATAGGGCATATGCTGTGACAAAATTCCAAACCAAGTTGATAAAATATAGCAAATAGATCAACCCCAGTGCTATAGTATAGTAACATTAAATTTCAGTTACAAAATAATTCTTTTAAAAATCACCAAAATTAAAACCCCATTCATTTTCTCCAAATGCCTAAAATATAAGTACTTTCCTTTTTTTTTTTTCTTTTTTCTTTCTTTCTTTCTTTATTTTTTAAATAAGTTTTTATTGATAGAACTCATGCCAGGGTAATTTTTTACAGCATTATCCCTTGCATTCACTTCTGTTCTGATTTTTCCCCTCCCTCCCTCCACCCCTTCCCCCAGATGGCAAGCAGTCCTTTACATGTTGAATGGATTGCAGTATATTCTAGATACAATATATGTGTGCAGAACCGAACAGTTTTCTTGTTGCACAGGGAGAATTGAATTCAGAAGGTATAAATAACCTGGGAAGAAAAACAAAAATGCAAGCAGTTTATATTCATTTCCCAGTGTTCTTTCTCTGGGTGTAGCTGTTTCTGTCCCTCTTTGATCAAGTAAGGCTCTTTTTATCGAAGAGATCCACTTCCATCAGAATACATCCTCAAACAGTATCGTTGTTGAGGTATATAATGATCTCCTGTTTCTGCTCATTTCACTCAGCATCAGTTCATGTAAGTCTCGCCAGTCCTCTCTGTATTCATCCTGCTGATCATTCCTTACAGAACAATAATATTCCATAACATTCATATACCACAATTTACTCAATCATTCTCCAATTGATGGACATCCTTTCATTTTCCAGCTTCTAACCAATAAGTACTTTTCTCAGCACAAAGCCTTAGTGTAGCCATGTTGAACTTCTTTACTATATTTTAAAATATATTCTGTTGAGTCCTTCCTTCATTCTGCTGTCTACAACTTCAACTCACCTATGCCTTGAGACGCCATGAGTCTTTTTGAACCACATGGATCTTTCCCTACTCTGAATTCATCCTCTATGTATTGTCTACACAATTTGTCAGTTTATTTACAAAAAGCATTATCTTACTAGCTAATTATTTCATGTCTTCTCAACAAGTTTGTAAGCATTTTAGTCACTTAGTGTAAAAAGCCTGAAAAGGGAGGAGGTAAGTTATGAAGGGTTTTAGACACCTGAGGATTTTATATTTGATTCTGGAACTGATACAGCTTATTGTGGAGAAGACAACATGGTCAGACTTGCACTTTAGATGAAGATCACTTTATTAGCTGATTGAAGTATAGTCTGGAATGGGGAGACACTTATGACAAGTAGGCTCCTCAGTAGGCTAACAGACACAGTAGCAGTGTCAGAAGAGAGCAGGGAAAGTATTCAAGAGATATTACAAAGGTAAAAAAATCTGTAGATGAAATACAGGGAGTGAAGGAAAGAGTGAGAAAACAATTATGACAACAATTCTGGATGATGTGAAGAAGGTGGCACCCTACAAAAGTAAAAGGAAAATTTGGAGGGGAAAGGGAATATTGGGGAGAAAGATAATGATTTCAGTTTTGGACACATTGAGTTTATGATACCTACAGAATATTCAGTTTGAGAGGTCTGAAGATGGAGATGCAAAATTAGTTGTCAGGAAAGAGGTCAGGGCTAGAAAAAAACAAACTTCAGAATCATTAATATAGAAATAACTGAATCCATGGGAGCTGGGGAGATCATCAAATGAAACAGAAGGAGAAGAGAGATCAAGCAGTGGACAGACACATAGGAGGAGAACCCTGAGAGAATAGTGTCCTGCAAACCTAAAGAGGAGAACTTCTTAAGAAGTGTCAAATGCTGCAGAGAGATCAAGAAGGATAAGGACTGAGAAGAGGCCATTGTATTTGGCAGTTTAAAAATAATTAGTAACTTGAAGAGAGCAGCTTTGATTCAATGATGAAGTCAGAAGAATTCTCAGAAAGTTAAGAGAAGGAAGGAAAGGAAGTGGAGGCACTTATTGTAGAAAGACTTCTCAAAAAGTTTAACTACAAAAGGCTAAATTTAGGGTGTTAGAGATACAAGAAAATAACAGAAATGGAAGGATAAAGTGAGTTTTTTTTTTTTTTTAAGGCTAGGAGAAACATGGACATGTTTGTAGGCAGCTAAAAGATATTGAGAAACTGATGATAAGTGAGAGGGTGAAGATGACAGGAGGGACAATTTATTGAGACAAGATGGAATGGGATTGCTTGTGCAGGTAGAGAGGTTTGCCTTGGAAAGAAGAAGGGCCACTTCATTATGTGAGACGGGTGAAAGAGAAGATAGTGGCAAAAAACATAGGAGTGATAGAAAATACTGAAGAGGCAAGAATATGAAGCTCTCAGCAAATGGATTCAATTTTTTCAGTAAAATAAGAAACAAGATTCTTAGTTAGGAGAATAGGGGAAAGGGAAATAATTAAAGATTTGAAGAGAGATGAAATTATGTAAAAGAATTGTTGCGGAGAGTGGCATAGTGAATTAAATAGAAAGAATGTCTTGCAGCAGTGAGGGCCCAGTTATGTCACAAAAATTTGAAAAGTTTCATGATTTTTTTCCAGCTTCATTCAATGGTATGTAAGTAGGATTAAGTCAGTGAGTATTGGGAGTGATCCAGGATTGGGATTTGGCAGGACAAGATCAGAGATTTGATAAGGGAGCACAGGGCTCAAGAGAACTGGTTTACCACAGTGTCAAGACAGAGAAAGAAGAAGCTTGAAGGAGCTAGTGCAGGCATGATGACCCAAGAACTGAGGAGGTTAAGAGACTGTAAGTCATGACAACAGGACAATAAATTATTTCCTTTTACATCCTCTGATATTCATGACACTATCACCTTGTATTTGCTTTATACAGATCTTGCATTTACTTACATGTTATTTTACCATATAGAATTGTAAACTAAGAAAAGATCCGGTTTCCCTTTTGTTTCTCATAATCCCAGTATCTAGCATATGTCCATTACCTGGTATATGCTTAATAAATAGATGGTGATTGGTTATCTCTACATATAAAGGGGAAAACCCAGAGGCCTCAGGCCCTGTGAGTCATGCTGTGAAACAAAGATAAGAGAAGCTCTTTTATCTCTATTTTACAAGACTGGTTGTAGTGGATATATAGCCTGTCCCAAAGTCCCATTCTCAGGGGGGATATATATATATTTCCTGATTTCTAGCATAACTCCTATTTTAGTTGATTAGTGCTTGCTTTATTATTCATTTATTTTACTGATATTTATGACCAGAGGTCTTGGCTTTGTGTAAGGTATTGTAAGCTAAATAAGTTCTGTGGGACAAGTCAGCCCAGTCTCTGCCCCCAGGGAGCTTATAACCTATAGAAGGTAAAAGGAGAACAGAACCCTCAAATAGGAGGCACTAGATAGTGTGAGGGACTTGGAATGGGTAAAACTCAAATCCTGCCTAATGTATTTACTAGTTTTGTGACTCCCTGGACTTCACATCTTTCCAAGCAGTACCATTCTATAAAGATAAGTCTCCTTTTACCTAGTATTTTACTACTGAATATATTAAACCAAAAAAGAATGATCCAAAGTTTAACTTGGGATATACTATAATGTAAAGTTCATATCTATTTTTTCCCCTTTTAGATATTTGTGTATAGTAAGGAAAAAAAACACATTTAAATAAATAAAACATACATGTAAATACATAAAATATATAAATATTCATATAGTTTTTTCATTTGCACAAAAGAAATCATTAACTCTTCTTGTCTCCTCTGGATTTTGATTACATATGGAAAATTTTCATAAAATCTCAACTCTAATAAGAGAAAAAACTTATATTTATAAACACAATGATGAGCAAAACATGCATGGTTATATCTGTTCTATTCCACAAATTGTCTTTGGTTAGGATCATTCTAAGAAATGGTATGTTTTATTTAACATGTATTGGACTACCTGCCAGCTAGGGGAGTGGTTGGGGAGAGGGAGGGGAAAATTTGGAACAAAAACTTTTGCAAGGGTCAATGTTGGAAAAATTACCCATGCACATCCTTTGCAAATAAATAAAAAAAAATAAATACATTCCTTGTAGCTATGAAAAATTAACCAAGTGGAGTATATTGCAAGTTTGGTTATAAACTTTGGTCCATATCAATAAATAGTTTTATAAAAAGAGACAGATGAGTCTCTTTGCTAATAAAAGCTATATTGATTGAAAAAAAAATGGTATGTTTTTGTCACCCTCTCCCTTGAGTATTCTTATTATCACCTTCCAGACAGATTGATAATATGAACAGACAGTAGTGCTAAATAATTTTGCATTGATAGACAGTCCTCAGTGTGTAGGTGGTCTTAGTTATATCTCTGCTGTCTCTGGAAGAGGTCATATCCTAAAATCTCTGGAGATGTTCCAATTATTGCACTGACTACCAGTGAAGCAATCCACTAATCCAGGTTGGAATGGAATCAATCAAGAAAACTAGGAAGTTTTCTTCTATTCTGTCCCTATGCTATTTTGTCCTTCCATCTTCTTCAAGTGTCTGACTCTTTTTTGCTCTGGTCTATTCCATTCAAATGTACCATATATACATTAATGTCACAAAGAGATAGCTAAGGCTTTGTAAGTGGTAAATCTGTACCATAAAACATGTTTTGTTTTGTTTTTTAAAAGAGGTGCTAAATAATTGTATGGACCTATATACATATATTCTATTTAACATATATAAGTGAAAGGAAGCTTATAGTAAAGTAAGGTATGTCTTTACCTTCCACAATTAGAAGACATGAGTCCTGGTTTCTGTCCCCGTCTCCATCACTGGTCTGAAGTCTATCTTCAGTTCTCAAGTGAGGATAATAATACTTGTCACATACCTCACAAGAGTGTTGAAAGAATGATGGAATTAATGGCCATTCTGCAATCTGAGCTCTTGCAGAAAAGGTGCCAAGTCTCAATATAATGCCACTTTGCATTTGTCAAGAACCTTTCTCAGTGATATTCCAGAAGGCATTATCTTATGGAAATGCTTATTATAAACACTTAAAGCAAGTAAATCACTTAGCCTTTCCATTTAACAAGTATTTCCTTAATGCTTATTATCTTCCAGTCTTAAGTGCAACATCCTTGAAGATAGAAAGTACTCTAAACAGTAACCATTTCATACCAAGACTCATAAAATCACATCATATATAGTTCAACTTCCCACCCAATACAGGAATTCTGCCTACTACAATATTTATTAAATGAACAAATGAGGCAGATTAGAGGACAAAATTGTCAGTTGTTAAATTAGCAGAAAGACAAGACATGATGTAGGAGGAAAAACAGTGGATATGGATTCAGTAATCCTGGATATAAATTCTGATTCTGCTAGTTTCTAGTTACTTGGACAATCTAATTTACTCCCTCATCAATTGTAAGGGGGTCTGGAGTAGATAACTGCTAAGGTTTATCTAACTTCAAATTAAACTTAAATGAAGAATCAAACACTATTGATTAGTGCATTATCAAACAATAAATTAAGCTCCTACTATGTGCCAGGTGCTGTGCTAAATGCTGAGATATTAAGGCAAAAGGCATTTCTACTCTGCAGAAGCTCTTCTAACAGAAGACAACACGTAAACAATTGGATACAAAGAAAATGCAGGATAAAAGGCGTAATAAACATAGGGGAATCATAAGAGAGGACCATGCAAAGCACAGAGCTAAACAGTAGGGATATCTACAAAAGCAAAAATGAAACTGTCCTTGCCCTAAGGGAATTTGCATTTTATCTATGAAACAATTAAACGTTTTTCCTTTTGGTCTAGACCTAGAGCATAACATAGGAGAACAGAAATCAGAAGTGAATATATAACAAAGGTAACAAATGCTAAAAGAATGCAGAGAAAAGAGACAGCCATCATTTTCATACACAAAAGATATACAAGGTAATTTGGGGTGGGGGAGAAGAGGATACTAGCAGATGGAAATATTAAATCAGCCTATTGCCTCTCTCTCCATCCTTCTTATCCCTTTCCTCATGGAAAGGCCTCCTATAGGTCTTAATATGTCTACTGAGCTGAGCTTTGATGGAAACTAGGTATTCCAGAAGGCAAGGTTGAGGAGGGGGACAGAAATAGAAACAGAAATGGAAGATAGCATGTCACTGAGGAGAGAAAGAATGGTAATTGGGTTAAATATAGAGACAATTAAAGGCTGTAATGAATAATAAGCCTGAAAAATGAAGTAGTAAATGAATTCTTTCTTATTCCTAAAATCTATCTTACCTCTTTCCCATTATGTTCTATAATGCTGACCATAATTTATGCAGGTTTATTGAAACAACCTGTTGCCTCCTCTTCCCTTTTTTTCCACCTGTTGAATTCCTATCCATCCTTCAAATCTCAACTCAAATGCCACCTCCTCCAAAGGGCATTTTTTGAATCACCAGATGATGATAATCTTCCCTCTCAGATATTTCAGAACATTTTGTTTTTTGATGATAACCTTCCCTATCAGAAATTTCAGAACATTTTGTTTTTTAAATGTCTCTCATACTTAATGATGTAATAGCATGCATTCTAGTCGTGTATGTGTTTATGAGTTGTAGCCCTTTTTGAGGGCAGTTCTCCCCTTGAAAGGGTAGTTTCTAGGGGAAATATTGCAGTAATCCTGAGGTCCCTTGTCCTTATCATTCTAACAATCTGTCAATGCCTTAGCTCAGAAGAAATAAGAGATGTACAAAGCTAGAAAGTCCACCTCAAATGTTCCCGGAGACTATTTGTAGCAGAATATCCTGAGCTTGTATTGTGTTGTGTGACATAGCCACACCATAACTCAACTCTAACATAGTGATGTCATTTTGGTTCTCTTTGAGAACAAAAGATACCAGCTGAGAAAGGAACAGAGGAGTAAACTCTTTGAGAGTTTAACAGAGATAATTTATGTTTGTAAAGCAGATTACAGTTAAAAAGTGATTCTGTATATTCCAACTCATTAAAAAACATGTGAAGTATTATTCTTATTTTACAGATGAGGAAATTAAGTATCAGAGTAGTGAAATGGTCAGTCAGTGACAAATTCAAAATTGAACTTCATCCTTCTGACTTCAGCTGCAATATTCTACCCACTCTTGTTTCATCTGTTATGTATCTTATCCTTTAAACTGTAAGGTCCTTAAGTGCAGAGACTTAAAATTTTTATACTGCTGATAGCATTTAGCAACTTTAAAATGTAAGAAATGTAGAAGTTTGATAGCTAGAAAGCACCTAGAATATTTCAAATGGAGCTGAATATCTCACTGTTGTGAATATTCCTTCCCACAATGAATATTAATGCCTGCTTATTCAGTGCAACTCTTGCCCATGGCCTCCCAGAAGTTCACTACAGGGCATCCATGCAACATGTCAGAGGCTAGACTAGTGAAGATACAATGGAGTATTTGAGCTATCCATTATCTTCTGCCTTTGCCACATAGCCTATTTTCTTCTGCCACTAAAACATAGCTTTAGATTTCAGGAGGATCTTGAATTTTTGTTTTGTTTTGAATATCAGGATAACCACATTATTTCAACATAATTGGTCTCTTTTGTAATTCTAAGTATTTCATTTTGTACATTTTAAGACATTCCGAGAAGGGATCCATAAGCTTTACCAGACAGCCAAAGAGACCCACAATGCAAAAAGACAAAGATTCCCCTGCTTTCCTCTGACCTCTTTTGCTCCAGTTCTTTAACATTTTTCATTTATTAAATGTTGTTAACCACCAGCTACCTCTCCATTGTTACCTTTGTGATACCCATTTTCTTTTCTTTTTTCTTTTTTTATTTTATTTTATTTTATTTTTTGTGATACCCATTTTCAATACTTTTTTAAGACTCACTGACACATAAGAATTTTTAAAACTATCTAGTTCAAGTCTCTCATTTTGCAATTAAGTCAACTCATTCCTCTGAAGTAGAGATTTTGATGAGGTGTGAGAATTGGGGTTGGAGATCCCCTGTAGTGGGAGGTGCAGGTTCTATGTGAAAGAATTCACAAACCTGAAATCTGTGTGGTAAAAAGGGATTTATTGGCACTGAGAAGCCAGCTTGCTAGGAAGATAGACTTTTTAGTGGGCAAGGAATATAGCAAAGGTGGATTACACTGAGAAGATATCTTCAACAGTGGGCAAGGTCCTGTGTAGTATGTCTGTGAAGAAAGGTTGACTAATCCTTGATTATATCCCGTAAATCTTGGTCTGGAGGCTGGAAGCAGTTTGGGCTACTCAACAGAACACTTATTAGGCCGAGATCTCCAATTGAATAAAATCACTTATTGAGCTACTGGGTCCTTGGCCACAATCTCAACTGAGTGAGACCATTTAACTAGATTCCCTGAGGGTGAGCCTCTCCCAGAGGAGAGTTTGGCCAGTTTCAGGGTTCACTCCCATCATTTTCCCCCAAAAGATCCCATTTTACATCAATTTTATTCCATACCAATCTTAGGAGCCTTGAGTAAAAAGCAAGTTTAACATAATTTAAATATATTTGTTTATGTATACATACATGCATGCATACACACACACACACACACACACACACATATATATATACATTTGCTTCACATATACATATTTCTATCTTCAGCCTTCTCTCTATTTCCACTTTCTATTTTCTTCCTTCCTACTTATTTACCTACCTACCTTTTCCTTCCTTCCTTCCTATCTATCTATCTATCTATCTATCTATCTATCTATCTATCTATCTATCTATCTATCTATCTATCTATCTATAACTCCAGCTACCTTTGCTAATGGAAGGGAACACTGATGCTTCTTTCAGACTAAACTATCACTTAGAATTGCACTGGGAATGTATTATATGACTTTCTTGCTATGACCTTACCTATGATATTACATTTAACTAATATAAAGATGAGTTTGTGTGCTCTGAATATACATACTAGGGGGTATGTTTAACCCCTTCACATTTTAAAGATAAGGAAACTAAGGTCTAGAGAGGTCAAGTAACAGGTAAACACTTTATTGACAGATCGTCAAACATAACTAAGCCAGGTCCTAAAACAGAGCTGACTGGTAGGTAAGCCCTTACTGAAAATCTTTGGAGTCCGGTAGTACTAGAAACTGAAGAGGTAGGAGAAGAGGGCTCACAGCTATCCATCTATTCCATCTTCTCTGAATACATATTTTATACACACACACACACACACACATAAACATATATGACATATAATCTATATAAAAAATCTGTTATAAGTTTTCTTAACTGGGATTCTGGTAATCAGAAGAGACAGGTAAGTCAGGAAGCTTCTGGATATTTTGTATTGAAGCCTCTCCCACAGTTATTAAGAGAGTATTGAGAACAGAAAGAGAGTGTTACGAGGAACATGAGAGAAAGTGAATCGTGACATAACAATGTCAAAGCTGAGAGTGCAAGTCAGTATCTGTTCCTGTGAAGTTCAAGTGATGATGCAAGGTTAATTTGAGAATTTTGATACCAAGGAGTTTGTGGATGACTATGTGTGTGTACACACATACACACACACACACATACACACACACATAAATAAATAATTTGAGTATAGCAATGACATCCCTGACAAATTTTACACCAAAAAAGGCATCATTCTAAGTTCCCAGAAATCTCTTGCTTGGATAAAAGAGGGGCAATACTCATTAGAAGAAAATGCAACTGAATTCACAAGATACATGACTTGTCAGGGCTTGTATTATGCTGGTTTTACCTTCAGGAATCCAATAGTCACTTCTATGTCACAATGGGTATTAGAACAGGTAATAATTAAACACAAATATAAAGTAGTAACCAAAAGAATAACTGATATAACTTGTATATTAAATTCAAATTACCTTATTTCTGGAGTTTGTATAGGACTTTATGAGCTTTATATATTCTATTTGGACTATTTCATTTAATTCTATAGCCATCAATCAAATACTTACTGAGAAAATATATAAACTAGGTTCAAAACTATATAATTACATAAATGTATATATGCATGTATATAAATACCATGTATAATATATTCCATTATATATAAATATTATATATTACATATGTAAAATAGTATATAATACATAAAAATATTGTGTGCTAAGAGCTCAGAAGAATCATGAGTTATTACACATCATATATGTCAATTAAATTAACCAATTATACACCATATATACCAATTAGCTAACCAATACGTAGCTATAAGGTTCCAACTTTGCAACAAGAATTAAAATTTTAGAATTCTCCAGGGACCCACACAAAGAATATAAGACATGCTCTGTGCTTTCAGGAGGTTTGGAGTATAGGTGACAAACCAAGCATGCACAAAATAATGAAGATTTAATATTCTCTGTAGTATAAGTAATAAGTACCTCAGAAATTCAGAAAGAACAGAGATCAATATTAGCTAGGGTCATAGAGGAAGAAAGTTTTATGAGGCCTGAGCTGTGCTTCCAAAGATTTGGGGGTAGAGAGAGAAAATTGAAGATGTGTTAGACAGTAGTAAATAATATTAGTAATAGCATTGTATTATTAGATATTATAGTTGTTTTCTATTACAGCATTACATATTCTACAATTCTATTCTATTATAGTATTATATATCATATAAAGCACAATATATAATTATATTCTATTTTAGCATTACATATTACATAATATACATTATATCTTATATAATCAGTGCATTAAAACAACTTTATATGTGTTATATCATTTGATCCTCACAACAACCCATAGATACTATGGTTATTATTATTCCTATTTTACAGATAAGGAAACTGAAGATCAAAGAAATAACTGACTTATGCATGGTTACATAGTTACTAAGTATCAGGAGTGGAATTTGAATCAACATCTCTTCTGGCTTCAAGTCCAGAGCTCTTTACAACATTGCCTCTTTGGCCACCATGTTTCCAGATACATAGACCAAGCTCTAGAGGAGTTAACCTTTCAGGATCAGAACTCTCATTCTCGTCCCCTATTTCTTGCATCCATCTACATTAATGCTTACTTCACTTCTCTCTAGGCCTAGAACTCTAGCCATGCTTCTAAAATATATATATCCTGATTTACTCCCTTAAAGTTCCATTTACCATCCCTCTAACTTTCCAAACCAAAATATTCCTCCCTAGAAAGGCTTCAAATACAGGTTCAGTGATGAACCACAACTGTAATTTAACAAGTATTCTAGCTAATTTTGGGCAGATTCATTACCAAAGATGTAATATCACTGATAGAATTAAAAAACAAAAAAGCTAAACAAAAAAATCCCCAGCAACTTACAAAAGACAATTTAGTAAGAGTGGCTGCCATTTTGAGGATGGAGATTTAAAAAAGAACTTCTTTAGAAGTCAATCTGAACGGCTAGAATGACAGGGAAAGATAATGCAGAATGTTGGAGGGGATGTGGGAAAACTGGGACACTGACACATTGTTGGTGGAATTGTGAACACATCCAGCCATTCTGGAGAGCAATTTGGAACTATGCTCAAAAAGTTATCAAACTGTGCATACCCTTTGATCCAGCAGTGTCACTACTGGGCTTATATCCCAAAGAGATTTTAAAGAACAAAAAGGGACCTGTATGTGCAATAATGTTTGTGGCAGCCCTGTTTGTAGTGGCTAGAAACTGGAAACTGAGTGGATGCCCATCAATTGGAGAATGGCTGGGTAAATTGTGGTATATGAATGTTATGAAATAATATTGTTCTGTAAGAAATGACCAGCAGGATGATTTCAGAAGGCCAGGAGAAACTTACATGAACTGATGCTGAGTGAAATAAATGAGCAGGACTAGGAGATCATTATATACTTCAACAACAATACTATATGATGATCAATTCTGATGGACGTGGCCCTCTTCAGCAATGAAATGAACCAAATCAGTTCCAATAGAGCAGTAATGAATTGAACCAGCTATACCCAGCCAAAGAACTCTGGGAAATGAGTATGAACCACTACATAGAATTCCCAATCCCTCTATTTTTGTCCGCCTGCATTTTGGATTTCCTTCACAGGCTAATTGTACACTATTTCAAAGTCCAGTTCTTTTTGTGCAGCAAAATAACTGTATGGACATGTATACATATATTGTATTTAACATATACTTTAAACACATTTAACATGTATTGGTCTACCTGTCATCTGGGGGAGGGGGTGAGGGGAAAAATTGCAACAAATTTGTAATTGTCAATGCTGAAAAAAATTATACATGCATATATCTTGTAAATAAAAAGCTATAAATAAAAAAAAAAGCCAGTCTGAAGTGCTAGACTTGGAATTGAGAAGACTCAAGTTTAAATCCTGCTTCAGACATGTTAATAATTGTAATATTCTAGGAAACTTCCATTATTGCATTTGTTATATGGGAAGAATAATAAAACCTTTCCTACATGGCTATTGTGAGGATAAAATAAAACATGCACAATGCTTTGTAAACTTAGTGTCATATTACTGCTATCTATTATTATTAATTATTATTAGCAGTAATCACTAGAGATCTGATTTAGATGGCTAATTTGGGGGATAAGTTAGAAAAAAGAATATAATTTTAGCAGGCCTGGAATTAAACTTCCACTCTGTTACTCAGAGGTATGTTAGGATCTTGGAATAGAAATAGAAATTTAAAAGTCTCATAAAACCCCTCCTTTCAGCAGGTTAGAAAAGGGAGATTTGCCTGCCTTGCAATGCGAAAACAAACCCTTAGACTTTCTGAACTCTGCTACTATACCACACTGCTCAAAGTGCATGCAACATTTCAGATAAAAGGCTTTTAGGAGTTTAGAGCACTTCTGACTCTTCTGTACTAAAAGGCTCCCCTGGTGCTTCCCAGTGGACACTAAGGTGACCCTGAATTCTCAAATGCCATGTCAATAGCGCCAAAAACAATGTCCTTCAAAGTGGAAAGGATTTAGATATAGTCTCAGAGACAGTCCTACATAAATGTCTATTATTTAAAGACCAGCCTAGTTCTGTTAGGAGGAGATCACCACCAGGGCGGTCACACAGGGTGAACTGTTTAGCCACAATAACACAGAGTATCTGAGTTACAGATTTTTGTGATCTCTGTAGAGCAAAGGCATACACAAAGAGACAAAATTAAAGATCTTTAAACTACTGAAAGTATGTCTTCTACCAAAATGAAATTTGCTATATTTCCAGTTGGTTTTACATTGCTAAAAATAATCCAAATGACATGTTTACTAAACACCTTATTGAGATCACTAAAAGCTATACCTCAAGATACTCCAGTTATTGAAGGTGATATAATATTATGAATGATTAGTTAATTAAGTTGATAAATGGTTTCTTTGATTGTGTAGGTGATTTAAGGGCCCCCAATCCAGGCTCTTAATAGCTCTTTGTCATTTAATCCAACTTTAAAAAATAGTATATTTTGACATTGGAGCCTAGACTTGCATATTAAACATCTTTAAATATAAAGACTCTCTTTAAAATCAGAATTCACTGGGGAAAATATGGTAAAATAGGGAGAGAATGATGGTAATGAAGATGGTGGCAGTGAAAGAAATATGGTCCTGCTCACCTCAAAGTTTTAGTTCTACATGAAAAACTTATTGCATTTAGAAAAACTTTTTAAGATTTGGGTTAAATGTCAAAGAGCTTTTAGAACCTGCATTCTGGGTAGTTATATCACCTACACAATCAATGATACCATATATCAACCTTAAATAATCATTCAAAATGAACAAAAGAGCTTTAGGAAAATCCTCTGAACATCACTTAGAATAGAGAATCTTAGAAACCTTTCATTACTGTAATCAGTTAATCAAATTAAGCATTTATGAAGCATAAACATCTACTCTGTACCAAGTAAGCACTGTGTAAAGTGGGGAGATACTAACTGAAAAATGCAATAGTTCCTGCTTTCAGGAAGCTTACATATTCTCGGGTGAACATGTACATACATGATTATATAAAAAATATATACACAGTAATTTGGGGAAAAGGAAAGTACTAGCAGTTGGGAAATTGGGAAAGTTTGGAGAAGGTGGTCTTTGAGTTGTCTTAAATTGCACCTGAACCATAAAAGGGGAAAATAGGAAAAGGAAAAAAATTCTCATGTATACTTCAATCTTCATCCCGAAATCTTTCTTTCTGGTACTCCATTCTTGTTAAGAGAGCAGACTCAGTAGGTGCTGGCAATTCTCAAAACAAGGAATTATAGGTATTCTGCTATTAAAAAGAATTAAGGGTCTAGTAGTTTAAGTCTAGCAACTTACTCAAATAACAGATTTTTTTCTTCAAACAATGTTTCTAAATCATTTCAGAGAAGGAAAAGAGATGGGGGAGCATGGAGATATTGAAATATACGAAAAAGATATTTTAAATCTCATTTTCCTCATTCAGTCAACATACCTCCCTTGTCTATCTCTTCAGAAAAGTAAAAAGATGTGGTTTTACAAATTACAGTGTAAATTCATAACTTCACTCTTGGCTGCTTACTTTAATATTTCAATTCTCATAGATTGTGAGCAATGAGGTTTGTAAAAAACTAAGCAATGTAGACTCTGTTAAAAAGGGTATCCCTAAACTAGATACATGAGGACCAGACTAAATTTTACTGAAAAGCTAATCATTACTTCAACATTATGCAAAATAATCACTGTTTTAAGATATTTAAAACCAAGATTCCTTTCTTTCCAATTCCATCTTCATATTTATCCTTGACAAATTTCCCATAAAATCTAGGGAGAGGGGGTGTGGAATCTAATTTCTCTGTGATCACAATGTGAATCTAACAAGTGAGTTTTTAAAGTTTCATTACATCATAGACTTCTATCTACATTATAGATCTAGGTTCAGGATCTATACTTATTTAGTCAAACTAATTTTTAAAATTTCAAATTCCTACAGTCAATAAAAATTGAACCTTGAAAAATCCTGACATGCAAACCAATAAAAGGAGTCATAGTTTTATAGATTTAGTGATGAATGGGATCTTGGTGGACAGTTTTTCCAGCCCCCTCATATTAAATATGAGAAGCTAAAGCATAGAGAAATCAATGAAGCCAGACAGATATGTTTAATATGGATCTATGAGCTCTCAGGAGGACAACAGCTATGATGAACATGGTCAAAGGCCAAAGTTTCCAAAGAGTGAAAACACATTCATCAGATTTTGTACTCTATGGCTTCCTTAGGTTTAATTTTTCTGGAAAAGGGTGGGTGTATAAATTGTGTCCTAATGCCAAGAGAAAAGGGAGACAATACTTATTGGGTCTATATCCCAAAGAGATCATAAAAAAGGGAAAAGGATCCATGTGCAAAAATGTTTGTATAAGCCCTTTTTGTAGTGGCAAGGAAGTGAAAACTGAGTGGATGCTCGCCAGTTGGGGAATGGCAGGATAAGTTATGGTATATGAATGTGATGGAAAATTATTGTTCTATAAGCAGAATGATTTCAGAAAGTTTTGGAGAGACTTACATTAACTGATGATATGTGAAGTGAGTAGAACCAAGGGAACATTGTAAACAACAAGAGTATGTGATGATCAACTGTGATGGATTTGGCTGTTTTCAATAATGAGATAATTCAGGTAAATTCCAATAGATTTGTGATGGAGAGAGCCATCTGCATCCAAAAAGAGACCGAGTATGGAGACCGAGTATGGATCATAACAGAATTTTAACCTTTTTTATTGTTGCTGTTTGCTTGCTTTTTTTCTTTCTCATTTTCTTTTGTTTTTTGATCTGATTTTTCTTGTGCAGCATGATAAAAATGAAAAAATGTTTAGATGATTTGCACATTTAATTTATGTTGGATTATTTGCTATCTAGGGGAAGGGTGAGCAAGAGGGAAGGAGAAAAATTTGGAACACAAGGTTTTGGAAGGGTGAAAGCTAATATTAAATTAAAAAAAAATAAAGGGAGACAATTTTTTTTTTCTGGGAGCCACAGTTTTGACAACCAGATGAATAGGCAAAACACTAATAAAAGTGCTTCCAAGGGGTTAGATGTACAACCATCCTCCTGCCCCTGAATTCTGGAGTCTAGAAATATTGTATTCGAAAGTTGAGTCAAAATGTGTACCTCTAGAAGGACACGAATAATTTGCTATGGTAGATATTATAGGAATTGTAATTGCTTTTTTTCCCCTTTATAGCTGGACAAAGTTGTTGAAAAACAGAAAGAGTCTTACAAACGAATGCTTGAACAGCTTTTGATAATAGGAAAAGCTCACAGACAAACAATACTGGAGTTAGAGGAAGAAAAAAGAAAACATAAAGAATACGTGGAAAAGAGTGATAAATTCATAAATTTGATGGAAAAAGAGCAGGAAAGGTAAGCTTTTATTCTAAAATAGCATTAAAATACTTTAAAATCTTAAAACTAAACAGTGGAGTCACGGCTGTATCCCATCTTAACATTCCACACTGACTTTTTTTTTTTTAAAGTACCAGGAGTTATGTTACACTGAAAGTAGAACCTTCTCCTGGTACTCTTAAATAAGTGATAGTAGAACTTTGGAATATATTTACAGTCAGAATTATTCATTTCTACTGTATGAGGATGTATTCTGATGGAAGTGGATTTCTTCGACAAAGAGAGCTAACTCAGTTTCAATTGATCAAGGATGGACAGAAGCAGCTACACCCAAAGAAAGAACACAGGGAAATGAATGTAAACTGCTTGCATTTTTGTTTTTCTTCCTGGGTTATTTATACCTTCTGAATCCAATTCTCCCTGTGCAACAAGAGAACTGTTCGGTTCTGCACACATATATTGTATCTAGGATATACTGTAACCTATTTAACACAGGTTACTGCTTGTCATCTGGGGAAGGGGGTGAAGGGAGGGAGGGGAAAAATCGGAACAGAAGTGAGTGCAAGGGATAATGTTGTAAAAAATTACCCTGGCATGGATTCTGTCAATAAAAAGTTATTTTTTTAAAAAGAGAGAATTATTCATTTCTATGAATAAAGACAAAATTAAGGGTACTTTAGAATCTAGTAAATTGATGTTATTTATTTTTCTCACAAAATTGCACAGAAAATATATTCAAGAATGCCATAGAAATGAGAGTGCAATAAGTGATTTCTTCTATTTTATCCATTTGAAATTCTGTAGTCAGGGATAGTAAGAAAGCATAGTAGATAAACTCATCTTCCTGAGTTCAAATCCTGTCTCAGAAGCTTGCTAGTTGTGTGACCCTGGGCAAGTAACTGAAACATGTTTCCCTTAGTTCCTTCATCAATAAAATGAAATGGAGGAGAAATGACAAACTACTCCAGTATCTGCCAAGAAAACCCCAACTGGGGTCATAGAGTCAAACAAGACTGAAAAAGACTGAACAGCAACAATCCTGTAATCAATTGGCAACAGATGGTACTACAGTAAGGTCTACTCAAATACAAAAGAATTGGCAAGAGATATGAGCCTTCACTGCCAACAATTCCCATGTCCTTCACACATCTGGCATACTTTTGCATTCTCAGAATAGGTTTATTATCTACTCAGGAGTTTGTGGTGGCCTTGTAAACTGGCTTAAATGGATTTTTAAATGTAAATTGGACCTGAGTTTAGAAAGAAAAAGAGACAAACAAGAGACAGAGAGACAGAAACAGACAGAGAAAGGGAGGGAAGAAGAGAGGAAGGGAGGAGAAGGAGAGGGAAAAGGAAAAGGAGAGAGAGAAAGTAAAGGAGGGAGAGAGAGAGAGACAGAGAAAGAAAGGAAGGAAGGAAGAAGGAGAGAGAGAGGGAGGGAGTGAAGCAAGGAAGAAAGGAAGGAAGGGAGATCTGGTAGCAAGGAGATTTTTTTTCTTAATCATCACAATATTACATTTACCATCTAAATAAAGAGTATTATATTAAATATTATTTTGAACCCCCATAGTTTGTGGCATTCATGTCCTCATTTAGCTTTAACAGTTTTCTAGCAATAATCTGTTGATATAATCTTTAATGTCTCATCATGAATGTTTATTCAACACTGCCAAAATGGTGACCCAGGGGGCACCACGAATCATGGGTTGTCACTGCCTTGGGACTAGCTATGTTAACAGAGATAAGGTAATTGAGATTTTGAGAGGGTAGGAAACAACCCTCAAATGCATGATTCTAATGTCTACTGTTTCATGACTATTAGCATCTAGTTCTGAAAGGTATCATAGCTTTGGAGACTGTCTAAAAGTCAGTAGGTTGGAGAATGGCTGAATAAGTTACGGTATATGAATGTTATGGAATATTATTGTTCTATAAAAAACGATAAGCAGGATGATTTCAGAAAGGTTTGGAGAGACTTACATGAACTGATGTGAAATGAGCAAAACCAGGAGATCATTATACACTTCAACAATAAGATTATACGATGATCAATTCTGATGGACATGGCTCTCTTCAACAATGATATTGATTGAGGCCAGTTTCAATGATCTTTTGATGAAGAGAGTCATCTAAACCCAGAGAGAAAACTGTGGGAACTGAGTGTGGAACATAACCTAGAATTTTCATTTTTGTTGTTGTTGTTGAATGTTAAGCATAATGGGCAGATGGGACAAATTTAACTTAGAAAGCTGTGTGAAAGAACAGAATATATATATTTAAAGTAAGCAGACAAAAATATTAGATGGGCTTTGAGTGTGCAACTTAGAATTAACTCAAAAGGGATATTTCTGCAATTGAAAGTGCAATAACATCTCACATGTAAGATTTTTTTGACCTTTTGATGGATAAAAATTAGCAGTTTCCTTCAACTTGGAGAAGTCATTAAACTTAATGTCACCTAGAAGGTAAAGGAAAAAAAAAATTATTGAAGAAAGTCTTTCCCTCCCTGGACTGCTACTGGAAAAGATAGGAGAACACTATATATCATTTGCTTAGGAACAACTTCCAGATGGAAATGTTTGGGTGTGAGAATGTAAACCTATTCTCCACTCACATGATGCATAGATAATTTCTCCTTGGCTTCCTCTGTATCACATCATGAGTCACACATCTTGGAATTTTGAGCACGTGCCTCCTTTTTCAGGTTCACTGCAAATACTGAATCCTACATACATGGTTTTAACCTTTTCTAAGTCTTTCTGCATCATACTATGAAAATAAATTCTACATAACCTACTAATATGAAAGAGAAAAAAATGAAAATGTTTTTTAAAGTTTTAAAGCTTTCAGATAAACAGGTATAGAACTACAACTAAAAGAAATTAGAGATCCTGACTTTTTTCTTGGTAATGCTATGAAATATAAAGCATCCACAAAGAAGCTACTCAAAATGCTATTACATTTTATTTGGGCTATTTCTGGTCAAGGACTCAACCAGTCCTCCCCAGAAGCATTAACAAAACTGATCCCTTAAGAGAAATTTAATTCTCTCCAAAATTTAAGTGATATTAATTACATAGAAAAAAAAATTCAGATTTCCATACTAAAGAAAACAAAAGATTTAAATGAATTCTGAGTATTTTATGGAACATTTGCTATGTGCCAGGTGCTGTGCTAGAAGCTGAAAATAAAGATAAAAATAAAACAATGCCTGTCCTCAAGGAATTTAGATTCTACTGAGCTTATAAATTCAACATATAAATCCATAAGTAAATATGAAAACTATAATAAACAATTTTTTTGGAGGAGAAAAGCAGTAACAGGGGATGGGATCAGATAAGACCTCTTACCTGATCTAGTGACAAGTGACAAATAACTTATATTTTGAGAGAAAATTGTGGATAGAGAAGTTAGGACTCAAATTTTTTAAAAAATTAAATGTTTAAAAAATTTTTGTTTGTATGTAATTGAAAAAAAATGAAACAAAAAGTAAATATAAGACAAAAAGAAGGGTTATCTTATCCGGGAAATGAAGGCTATAGAATGTTTGAGAGACAAGGCTCTCACTTTTCTCAGAAAGGAAAAAAGAGAAAAGGCAGTTTATGCAAAGACAGAAAGGTAAGAGATGAAAAATTCTGTGCCAGGAATAGTAATTAGAAGAGTTTGACTAGGTCATAGCATGAATAAGGAGGAGTAAAATGAAAATGCTTTGGAAAAGCAGAATTTCCAGATAAATTTTTTTATTTGGTACTAATTTTCTATTTGTGGCATCTTAGGCAAACCACTAAACATGAACCCCAGTTTTCTCATGTGAAAAATGATAGGGTTGGCCTAAATGACCTTTAAGGTTCCTTTTAGCTCCGAATTTTTGATTCTATGAACTATATGACCAAAATCCTAAAAAATACAGCAAAAGTTTACCATGATTATGTGTAGCATTTATGAATATCTGCCTGGAAATAAAATAAAAACTAAAAAACACTTTATTGAGGTGGCTAATGAGACCTTAGAGGATGTAATAATGGATTTCAGATTAAGGCTAAATTTCTGTTTTCTTTGGAGAATTCATTTTATGTGGAAAACCCTAAAGGAACCTGATGTCACATGCTGAGTTAAGTCCAAAATACTAGCCAAGTGATGTCGTCCTTGTAATCACTAAGCAACTGCCTTTCCTACTGAAAGGGGAGTGGGATGGGGGGAAGGGAGGGGAGCTGTTCAGGAAACCCCATTCTCAAGGACATTAATACAAAGTTTCCTTTACTGTAATACCATTTAATTTAGTCTGTCTATAAAGCCTGCACACATACAGATTTCGTGACTTTAGTTTTTTTGCACATTTTCAATATGTGGATAAATGTGTCACTCCACGACCTGAATTAACTGATTTGGCTGGAGGACAAGTACGGTCTATGTGAAAAGTTCTATACACAAAGCAATGGCAGCAATTTGGGCTTTTTTGGATGACTTCACAGGAAAGTCAAAACAAAAATCACTTTTAGTCAGGGCAATTTTGCAAAATTTTCCCATAAGTAAAGTGCCAATTTTGTCTGTGCTTTAAAAAAAAAAAAACTTAAAAAATTAAAAAAAAAATCACTGAGAGTAGTTTGCTTTGTTAAGCAAAATTTATAACACTGGCTTTTATGAAATCAGAGTGAATAACAAATAAGATAATTGGGGGGAAGAGTTAGGGGAGGGAAAGAGTATCTTCTGTGGAACCTCACCTTGCGTTTTAAAACTAGTTTAGAAAGAACCATGGAAACAGGACGAAAACCATTATTAAAGGGTACCCTATGTAAAAATCAGGCTTCAAATCATGAATATACAAAGGCTAAATTCAATTCCATGATGACTCCATAGAACAGGCTTGTGTCAATTTTCTGATTTTACTGCCACATAAGTCACTAGACTTCTCCACAGGCACTTGATTAGACAGAGTTCAAACCATACAACTTTATTCAGAATTTCCAAATCCTGTGCTATAGTATCCTTGATGGCTTGATAGCTGAGTGTTAGCTATTTATTTCTATCTTTAATTTTATTGAGTAAAGCTATCTTCTTCCATTACTATAAATGGTTAATGAGATTGAATTAATATCCATATCTTAGAGCAGGGGTCCTCAAACTTTTTAAAAAGGGGGCCAGTTCACTGTTCCTCAGACTGTTGGAGGACCTTTAAACACAAACTTTGTTTTGTGGGCCTTTAAATAAAGAAACTTCATAGCCCTGGGTGAGGGGGATAACCGTCCTCAGCTGCTGCATCTGGCCCGCGGGTCATAGTTTGAGGACCCCTGTTTAGAGTGTAAAAACTACAAGTATTCTTAGAGATCATCTGATCCAATCCTTTTATTTTACAGATTAGATAACAAAGGCTCAAGTAAATTAAATAATAATGATGACACAGTAGCTAACATTTATATAAAGCCTACTGTGTGTCAGTTTACAATGATCTTATTTGACCCTCACAAACAACTGGGGGAGGTAAGTGTGATTATTGTGCCCATTTTACAGATGAGGGAATTGAGGCAAACAGGTTTAAAAAAAAAAAAAAAAAAACTTGCTCCCAGTCACACAATTAATGAGTATCCGATGCTAAATCTTAACTCAGGTCTTCCTGGCTTCAGCCTGGAATCCCATCCTCTCTACCTCCCACATGCCCAGAGTCACAAAGTGGATTAGTGGCATATTTTGGATTGGAATTTTGAGTTTCCTCAATAAAATGGATGCTGCCTATCTCACAGGCCAGAGTAAAATAAAATCTGATGTATGAAATATTTCCTTTTCTCTTTGAAGAGTTTTGTATTTAACCCTACTATTCTAGTCCACCATGATTTATATTTAAACCTTCTCTACAATATTGAATCCTTTCTTTATCTGTTTTTTTCCCTTTCAGTTTTGTCCCTGTACAAAACTAAAATTTCCCATGTTTTGCTGTTCTTCAGTCATGTTCAACTCTCTGTGATCCCATTTGGGGTTTTCTTAGCAGAAATATTAGAATGGTTAGCCATTTCCTTTTCTAGTTTATTTTACAGATGATGAACTCAGGCAAACAGGGCTAAATGATTTGTCCAAGGTCACACAGTTAGTCTCTGAGACCATATTTAAACTCAGAAAGATAACTCTTCCTTACAGTCCTAGTACTCTATCCACTGTGCTCCCTAGTTATCCCTTCCATGCTTACAGTACTTTTATGACTGATGCTTTTAATAATAGATAATGGATAGCTTTAAGACCCTGTGAAATGATCACTACGATTCCACAGATTGTTCAGTAAGATCTTACATCCAGAATATTCCAGTTAATACATTAAGTATCCCACTATATTATGTGAGGTAGTGGAAAGTGCCCTGGCTCTAGAGTCTGGGATCTCTGGTATTTTACTACTTGGGTAACTGTAATCAGGTTATTGATCTTTCATGGGCCCTAATTATTTCATCTGTAAAATAAGGGGATGAGATGGGCTCTGAGGTCCCTTCCAGTTTTAGATGTGTGATATAGAGACAGCACAATGGAGAGGATAGAATAATAGGTTTGGAATCAGGAATCAGGCACTTAACTTATTAATAACTCTAGATGAGTCAGGCAGCTTCGATCCCCTAACTATATAACAAAGTGGCTTGACTAGATGGCTTCAAAGGTCCCTTCTAACTCTAATACTATTATCCTGTGAACTTATGATTTATTAGAGATTTCAACTCCAAGCAACTCACTATTGCCACTAAAAGTTGCAATTTTATGATCTTAATATCAGCATTTTAGATAGACTGACTACAAAGCATAACTCATTTGTATGATGATTTAACCAAAGCAAACTAAGTCTACTTATTTATCATTTGTGGACAACCAGCAGTTTTTAATTTCATATATACTAAGCTATTGTTGTAGAATGCATTGTACTCAAATGCAATCATTTCCTTTCAGAGTTTTCTGGCAACAGGTTACACATATTACATACCCTTGAGACCATGGCTTGCAAATTGTGAATTGGACACCAGGTCTTCATACATTTGACCTTTTTTCATGGATATCCAGTGTTTCATAGGTATGATATGAAGAGTCATCACAAACCCAACTTCAATTGTAACTCCATATAACAGACCTATATGGTCAGGCCAGTGTTCATCCATACAACCAAGATCTGGGCAATGATGCACAGAGATAAATTACTTCATGTTATGGTACAAAAAAAAAATCCTCATTTATAGTTATAGAGCATAACTTAACTTTCTACAGATGTCATGAAACCATGTACTTGTAACTATGTAGTTTGATGGTTTCTATCTTGCTATGCTTAATTACAGAAGTCAAAAAATGAAATACTGAAGTCTAATGAGTTTTCAAAAAAAGAACCAAGTTAAAATTTTATTGCAAAAATAAAATCTCAGATTACTAGGAAGACTTAATATACAATAATCATTTAATGTATTGTGAGTGACATTTTGACACAATTTGAGTGACATGCTGTAACTGAAAGACTATAGCCTAAAAGTGAAGAAATGTGACAACTCTGCCACAGAATGTGATCTGGATCAAGTTGTTACTTATCTTTCTGGACCTATTTTTTGTTTTGTTTTATTTTTTAAAACTTATTTTAAAACATATTATTAAAATGATTTCAATTTAAAAATCACTTACTTTCTTTTCCTTCCATTTTTCTGCCTTGCTATGGGAGAGGAAAAAAAAAAAGAAAGAAAGGAAAGCCTAACAACACATATATATAATCAAGCAAAATAAATTTGTTCACTTCATTTCTCATGAAAAGAGAGCAGAAAACATGATCTTTAAAGGTCTCAGGAAATCAATCTTGGCAGAAAAAAATAAAGAATGCCAAGGAGCAGCTGTAGTGTTCTCTTTTTTTTTATAATATATGATGGTTCTCTCTGTGGGAGCAGGTTTCTTGGGGAGGTTTTCTGGAGGCAGCTTTAGTTTTGGTTCAAAGTAATAATCACTTCAAATGCAGCCAGCTGATAAAATCCAAATGTTTATTTTCTCCTTCCAAGTTTCCTTGGGTCCAGTTAGCTTTCTTAGAGACCTCACTCCCTCCTTGGTTCCAAGAATTCTTGCAGCTTGTCTTTTAGCTCTTCCAGCTTCTGCCTCTAGCTCAAACTCCTTTGTTTCTCAATCTCCAACTACGCTCCCCTCTCAATCTTTTCAACTAACTTACTGACTGAAGCTCTAAGAGCTTCTTTATATATGATCTCTTAAAGATGTGAACCCAAAGGTTGACTCCTCCTCTGAGAGAGTGGGATTATGGGTTTCTGACTTGTGAATCTCCCGAACTTGTGAACTCCAATGTATGAGCTAATGTGTGATCTCTCAAAGGTGTAAACTTAAGCATTGTATCTATCAATTCTAGTGACTTAACACCTTGTAAGGATTTGCTGTAATGTGTGAACCAATAAGCATTGTATCAATTCCATTGAGTTAACACTAGGATTCTAACAAGCAGCTAAGACAAAATTGATATTACACACAATGAATTTCTAATGGTTATTAGATTTTCTCCAACAGAATCCAATAGAAAGAAAAGAACAGAGAAAGTAAATGTGGTGGAGTTGACTCAGGGTTTAAAGATGGTAGGGTATGAGTGGTAGAAAGCAACTGTTTATTATTAATCATGTTATTTAAAGACAGCTGAGTCCTCAGTACTACAATGCCACTTCTTTCTTTCCTGATGGATGTTTTATTTCACCTCCTATTGCAAACCTTTTCTTCTCATTCTTCCAATTTTACTAAAAAAATTGAGGCCATCACACCTCAAAAGCAATATATATCTGTATCTATCTTGGCATCCTTTGCTCCAGTTTCTGAGAAAACTGGATATACTGAAGACTGAGAATACAGTCTACTTTCATGTCTTGAAAGCTTTTCTCAACCATTGTTTCCTCCTTTCCTCTCAACTTCATTTCTCCATTTTCTATTGACTCCTTCTTTGGTCCTAATAAGCAAACCCAACACTCTACCATCCTTAAAACAAACAAACAAACAAACAAACAACAACAACAACAACAACAAAAAAAAAACCTGAGTCCTAAATGATGGCCTTTTAGCTCTCCTTCCTTTCACTGCCAAACTCCAAAAATGGGTCTTCTACTATTGCTGCTATAACACAATATCTCAGAAAGACTGTGTTCCACTGATGTTGCCTACACAAAATTATACAAGAATCCATAAAATATATTACAGGGGAAAGAACTTTATTTGATCACCCTCTCATATTAATATCATAAAACTGGGAGAATGTTTATTTCACTTCCATAATCAATAAATTCCCATGATTTTCCAATATCTGGAACATTTGGAAGCATTCTACAATCAGACCCTTACATTCTACTGTCTCAGCTTCACTGCTTATTATCCCCTTCACACATCCTTCGATCCATTCAAATGGGCTCCTCATACATAGTATTCTATTTCCTGTCTATATGCCTTTGTATTGGTGGCTTCCTACTGACTGGAATGCAATATTATTTCTTCACCTCCATGTTTTAAAATCCTTAGTTTCTTTCAAGTCTCACTTTAAGACTTGCTAGGCACTGCCAGTGCCTTCTTTTTAAAATCATCTTGTATCTGTTCAGTCATTTCAGTCATATCTAACTCTTCATGATGCCATTTGGGGTTTTCTTGGCAAAGCCACGAATGCTTTGCGATTTCCTTCTCCAAATCATTTTATAGATGAGGAACTGAGGCAAACAGGGTCGACTATGCAATCATTTTTGCAAATAATTAGATATGCACATGTGATATTCCCTGGCTAGACTGTAAATTCTGCAAGGGTAGGGGCTATTTCATTTATGTCTTTGCATCCCCACCACCTGTCACATAGTAGGAACTTAATATTAACAGAAATGAATATTCTTAGTTGTGAGTACTTTCCTCCTATAATCCATTCTATATGCACAGCTGCCAAAATGATTTTCCTTAAGAAGTTTCTCACTGTTGTTTGCTTGCATTTTGTTTTCTTTCTCTTTTTTTCCCTTTGTAATCTGATTTTTCTTGTACAACATAATTGTGGAAATATGTATAGAAAAATTGCACCTGCTTAACATATATGGGATTATTTGCAATCTAAGGGAGGGGATGATGAGAAGGAAAAAAATTTGGAACATAAGGTTTTGCAAGAGTGAATGTTGAAAATTATCTATGCCTATGTTTTGAAAATAAAAAGCTTTTTTAAATAGCTTTTTATTAACAGAACATATGCATGGGTAATTTTTCAATATTGACCCTTGCAAACACTTCTGTTCCAACTTTTCCCTTCCTTCCCTCCATTTCCTCCCCTAGATGGCAGGCAGTCTCATACATGTTAAAGATGTTAAAGTATATCTTAAATACAATATGTGTACATATTTATACAATTCTCTTGTTGCACAAGAAAAATTGGATTTAGAAAGGTAAAAATAACCTGGGGGAAAAAAAAAACAAAAATGCAAGCAGTCCACACTCATTTCCCAGTGTTCTTTCGCTGGGTGTAGCTGGTTCTGTTCATCACTGATCAATTGGAACTGAATTGGATCCTCTCATTGCCAAAGATAGTCACTTCCATCAGAATTGTTCCTCATACAGTATTGTTGTTGAAGTATATAATGATCTTCTGGTTCTGCTCATTTCACTTAGCATCAGTTCATGTAAGTCTCTCCAAGCCTTTCTGTATTCATCCTGTTGGTCATTTCTTACAGAACAATAATATTCCATAATATTCATATGCCATAACTTATTCAGTCATTCTCCAATTGATGGGCATCCATTCAATTTCCAGTTTCTGGCCACTACAAAAAGGGCTGCCAGAAACAGAAAATAAAAAACTTTAATTAAAAAAAGAATAGATTCTCACCACACCAACCCCCTGTAACTTCTAGTAACTTCCCATTGCTGGTAGAATAAAATATAAATTATGCTGTTTAAATTTTAAAGTCCTTAACAACTCAACCCTAGTTTATCTTTTCAGTTGTTTTTTTTTTTTTTTTTAAATATTACTTCTACTCCTGTACTCTGGAATCCAAACAAACTGATCCTTTGTTCCTCACAAATGACACGATACCATCTCTTATACCGTTGCACTGGCAAATGTGTGGAAGGCACTGGGTTGTCATCTTGGCCTCTTGGAATCCCTAGTTTCTATCGAGGATCAGTTTAAGACCCAATTTTTATATGACATCTTTTCGGGTCCTCTAGCTTCCTCCCAAGTGCCAGTGGCCTCCCTCCCCAACTATCTTGTATTTATTCTCTTGAGCTTATTTTGTTATATATTTACATGTATATAAGTCACTTAACTTTTCTTTATCTCAATTTCCTCATCTGAAAAAAAGGAAGAAATAACCTCTCACAATTGTTTTGAGGATCAAATGAGATGTTTTTTGAAGCACTGGCAGTAGAGGGCCAGGTCTGGAATTTGGAAGACATCTTCCTGAGCTCAAATCTGGATGTAGATAGAATTACTAGGTGTGTAACCTTGGGCAAGTCACTTTATCCTGTTTACCTCAGTTTCCTCATCTGGAAAATAAATCAGACAGGAAGTCACAAGCCCTTCCAGTATTTTAACCATGAAAAGCCCAGATGGCATCGCAGAGTTAGACAAGGTCAAAGCTAGTGAACAACAACAAGGACACAGAGTCTGACACAGAGTAGCTATTAATATAAATGTGAGCTTCTCTGATGACAATGGTGGTTAACTTGTTGTCTAGCTAGTATAAGAATGTAAGGTCCTCAAGAATAGGATATTCTTGGAATGGACACAAAAATAACAAGAATAGGAGCTGTTTCATTGTTCTCATTTGAGTCCTTGACAATTAGCACCAGCAATTGCACATGGTAAATACTTGACTAAAGAAATGCTTTTTGACTGACTAGTATACATTGATTTGTCATAGAGGATGCATGTCAAAGAGGAATTTCCTATGTGGTGAGATCCTGTAGAAGGTCTTTGTTTGCAGATGACGTGTTGATTCAAGCCCCTGAATAATGCAGGATCTTATTTAACAAAAAGATCCATAATCATTAAAACAAATTTGTGTGCTTTTATTTTATTGTTTAAATATGGGGGGAGGGGGGTGTATTGACACTTAAACATTTTTTCTCTTTTTATTATCATTATCCCTTTCACCTATCAGTGTCCTTCCATCTTTTCCAACTCTTCCCTCCTTGTAATAAATAAAAGCTCTTTGTGCTTTTATTTATATAAAAACATTTTTTTTTAACACTGGCCACCTCTAAAAAGTACATGCTTCATTCTATATCTTGATAATGCCCTCTCTGCCAGGAGGTAGGAAGCATGATTCTCATTTGTCTTTCAGAGATACGAATGGTCGCTGTATAAACTGTTCTCCTGATTTAGCTCAGTTATCTCTGTATTTGTTTACAAAAGTCCTCCTAGACTTTTTTGAATCAATCCATTTCATTGTTTTTTTATGGTGCAAAAATATTCCATATATACTCACATATTAAATAAACTCTGTTCCCCTGCTGATAGGGCCAACTTCCAACTGATGAGCATTTTCTTCTAAATGCTTTTAAATATGCAAAGCTACTCCCTAAAGAAAATGACCATCTTTTTCATGTGAGTAATTTTGTTAGTGCTTTATGTAGATGCCATCAGAGAAAAATAAAAGGTGAAGGAGAGAAAGTTTCACAATGTTAAAGTGTCTCACCTATTACATAGCCTTTTTATTTTTAATAATCCTTCTAACTATAGCCTATTACTACACACAACTGTAAATATGACTAGCCTCACAATAGCCCTAATGAATTGCAACACACATAAGATACTGTTCTGGACACAGATGATGAGATGAAATAATAAATGTTTCTGTCCTCAAGGATCATACAATAGTTATGCAGAGAAGTAAATACTAAGCCATTCTAAGAGAACTTTTTTTCCCTCCTCATTGCGGGAGGTAGATTCAGCAGCTATATGTAAAAATGCAAAGTAACTTCAAAGAAGCAGGTAGGAATCAAGGTCTTTTATAGGCAGTGGTATCCCAGTAATACTTTAAAGGAAGCTAAGTATTATATTAAACAAGGAAGAAGTATGCCAAAGTGGAAAATAAATTTATATAAAGAAATTCTATATTTATTCCATAGGGCATTATCTCTGAAAATCCAATTAAGTTTAGGATTTTCATACTCCATCTCTAGAATTTCTTAAACAACACACTCCATGTACAACATGTAATTTTTCCCATTTATTTTAGTTAATTTCTTAGTAACAACTTGAAATATTTGAAATTTCCAATATCAAATTAACATATGGGTTAAATTATATACTTAAAATATTGTTTTGAAATGTATCATATGCAATATTGTGTCATACCTGGGTAAAGCTGGAATAATTCCTAAATACATGGCCTTTCAAAAGGGAATGAAAGTTAATTGAAATTTGAAGGTCAAATATGGTACTTAAGTGTTTCTTATGCTTCCTTGTTGCTTAAAATAAAATTATTTCTAATTCATTTTTGTCAAATTATGACTTCTGCTGTCTGCACAAACTTGATAAAACATTCATGGAATTTCATGTCACAACAAGTCTCAAAAAAGACACAAACAAATCCAAAATACAACAAAACCACAAAACTTAAGGCAATGGGAAAAATCACTTAAAAGACCTACTAATATATTATAAAAGCAAGCATTCCTTTATCATATACCAGAGATTTCCAAAAACTGAATGTCTACCAATATTAATATTACTGACCAAATTAATCTCAACATTATTGTTGAAAAATTCCACATGACTCCATTCCTCTGGCCCGGCAAACTCAGTTATTTGCTTCATACTGAGTTATTTTCTACCGTAAATGGATCTCTTAACTACTCAAAACCCTGTTTGCTGATTTCAATCACTCACAGAACCTCAAACTACTCAGTAAATCATAGTTCAAATATGATAGCATCAATCAGTGGGAGAAAGAATTTGAATTCTTTTCATTTGTTTGTGGAGGAAGTAGGGAAATCTGCCTTATTCTTCTTTTAAAAGAATAAAATGGCTCATTCTCAGCTATCCTTACCGTTTACAATCTTATGTATGTTAAATAAAATAAAAAAACAAACAAACAATAATAAAAATCTGGGATCAAAGAATGAATTGAACTTGAATTTTTCTTTTAACTCTAAGAAAAGCAGTCTTAGAACAATCATAAAGGGGAAGCAAATAAGATGAAGTAGCGTCTTGAAGTTCTTCAGATACCATATGTTCAATTTTTTTTCCTCTTCTGGAGCTGGCCAAAGGTGAATCTGAATAGATCTGAATGATTTGAATAGATCAAATAAATCTTGGCAATCTTCTATATATCAGCCCAAACCACAAACTGACTTTTTTATTTAACTCTGCAAGTCCTTTTGCTTCTCTCTTCTGGTTCCATGTGTTGGCTAAGATTGGTTTTCTTTTGGATTGTTAAATCATCTGGTGGAGTAATTATTTAGATTCCACTTCCAGTTCTAGGAAGAAACTATAAAAATCTAACAAGATTTGTGGTTGTTATAATGCAATGTTGATAACATTACTACAAACCTTCCTGACTGAAAAGCATCTATAAGAACTCAAATATCAGTTAAGCTTTGTATTTTGGCCTTACCATCTAGGTAAAATTTTTAAAGTACAAATTACTATAGATAAAAAATTCAACTGAACCCAAATACAAGAATATTTTAAGAAGATATTTAGCAGCAAACCAACCTGATCCAACTGATGAAATAATATTTCTAAGACCTTTTCTAACACTTACTTTATGTTAAACAACTTTTTTCACTTATTGGTTTTAGGTATTCCTTTCCTATTAAATGAGAAGAGTTAATTTTATCTTTTAAAGGAATTTTGTTGACAAATAATTTATATTAATATAGATCATACTGAGAAATATAAAGGTTAAGATAAATCCTATGTTCTTCTATTCCCCAATAGAAATTATCAACCAGCACGCTAAGAAATTTGTCAGTAGTCATAATGAAAAACAGAAAATGTTTATATGCAAAAATACCAGAGATAAATTAAAAGGAATATTATTAATGTTTCATACATATGAGATGGTATGCAAGATATGCATATTGTTGGAAAGAGTATGTACACCAAAGAAATCCTGCATATAAGTATAATCCTAAGGCTGAAAAGGACCCTAGAAGTCATTCATTTTGAGCTCCTCATTTTCCAAATAAGGTAAATGAAGTCAAAGAAGTTAACTGACTTGATGGTTTTACAAGTAATAAGTGACAGCGCAGAATTAAAACTCAACAGCTATGTGAATCTAAGTTCTCTATGATTTACTATGCTTGCATTCCCCTTTGACATCTGCTAAACCATCAAAAGTAATACAAACTAAGAAACCAATCCACCAACAAAAACTCTGAAGCACAAGAGAGAATTTGTTTCAGGTACTGCTAATTTATCTCATTTACATGAAGTACAATAAAAAAATTCCCCAATGTTAAAAATGATTAAAATGTAGATTAAAAATCAAGGGGTACTATGCAATTTTCGAACCTGAAGGCCTACCAGATAGACATCCACAAGGGTATAATGTTCTACATTCCATTTCCTCCCAAAGATTCTAAATCATCCCATTTTTCTTTAATCAGAGAATACTGAATTGGTAGTCACATTCACTTTCCTGTTCTTCTTTATGGATTCTATGAAGAGATAATTGATTATTATCAAAAATGGAGGAAGATTGGGTTGTTGATCTGAATACTTAAAATGTGAACCTCTTTTGTAACAAACAATTCAACCACACCTCCACCAAATGGGTGAGCTAATTATGACTGCAGATATATTTATTAAGTGGTTTTCCTCCCTTCCCCCACCCCAGGCAATTAGGGTTAAGTGACTTGCCCAGGGTCACACAGCAGGAGTGTTAAGTGAGGCCAGATTTGAACTCAGGCCCTCCTGACTTCAGGGCTGGCACTCTATCTACTGTACTACTTAGTTGCCCTAATATTAAGTGCTTTTTGAGGATGATGATCCCTATAACTTGTTTATACTTGGTAGGAAATCCTATAGGGATAAAGTCCATTAATTATTTATTTATTTCTTCACCTCATTACACAGAGGTAAAATGGATAAGGAGTACCAGATTTGATTCTGCCCAGAAATATTACTAGAATGAAGTTATTAATCCTTTCCAGAATTTTGCTTTTTTTTTTTTTAAGGCCATGATGTAAGTTATAATTTTACAATTTTTTTAAATGGAAAAAAGGCATCTGACTCCCTATAGACAATATTTAAATTAATTACTTTCATTAAAGAAGTCATTTCAAATAATTACCAAAATGTTCTCTCAATGTCTAAAAAGGAACAAAAAAAGGTTTTGAAGACTAAATTCCTATTCCCAAATCTTACTAATTTCAAGTGTCATGTGTGATTTATATTGAATTATACAAAAATAATGACAAAAATTGAACCAAGAACTAAATTTAACAAATGACTATCTTCCACAATTATTATTATTATTTTTCTTTACAAAGACTAAGGTGATTTTAAGAATAGTCTACGGACACTTCTGGTGACACAGCTTGTAATACCTTTATTGAAACAATAGACATTCTTCATTTACTTTGGTTGTCTAGACTTTTTGGGCTGAAGATAACCTGCAAATAGGAGCAGCTAAAGAATTCCATCAACTACAAAGAATCCCTTTTCCATCTGAACTCTGCCCTGGAACAAACTCTCACTCAGCTTGTGACAGTATCTCCTTGGTGAAACATATATCGATCATCAAGGAACTGATGAACAAAGTTACCTCCTCAATGGTTTAATATGGCTTAGAGAAACAGAAGGACCAAGAAATGTGGATGAAAGCATTTTTGGATGCCAATACTAAGGCATCAGTTCACATTTGTCACTATATCAAATTAGATTCCTCAATTTATTATCATTTAAGCCAATTACAACAGTCTGAAACAATTTCCTAAGAGTCTCTTTAGATATTGATCTCATTATATATAATAGTGCTAGTCCTCTCTTCATAGAAAGGATAAATGATAGTGATGGTGATTGTGATGGTGATAATAATGGAAAGTACTCCTAATAGTGCTTGGTTCATTTATAAAGAAACCAAACAAACAAGTTTCAGAGAAACTCTGGCCTTATTTAGTTCTCTTCATTTGCCTCCTTAGAAGCATGCAATGAATCTTTTCTATCTCCTAAGCAGTTTCCATTTCTTTATTATTATATACTTTTTTTAAAAAAAGGAAAGTAAACTATATGTAGTAAAGATGTGCAGTTTAATGTATATATTATTTAACTTATTCTTTGTATATAAAGTTGCTTATATATGTGGAGGTTAGGGAGAAGAGAAAGAGGGAAGATGAGAAAAACAAGTTTATTCACAGAAGTGGAATTTAATCCAAGAATAACAATTCCTCTAAAATGAATATATATATGGCAGACATCCTGTGACGAGTATAAAATGATCTTTAAATGAATCAAAAGGTCAAAACACTAATTAGACAAAGTTATAAGGAGAAGAGTCCTTTTAGAGTTTAGAATGATCCATAGGATATATATTATAGAACTTATGGCACTATATACTAATTACTATATAAAAATGGGTCCTTGATTATAATTTCAAAGGTCTCTCCAATCTTATTCTTAAGTAAAGAATCAAGGTCTAAAGCATCAGATATATGTAAAGATGCATTCTGAATACAGATTGTGATTTTGTTAACTGTTATATGTCTTCATCAAATGAAAGAGAATGGCATATAGACAATTCTTTGAGTAAAACCAAATGACAGATTTCAGAAAATGAATAAGTATAAGAACATTTATTATTTATTGTAATTAAATACAGTTTGGTTGAAACTGTAAAACTAGTATGCCCACAGAGTTTATATTATTTTAAGGATGTCTTGATAACAAAAGAAATCAATAAAAGATTATATATGGATCAATATAACTAATACATGAATCTACAAAGAACAGACTCATGAACTTTCAAAGAAGTTAATATCTCTAAAATACTTTTTTGTATAAAGTATAAAAATCTAAAAAGCCAATCTCAACGTACTTCCTATCCTGTAACTTTAAAACAATCTCCATTGGTCCATTTCTTTTCCTCTTGTCTGTCAAGAGGATAAAATGTCTAAATACAGAAATCCAATTATTCATTCAGCATCTCAAATAAACTCTGATTAGAGGATTACCCTTGGCAATCTGATCTTATAACTCTCTATCCAGGATAAGTAGTTAAAAACCTTGTCAGTACTTTGTCAGTTATGATAAAGACTGATTGACCTAAGTTCCTATAATGAAGTGAAATGGGTTAGGTATATAATCCAAAGTGTGTATAAGAGAGCCCCTGGGGTATTATGTGAAGGGCCCCTTAGTGACAGATGATACTCTTGGTCTGTGACCAAAGAACAGGCACTAGGGAAATTGTAAGTGTAGATACTAGAGAAGGAAAGAGCCAGGGACAGGTAATTATTTATGAGAAAAGAAAGATTCGAGATCTAGGATAATCTAGGAAGTCAATAAGTACCCTGTAAACACTAAGAGAAAGGAGAGATGCCTTGTTTAACAACTTAAGTCATCATCATCTTTAATAAGCAGTGAGTGCAAATAATGTCAAAGCAATATGCTAAATATTGACATGACTGCTGATATCTAGTCAAGTTTGTGGGGGGAAAAATCAGGAAGCATTTCAGGAAAGCAAAATACAATAAAGGACCAGACCCTTTAAAACTGGACTGCCATTTTAAAGATAAACTGGAAGCACAGGGTTGATTCCAGATAATGGTTCATTTTTAAAAAGGAAGGAAAAAAAAAAGGTATGGGAGGGGAATATGTTGGTATTGGCACTTAGTTTCAGTAAGTGGAAAAATGAATCTCATTCTATCCTATATCCTGGGAAGGGAAGTGTGGATGTGTAACATGCCAAAGAATCTTTCTCCTAGCCCTAAATTGGCTAATTACAGCCACTTCAGTGAAGAAAAGCCACCCTTCCAAAAAGAAAGAACAGGAGTATCTATTTATTTAAACTGTACCTTCAGTTCTGCCAAGAAGAAACTTCACTTCCTATAACTTCATATAAGTAGCTTGCTACTTAGGTAACTTTCCTTTGAGAACATGGTCTAAGGAGACTAAAATCCTGCCATTAGGGTGCTGGGGGACCTTAGAAAAATATTATCAATACTGTTAAATAACTCCAATTACTCAAATTGGGCACATCCATTCTTGCCATTTTCTTACTGCATGATGGCCACTTCAAATCACATCAATGCTGGAAGGCATTGAGCCTCTCATTAGACAAGTGAGGTAAATGAGACCCAGAGAATGGAGGTGACTTACATTATACTATGTTGGGGGCAGAACCAGGCCAAGAATCCACTTCTTTTATACGCCATTCAGTGTCTTTTCCAAGGACGGAACTCCAGGATAGTAGATCTTGTTACAGAAGTGTCCCAGCATGTTCTAAATGTTTTGTTGTTTGTTTTGTACTGTGAGTTTATTCCAGATAGGGTAGTTAGAAACTGCCACTTAAGCTCAGAATAGGACAACTGTGAAGACATATATTTGCTTATTTTCAAAGAATTTCTCGAGTGGAAGATTTATTAAAGGAGTGAAGCCCACTTCACTGTTGAAAACTCAAAGAATTCTGTTTTCATTGCATTAGTCTCGCCAACAAAATTCTGAATGTGTTTGCATTCTATCAATCTGCAATGTGAGTCAGTCTGTCCCGACCGAGTCTTCTAATAAGAAAACTGAGAACTCTAATGACACATTTAAGTAAACATGCTCACTGAGTGAAGTTTCTTAATATTTTATATCCCTTTAATTTTCCACAAACCTCTGAAATTCATATATATTTTCAGGCAGAATTTAAGTTCATGTTGAGTAGAGATTATAAATAAACTTAATAAAATCATAATATTAAAAAATTCTATTGGCTCTATAAAATAGGGGAATCTAATGCTCAATAATGTAATGGGAGAATTTAGATTTTAAATTCAAGTTCATATTTATAACCAATAAAAATATTCTTTAATTAGGTAGTAAATAAAGTTCTGGCTTTACAATTCAGAAAAACAGGATTCAAGGCTCACCTTTGACATGTAACTGGATTCTGAACAAGTAATTTAAACTCCCGAGACCTTAGCTCTTCTTCATATAGCAAATGAAAATGTTTTGGGGAAAGACATCACCTGGCCTCTACAATCCTTTCCGACTCTTAATCTATGACTCCATCATCAAAATTTAAGGCCTATATAAGCTGTCTTAAGAACATGGATTTTTCTCACCTTGGGATAGATGCTGACAGCTCTTGTTGATAATGATTAATGAGTTCTAAATGTGAAGAATTCATTTCTATTGAGAAAAAAAAGTGACACTGGGGACCATTATTCCCATTGCTTATATTTTATGTGAATTTGAGCTGTGCTCAAAGAGAAATGTAGGTTACTCATCTGTACTTAAGGATTCTTTCAGGCAGTATATTGCTTAAAAACAAAACAAAACACATATTACTATTATCTCTGTTCAGCTTTATTTTTATTTATTTTGTTAAATGTTTCCTAATGATCTTTTAATATTCTGATTGCACTGCTGGTTGTATTTGAAAAGACAACTGCCAGTTAAATATAAAGGAAATGGAAAACTGTATAAGACTTTATTAGCCTATACCAACTCAGATAACTTAAAATTTATACTCTAATGGAGTTCCCGCCACCCCCTGGCAATTGGAGTTAAGTGACTTGCCCAGGGTCACACAGCTAGGAAGTGTTAAGTATCTGAGGTCTGGTGCTCTATCCACTGCTTTACCTAGCTGCCCTTTCTAATAGAGTTTTTAAATCTGTGGAGGGAGAGAGGCACAACCAACCAATTATACAGGACATCTTCATTAACTTTGTTTAATTGACTTATCATACAAGAAGACCTTCTCTAGTAAATTCAAATGGATTAGGTCCTTCAATCCTATAATCTTTCTACTCATGACAAGAAAGGCTCTGCCACAGAAGAAATCTTTCTCATTGGTTGTCACTGAAATACCTGTTATTCTTGACAACATATTCGTGATGAAAACATGAAAGCTTATTGTATAAGGGAATGGAAGTAAAAGAAAAAAAACAACTCTGAATACTCAATCTTCTCATCTTTCACCATCACTCTCTTCTGCCATCAGATGATCCCACTAAAAAATGTCACATTTTATTAAAGAATGTCACCACCAAAAGGTAGTACAAGCACCCCTTCCTAATGTTGCAGGAAACAGAAAGCAAAGGGCCTAGGAAGTAAAGTTGGACAGTTTATTATCTCCCCACAAGTTACAATCCACAAATGCCACCAAGACCAGCTGTTGACAGAACTAGGAGTTCAGTGTCTGCAAAACTATTACAATTCTCAAGCCAGTAGACTGAGCAGCACTGTGCTACTCCCATTTGTGTACCAGCAGGTTACAAAATACTTTTCTCTTTGCTAGTCTACCCTCTGCAGTAATTTCTTTTTTAAGACTAAAGGAAATCAAGGGGCAAAGGAAAATTCAACCTGAAATACACAGGGCTATCTGCCAGCAGAAGATATTATTAATTTGGAAGATTTATTTTTATTTTATTTTATGCAAAAATACTTTCAAAGAAATGCTATGAAAGACTAGATTTTTGATTGAACCAGCCAGTAGGAATCTGATCTACCTATCTTAGCCACAATTCTGGGGATAAAGGAAAAGGAATTAATTTCCCTCAAGACACCTTGCCTTGTTGAAGGAAATGAAGATATTTAGTCATAAGAAGAGAAGAATTGAAGGGACATGATAGTCTCTTTCAGAATTTAAAGGGTTACTACATGGAAGAGGAATTAGAATTATCCAGTGTGGCAAAAAAAAAAGAATAGAGACTGTTGTTCAGATATTCAGTCATGTCTGTCTTTTCATGACTCCATTTGGGGTTTTCTTGGCAGCAATATTGGAGGAGTTTGTCATTCTTTTTTCAGTTCATTTGACAAATGAGGAAACTGAGGCAAACTGGATCAATACCTTGCCCAGGGTTATCTGAGGTCACATTTAAACTTAGAAGATGAGTATTCCAGATTATAGGCCTGACATTCTATCCTGAAAGGAAAAACTCTCCAATAGAATTATCAAAAAATATAATAAACGGCTTCAGGAACTAGTGGTTTTCCTCTTCTCATTAATGGCCCTCAAACAAAGGTTATATAACTATCTGTGATGTAGAGGGATTCTTATTAAAATATGGGTTAGATGATCTCTGGGATCTCTTCCAATTGTAAAATGATTAATTTTTTCCCATTGCCTGGGAATCCTATGCTGAGGTTAATGATGGGAAGGAAAAAAAAGAAGCATTAATACTGGAACTTTCCCAACTGAAAAACAATATGGCCTAATTAAGATCTTTTACAGAACTGTTTATAGCTGGGACTGAAAACATGTATTTATCATTAAAAGCAACAATAACAACATCAATCACAATCACTGGTACCAAAAATTTAAAATACTTGTCTGAAAATTGGGCAAGTATCCTAAAACCAACTGAGATCATGAAGTAGGAACATTTGTTTGGAAAAATAAGATGCCTATTTCAATTGTTACTTTTTCTGACAAAACAAAGAATCTGATTAATCAATTAGCTAAGGCTTGGTTTTTTGTTTTTATTTTTTTAATTACTTGAAGGCATAATTTTCTCTTGCCAACATGAGCACTTTTCCACTTCTAACAAATTGGTCCATTTGAATGAATCCATAGTGTGGGGCAACTTGATTTCTATTCACCAAAAAAAAAAAAAAAAAAAAAAAAAATCCATGAATTTAACAGGAACTTATCAGGAACCAAACTAACTGAATTTATATTTGAAGATAATTTCGAATTTAAAAAACAAGACAAAAAATTTTGAGAAAAGTTTTTTGGTCATGATCAGAATCTTATACTTAAATTGTCTCTAGTGTTTTCCAGATCAGTTCTTTTTCTTAATTTTTCAATTAACTGACTTTACTACATTTCTTGCTATATCATGGAATTCTGTTTGCGCCATCCTGTTTTTCAGGAAATGGGTCAAGTTTTCCACATTCTGATCTAGGTTATTTAGTCTCCTTTAAAAATTTTCCTTCCAAACTCTAATTTCATTTATAAATTCATTTTTTACCCCTTGCTTCATATCTTCCAGCTACCCATAGTCCATATAGGCAAGTTATTTTTTTTTCATCTGAAGCTTTTCTTGTTTTAGCTATTGAGGGGCTACTGTATTCTGGGTCTGATTATGCGGCCTGGTTCTATCCTCAATTTTTGTTCTCATAGGCCTAGGTTAGGGATTAGTCCTCAATTCTACATCATTAGAGCTTGAGCTGGCTTGTAACATCCCTGTTTAAAACAAGGGCTAATTTTAGGTTCCTTTCAGAGAGCTCCTGCTGGCCTCTTTGGGTATATCCTCTTTTGATCTCCATTACATTCTGGCCTAACTACCATAATTCATGCTAGCTTCCCTAGAAAAATCTCTCTTTCTACTTCCTCTGGATTCCACATTTACCTCAATTTACCCTGCTTTCCTAGTCAAAATCTTTCTACCCACACCCTTCTAAGTTTCTGGTGCAATGCTGATTTGGATGGAAGATCTTATATCATTTTTGAATTCTTTTTCAGTGGTCTTTCTGGGGTCCTTTACAAATATAAGCTGGATATATGTATGTGTATATTTATTTGCATATATATGCAATTATAAACTTATATATAGTATGTTTATGAGTATGCATGTATATATATATATAAAATAGATACATATACATAGACACATATACATATATACATGTAAGTAGGAGGTCAAGTACGTTTCCATTTTAGCTATAAATGTTAAGTGAGACTTTTATGACACTTGATTGAGACTGATATACATATCAATCAATCAGTCATTATTAAGGGCTTACTATGTGCTAAGCTAGACAGGCTGGAAATATGAAAAGAAGCAAAAGACAGCTCCTCTCATCCAAGAACTTAACTCCTGTCTTATATGGTTACTGTGCATATTGATCTTTCAGTTTTGCTTTTTAAAAAAATCTTTCATGACATATACTTCCATATTTTATCACATTACTCAGATTTTTCATTCTTAGTTAAATAATAATTTCTAATTATTATTCAAAGAATTATGCTGTTCAGGATGAAGGGCATTTAGGGATAGAATGACAGCTGTCTTTCAGGACACAATCCTGAAAAGTTAAACTTGACCTTAATCATTTACTTAGATTCTTCAACTATGAATTAAGCTAAATCCTTCCTTAACTTATTTATATTCTCCGAATTTATAACCATTCAGAATATTGAGTTACATATGTTTACTACTCAATTTGTATTGTAGAACTTCATGCTTTAAAGGGTATGTAAGCTTTAATTCTAGTGGTTGGAATTGGATAAACAAGTCTGCACTTACCCTCCAGGAGTTTACAATCTAAAAAAAAAAATCCCAATTTATTTAGTATAGAAGTTGTGGCAACTACTCAATCATTTTGCATGCTCTTCTGTAGTCCTAACATTTCTTTCTTCCGTGTATGTAGTCCAGAATACTAAATATATGGATACACGACAGCTTTCCACAAGATTATTATTGGCTTGTTTTGTTTTTTTAGTCTTTGGGGCAATTACAGTGATTTAATTAGACATTTTGCTATAATGGAATAATCTGATCTCTTGAAATTCGAAAGGGTAATCAAAATCTCTTCTTTTGGGTTAAAAATGAGAGTCTACAATTTTATTTCAAATTATTTTTTATTGTGAAATTGAGAAACATCAACAAATATGAGATTTCCTTAAAAAAAAAGGAAAATATTGTATATCACACTGAGTAGGTACAGTTTGATTTTTTAAATAATACATATAAAATTTAACTTGGTAGTTCTTAGATTACTCTATTTGTGTCCCTTATTGAACTTCCTCCTGAATCTCTCTTTTTTTTTTTTTTTAATTCACTGGATTTTTTTTTTTTTTAAGTTAATTGATTCTTCCAGGAACTAAATTCCCAATTCACATGTAGAGCTCTGCCCATTGCACTACTTTGTCACCTTAAGCTTTACATTTAAATATCCAGATGTTAATATAATTAACACAGTCAGAAATCTCCCCATCTATGCTTTCTCCAGGTCTTGATAAGGAATATTACCTGTGAAAATTCACCTACCCGAACTTATGAGCAACAACATAGAGAAGTCAAATGTTGATTCAATAAATATTTACTGAATATATATTATCCCCAGGTGCTATGCAGAATAGCAACTGTCATACATTGATCTCTATGGAATCTATCTTCCAAGATAATACATGATAAACATAGGAAAGATTAAGAGATCAGTTTTTTGCACATTGCACATACTCGGTATTTAACACCCTTTTTTTTTCAATTTTGGCAATTAACATTAAATAATTAAAGGATATTATACTCATAAAAATCTCACATATATGAATACAGCTATCTATGTAAAGGATATGTTGATCTATGAGACCAGAGAGAGGAATATTAATATAAATAATTTGGTTCTGGGAATAAATGGGAGGAGGGGGATACATTGTTAATTTGCATATGGCTTTATACAGCAAGAAAATTTAATGTATCCTATTAAAAGAGACTCAAGTCTAGGTGAGATTACAGTTAAGTATTTTATTAGGATTCCTAGTTCCACTTATCAACAAGATAAAGGAGAGAGCATACCTTATCCATTAAGCACATCCCATCCAGTTAACAAAGAAAAACCACTTGGCTGGGTATAGAGTTACACAAATTGTTTATATAAAGAATAGAAATTTTGTTTGACTATTTAACTTTAAAATGCACACTGTGGAGATTCAAGCAATATAAACTGTATATTATCATTGTCAGTGTAAATTACAGGCTTTGATTTGCAGTAATCCTTCCGCAAAGAGTGTCTGGCAAATAGCCAGTCAAGAGGACATAATTTAAAACACTCAATAAGTTTCATTCTGAAGCATTTTGTTTAGTGTTTAATAGGTTCTCTAGGGACAGGAAAATTACAAAAGTGCATTGTTTTGACATGAGCTAAAATGAGTCATCTCTCGTCATTACATTTTCAGGGATTTGGCATTAATCTTCTAAGACAATAAAGTATAAACATTTGAAATAAAATATCAATTCTCTCAAACAGTTTTTAAAGTCATGCTAATCTTTTCATTGAAACACCAAGCTTGTGTGCAAAATTAAGGTAATTTTCTTTTCCTATTTCCTATTTTTGATGAAGTTGACAATCATTATGAGTTAACATTTTACATGTTTAAAAACCAGCTCATTAGAGGTGAAAATATCCACAGAATACACTGTAATTTTAATTTTCATTATTAAAGATGTCCCATCACTTTGTTTACTCTAGTTAACCAACAAAACAATAAATCAAACTGATTTTTGTAGCATTTGCTGATTTCCAAGGTTAAATCTTCACATTAAAAATTTAACACTCTCCTCAGATGGTTTAAGTTGGCTCCAGGCACCTGGGTCCAAGGTACCATTTCTTTTAAAAAGTAATAAGTCCATTCTTAATAACTCAGAGAATTTAATCTGATGTATAACCTCCAAACTGCTAGCCAAAACCACTGCAGTTACAATCTGCAATCTGTACTTTTTCAGACAATATAGTTCACCATTTTATAATTGCTAAATAAAATGAAAGCACTCAAAAAAAAATTCAGAAAGAAAGAAATAACTTAGTAGTGTGTGCTCTAGGTGAGGTTTGAAAATTGTGCCTTATATATTAGAGCTCACTGTATCACATGAGATTTAAATTATTTTAAATATTTATTTCCATGGAAAATGAGATTATCTGGCATTAGGAATACAAGGATTTGGGGATTCTTGGATAGAGCACCAGCCCTGGAGTCAAGAGAACTTGAGGTGAAATCTGGTTTCAGACACATATTAGCTGTGTGACCCTAAGCAAGTCACTTAACCCTGGCTGCCTCTTTCTAAAGTTTTAAAATATAAAAATAGGGAATACATAATTTCTGAAATATCCCTATAGCTTTATTTACAATAGTAAAGAACAAACAACACCACCACCACTACCACCACCAAATAAATCTAAAAATAATCCACATATCTGATGACTGACATATCTAACTGCAGTATTAATGGAATAGTGTCCACGCAGAGGAGGTGTCTATAGAGGTGTGCTCCAATGAGCATTACAGTATTTCTCAAGAATGTACCTTGGTCTAATGATTTAGCCTGTGATTTCACTGAACTACAGAACTTTTATGAAAAGTCTTCCCCCCAAAGAACACTGACAACATCTGAACAATAAAAATTTATTAATGGTAAGTGTAAATTAAAGAAAATACTTCACAAATATCAGATGGGGAGATGTGACTAGATAATAGTTGTTATGAGAAAAATCTGTTTTTGTAGACTGCATGCTCAAAGTCAATCAACAATTTAACATGACAGAAGTCAGTGTGAACTCTGTTTGCATTATGAATGATAGCACAGTATTCACACTCATATATCTTTGCCAAGAATATCTCAATGATGCCATGAGGAGTTAAACATGACCAAAACGACTGAATAATAATAACCACCAATTCATAATAATAGCTAGCTATAGCTTACAACTACGCTAAGATTTCTGGGACATTTATAAGTTTTCTCAGCAAAAATATTAGAGTAATTTTCCATTTCCTTCTTCATATCATTTTACAGGTGAGGAAATTAAGACCAACAAAGTTAAGTAACTTGCCAAATATCTGAGGCCAGATTTGAACTAAGGAAGATGAGTCTTCCGGACTACAAACCTGATACTCTTTCCATTCTGCCACCTCTCTGACCATCACAAATAAACAAATTTACACTAATTTTACATTTATCACTAATAACTTTTGTAATCATCTCAATGTTCTTGCCAGTAGACTTTTTGTTGGAACCTAAGCAAACATGCTAGTTAATCTCTTTCAGATTCTTGTCATCTGTAATTTGATTAGCATGCTAACTACACTTTCATCCACATCGCTACATAAAATAATAGAGAGCATAAGAGCAAGAAGAGATCTCTTAAGACATTCCAGTAGGAATGGTTCCTTAAGGTGAAATCTAGCCTTTAATGACCAACTAGTCTAAAGACCAATGTTCTTTAGATCTTTTCATTCAGTTTATCCATATGGGTCAATTTCTTTGCCAAAATCTAGCATACTTTTTCTTTATCCACAGCATAATACTGAAAGTCATAGCCTAATAATTCTATCAAGAAAGAAAACAAGATTAGCCCAGTATAATTTGTTCTTAAGGAAGAAAATCTGGTACATGGTGATCACCACTATTCTGTAAATGCTCACAGCCATCTCTTTAATAATATATCCTAAAATTCTACTCGAAATAAAGAGTTATTCTGTCCATTCTTTTGGGGTTTATTTAAGGTTCTAAATCAATGAATACACAAAAATCTAGTCTCATTCCCACTTTCTGCTGCCCAGTTTAATCTATGCCATTACTATTAGGCTCAATCAATCAACAGCTATTTTTATGTATCAATTATTTGCTACGCTAGGTGATGGGGATACAAACACAAAGACTGAAGTAAACCTTATTCATGATAAGTGTATATTCTAAGGAGGGAGATAAGAATATATATATATATACACACATGTAGAATGTAAATATAAATTAACACAAATATAGGCATATATGTATACTAAACTACCTTGTATTTAATTACAAGTAAGTATTTATAGATAAGCATACATATATATGTATGTTGTATATATCTCTTTGTATATCTATCTATTCACACATACTTATCTTTATACATATATATGTGTGTGTGTGTGTGTGTGTATATATATATATACATATATATATAAAATACCAGGTAGGTATTGCAGTGGATACAACAGTAGGCCCCGAGTCAGGAAGACTGAACTTCTAGAGTCCAAATATCACCACAGACACTTATTAGCTGTATGATCCTGGTCAAGTCCCTTAACCTTGTTTGCCACAATTTCCTCATCTGTAAACTGAGCTGGAGAAGGAAATGGCTAACTATTGAAGTATCTTTGCCAAGGAAATCCCAGGTAGGATCAGAATGAGTCAGACACAACTGAAAAACAACTCAACAACAATTAATACTAAGTAGAGTTTGGGAGAGAGATCATTAGCAGTCTTTGCAGAAGATGGTAGAAAAACTGTTAAGAGTAGAAGTTGAAGAAAGAGTGCATTCCACACATGAGGGATGACCAGGACAAAAACAAAATAATGGAAGATGTAGTGTCATGTTTGAAAAACCAAGAAGTGGTTATGAGGGCAAGAAACTTAATCTAATGACTGAAATAAGATGACACAACTGGGCTACCCATATCTCATCAGAATTAGTAACTGGGCATTTTAGTGAATGATCAGTTTCAATCAAATGGTTCAACAGTTTTCTATTCCAAAGGAAACATATCCCTAACACAAAATAATACCACCAACACACACAATACACACAACTCCCCTCTCTGTCCCCCTAACAAACACCACCAAACAAACTAGCATACCCATAAATCTGCTGCTTTTTTTCTTTTTTCTTTTTTTTCTGAGGCAATTGGGAGTTAAATGACTTGCCCAGAGTCACACAGCTAGGAAGTGTTAAGAGTCTGAGGTTACATTTGAACTCAGGTCCTCCTGACTTCAGGGCTAGTGCTCTAACCACTATACCACTTAGCTGCTCCCCTGCTGCTTGCTTTCAAAATAGACTATGTACCCCCAAAATCCTGGCAAAAAATCATCTGATTATAGACTTTAATCAGGTTAGGAAGAAGAGTGGGAAGATCAATTATAGTGGAATAAAAATTACAATTCACCTTTTTTCCTGCTTCCATTCTTTCTCCAAGAGTCACTAACACTGGCTATTTCTGGAAAATTTATATATTTCAACTCTTTTCTGAATTATGTCAGTCAATAAACATTTATTAAGCACCTATTATGCTAGGAATGGTGCTAACCCAACTGATAACAATGCTTATCAAAAATTCTTTGCTAAAAGCAACAAAAGGAATTTTAAGTGCCCTCACAAACTGAACATTCCACCTCCCATCAAAAAACAAAAATTCTTCTATGCATTATTTTATTCCACGAATGCCCCTATTAAGAATCACAAGGTCCTCTAGAATTCAGGACCCAGCTTAACACTAGGCCTGGAATAACTACAAAAGATGGAATATCCATAGAGCAAAATGAGATCTCTATTCTACTTTAGTGTCCCCCAAATCCTCATCTGGGCAAAGAACAGCTAAGAGGTGCCCTGAGGTGACACTGAAATGTATCCCGTGTAACCAAAGTAACTAGAAACACTCTGGCTAGCATCTAAGAAACCTCTGGCATTTCTTCTTTTTCAAAGGATCACTTCCATCCTTCTCTAGTCCAATTGGCAAATCCAATGGTCATTTCTTAATTTCCAACCTTCTTGAGAACTCTATGGCATTTGATGGCCACCCATCTGCTTAAATACTTTCTAGAATATAAGATTTACAACTAGAGGGAACTTCAGAGATCATCTAGGCCAACTTACAAATGAAAAAAAGATTCTGAAAAGTAAAATGACATAACATGACTCTGAAAATTTATTTAACATAAGTCAGAGAGATGGATTTAAATCTACTTCTGACTCACCCAGTATTTCCTGACACCATTCCTTATCTCTCTAACCTCCTCCTTCCTGGTTTCCTTTATACTTTGCTCTTCCTTCTCCTGCCTACATTACACAGGTGTTCACCAAGGCACTCCCATCTTTCCTCTTTCTAAATGTTCTCTGTCAATGACCTCATCTCTGAAAGTTTCAACTATCCCTTAGAAGAGATGGTTCCCAAGCCTTCACCTCCACCTCGGACCTATCTCTGTGGCTCTCCAGAGCAGCACTTCTAGCAACAGGATAGCTCTACCTAGACTCATCTCCAGCCTCTCACACTTGGCCTGCCTGAAATCAAATCTGCCTTCTCCCCAAATCCTACATTTGTTCTTTGTTCCTTTGGCAAGGCTATCACCATTCCCCCAGTTACTTATGTTTGAAAAGTTGGGGATATCTTTGACTCTTTTCTCTTTCCTCTGTTCTTCATCCAAAAAGTTGCTGAGTTCTAGTGATTCCACTTTCTCAGTATCTCTTCTCTCCACTCCCTCCCTTATCATTGCCACTTTGTACACAGTAGTGCAAGACTTGACTTTTACTACTTTTCATTTGGAAAAGTTGACCCAATCTTCTAACAGATTTTCCTAATTCTTTTCTCTTTTCCCTACTGCCTCTGGCAATGGGGAAGACATCTGCATGCACACATATGATCATATCACTTTAGTGATGTTAGTAATTAGTATGGGCTTTCCAATCCTTATCAAGTAAATACATATTTCTTTACACTTGGTATTTAAGATTTTATCCAGTCTGGAGGCTCCAACCAACCTCTTCAACTCCATCAAACACTAAGGAAATAAATTATATTTATGAATATAAATATATTCATATTTGTGTTATGAAAATAGTTTTTTAAATTTCTAATAACAGCAGCAACAACAAAAACATGTTCTTAATTCCAGGTTGAGAACCCCTGGTATAGATCTAAGTATATATATTTTCCTTTCAAAGAGAACTTATTTTAAGGACACAACTTTGATTCTGATCCAGACAGTGGAATGCAAGCTTTTTAGAAGAAGGCTTTGCACATAGTACTTAATGTTTTTGATACTGATCACCAGGGAAGATGTGAAACTAAAACTCAAAGACAAACTCATTCCTTTCCCTATTCTACTCCTATCCTCTTTTTTTCTTCTTCTTTTTTTGAGGCAATAGGGGTTAAGTGACTTGCCTAGGGTCACATAGCTAGGAAGTGTTAAGTGTCTGAGTGAACTCAGGTTCTCCTGACTTCAGGCTGGTGCTCTACCCACTGTGCCACCTAACTGACCTTACTTCTATCCTCTTGAAGCAAAACAAATAACTATTAAGATAAGTACTTTGGTATTTTATGGCATTAATATACTACATATGTCAAGTAAATATATTTACACTTACTTAATCGGAGCTTGTAAAATTTATACTAATACTGAAACAAATTTTAAAAAACTAAGCATTTTAGAGAAGACATATTTAGGGAGGTATTTTATAAGGAGGAGGGATTAAGTATTTGTATGGTACCTACTACGTGCTAGTCACTGTGCTAAGTGTTTAAAAGCACCTCATTTGATCCTCATAACAACCCTGTAAGACTAATGTCATTATCCCCATTTTACAATTGAAGAAAGTTTCTCACACAGTAAGTAGCAACAGACCCAACTTTCTATTCATTTTATATTTTGGTTGTCTAAGAGGTAACTCTTTCCAGTTTTATATTGGAAAGAGTTTTATATTGCAAGTGAGGAGGTATACCATAGATTAAATGACTATGAGAAAACAAATGATACAGAGCAAATTATCAAAAGCAACAAATTTTACATAAATGAGCTTTTAATTTCTCTAATTTTGTCACAAAGTAATTTACATGACTAGGGCAAACATTTGTTTGTTTTTTAAAAATAACATGCATAATTCCACTATTAATGTCAGTCTTCTCTTTCACTTGAGTACATTATTAAGGTCAGTCAAGAAGTATTTATTAAGCTGCTACTATTTGCCAGTTATTGTCCTAAATGCTAGGGAGAGAAATAAATATGAAGCACAGTTCCTGCTCCCATGGATCTTACTAATATAACATGGAAGAGACAAAAGGCAAACAATCCTTTACAACGAAATTATATACAGGAAATTACTGAAATAATCAACAAAGGGAGGCACTAGAATTAAGTGAGATTAGCAAAGACTTCTTGTACAAGGTAGGATTTTATCTAGGGAAGCAAGTAACCAGAGATGGGGAGGTAAATGTGAGGGAGAAATATTTCAAATATTCAGGAACAGTCCATGAAAATGCCCAAAGAGAAGATGGAATATCTTATTCAGGACTTACAAGGAGGCCAGCATCACTGGATCATAGAGTATATGTGGGTTGAGAAAAGGGGGAAGGTGAAAATGTAATGTATAGACTAGAGAGGCTGAGGGGGAAGAAAAGGTGAGTTATAAAGAGCTCTGAAAGCCAAACAGAAGAGTTTGTATTTGACTCTTGGAGGTAATATCCATAGAAGAGGAGAGAAAGATCCACAATGACCAGAAATGAATAAAAAAAAAAAATTACAAACTAAAATATTTTCATCTTAGAAGTTTGTTTTTATAATCAAGATTCTACGAAATTGATTGGATTTTTCTAAGTAATACAAAAATTAAAAGAGAACAATATTTGACATGTTTTTTTCTTAACTGATTAGATTTAAGTTTAAAAACAAAGACTATTTGTTGAAGACTTCAAAAATTTCCATATGTAAAAATCTTATCTAATGTGATCAAGGAAAAGAATTTGTAAAAATCAACATAAAATGCTCTGGAACAAAAGTGATAAATTTATTTATATACCTATGTTTATCACTTCTAATCTATATGTAAATAAGCAATAATTAAGTAAACAGAAGATTAGCTCAAGAAATTCCATAAAGTCTCACTTGAAAAAGTCTGCTTTCATGTTATCTAAAATTTAAATTCACTTCTATGACATACTAAATAGTCTTATGTGTAGCAGAGGGAAAATAAGAAAAAGTACTAATATACTAAACAAAATGAACATTTGTTTGTGTGGGGGGGTATGTGTACACACGAGTACATACACATAAATATCCAAGTCCATCTACTGCAGATTTGTGGTTACACAAGAAAAGTTTTGTTCAGATTGTCTTTTTATGTTTCCTTATTAGGACATGGGATTGATGATACAGCAACATGCCAGTAGGTCATCTGCTGGGCAATTTCATTCTACTGATTCACAAATCATTTATGCAAGTACTGAACAGAACAATGCTAAATTTTTAAAAAGAGCAAGGGATTTAAAGTCAGAAGTCTAGGTTTTGTGACACTGAGTAATTCACGTCTCTTTAGTCCTAAGTTACTTCAATTGCAAAATGATGGGACAAGACTAGGTAAACTCTAAAGTCTATTCTGGCAATAAATCTATGAGCTATGATTTAATTTAAAATTCAGAGTTTTAGGTCTTTTGGTATGGGCATACATCTAGGCCAATAAGAAAATGTCTTCCCTGAAAGTAGTTATAATCTCTAAGAATAGATTTTGTTGCCTGCCAACACTAGTCTATTTTCTCACAGTCTTGCTTGATAAAAGAGATCCAATCTAAATATTTAGTATTGAGTATTTTTTGTTTTATATCTTGTAAGCAAGAATTATAACTGATTGAGGTTTGCCAAAAGCATCAAAGATGGTATCTAATTTTATCCCCTTTAACTATCTTAAGAAATGGGTACTATCCAATGCAATTATTTCCATATTATAAAAAAGGAAACTGAGGATCACAAGCTCTTAGGAGATACTTAATAAATGCTTACTGATTGACTAGCCTAAAGAAATTATCTATAGCTATACAACTTGTGTCAGGGATCGGATTTGTTCTCATAATTCTGAAATCATGTCCAGTATTTTTCTGCATATTAAACTCTCATAGAGGACTTTTCCCCCCCAAAAGTCAAGCCTCATTTACAATTATCAGATAGGGAAAAAAATAAGTGGGAATAAAATCTATAAATAATATGAAACTTCCTTTGAGCCAACTGTCAGAATTTCAGAATTGTGATAAAGTAACCAAGGTAAACACTTTGAATTTTAGAGTTTCTGAATTTTTCTATATCCTTCATTCCTCATCATGTGTACTACAAAACAGGAAATGTGGCAAGAACCACGTAGTAAACAGAAAATTAAATCAATCCCTTGATAAGTCTCAGTGTTCTAGGATGCCCAAGAGTTCTTTTAACACAGAAATTTTTTTGTCACACCCTTTATCATACTTCTTATATTCATCATTCATTTATTCATTCATTCAACAAATATACCAAATACTGACTACATGGTAGTAACTAATAGGTACAAAGATAAACTATATGGGGTCTTTGCTCTCAGGAAGTTTATAATATGGTAGCAGACATATAAAACTTACACAGAACACAGCACATACTAAAAAAAGATAGAGGTATGAACAAAAAGCTAGCAGAATTAGGAGAAAGCATTATTTCTGGCTGAGGAATAGAAAAAGGTCATATGGGACCACTTGTTGAAGGCTTCAAAAAATTCCACATGTAAAAATCTTATCTACTGTGATCAAGGAAAAGAATTTGCAATTATCAATATAAAATGCTCCAGAGCAAAAATGATACATTTTTTATTTATAAACCTACGCTCAGTACTTCTAATCTCTATATAATTGAGCAATCATTAAGTCAACAGATGAAGTCAAGAAGTTGTAGTCAAGTCCTGCTTGAATATCTGTCTCTGTTTTCATGATATCTGAAATTTAAATTCACTTTTATGTCATACTAATAGTCTTATATGTTAGCAAAGGGCAAACAAGAAAAATCATTCCAGAATAAAATCCCACAAAATTAATACAAGGGGCATCTGTGTGATACAGTGAATAGAGTACCTTAAGTCAGGAAAACTCATCTACCAGAGTTCAAATCTGGCCTCAGGCATTTGTATGATTATCAACAAGCCACTTAAGTCTATTTGCCTCAGTTTTCTATCTGTAAAATGATGGAGAAGGAAATGGCAAACTACTCTCTACCAAGCAAATCAAAAATAGGATCATGAAGAATCAGAAAAGACTGAACAACAGAGGCCAGGAAAGGCAGGAAAACTTTTAAGCATATTTGGAGAAGAGGAAGTACAATTCTAGAACAAGAAGCATGTGCAATGGGAGATAAAGTTGAGAAGTTAGGGTCATAGATAGAAACTTAAAACTCTGGAGACCATTTAGTGCAGTGGTTCTTAACTCGCAGTTTGTGGAGAGATTTCAGGAGATCCCTGAATTTGGATGAAAAAAATTCACCATTATTTTCACTAACTTTTAGTTGGAATTTAGCATTTCCTTCTGTTACTTAATAAGAGAATCCACATGCTTCAATAGATTCCCAAAGGGATGCACAAGACAAAAATACTTAAGAATTTCTAATAATTCAATTCTATCATTTTAAATTTGAGGAAATTGAAGCCCAAGGAAATTAATTTACTTACCCAAGGTTACAAAAGCATTAAGCATGAGAAGTGAGATTAGAAACAGTGACCTCTGATTGGATAACAGGCCTCTTTCCACTACACAATGGCATCTCCTTTAGATGATAAAAAGCCTTTCATGATAAATGAGCTTAAACTTTATTTGGTAAGGATAGGATCTTTGAGCAAAAGATGGTTTTGGAAATCAATCTACTTTGGAAACAGCAATGCAAAGTGTGTTAGAATAAAAAGAAACTCAGAAGCAAGACTGGTCAAAAGGTTATTTGGTTAGTCCAGGTGAGAGCTATCAAGGCCTTGATATTAGGGTGGTAACAAGAGGAAAAGAAAAACAGAGAAAATGCAGAATGGGATGAACACTAAAGTTTCAAGAGACAGGCTGATTTGGAGAATGTTGTTCTTATAATATAGAAGTGAGAAAGGAAGTGTTTTAGAAAAGAATACAAGGTAACCCCACTTTTATGCTCTCCCATAAATTATATGGTTCATTCTCAAAATAAGTTATATAGTCTTTGGGGAAAGGAGATTGAGTATATAGGGTCTAATGTAGTTTTCTTGTTCAAAATTTAAGTTAATCCTGATTCCAAAAAAAGCACAGAAAAGGCTAAGTAAAGTGTTTAAGGCCAAACATTTGGCTGTTTCCAATGTTTTCATTGCCAATCCTGATTCACATATAGTTTGCCATATCTAAAGACACTTCAATTCTAAATCTATTATAACATTCTATGTTTTCTACAATCTTAAAATTTAGTGATTCCAATCCCTTTCAGTTTTAGATTAGGAAATGAAGTCCAAATAAATTAATCTACCAAAGAGTTCCAAGGAGAGTAAAAAGAATCAGTATTCAAATTCCTGTTTTTGATGCTAGATGGAACAATGAATAGAGCACTAGTCCTGGAGTCAGGAGGACCTGAGTTCAAATTCAACTCAACTTTCTAGTTGTGTGACCCTGGGCAAGTCAGTTTCCTCAATTCCCCAATTGTCTTGTTAAAAAAAATTCAAAATTCAAAAAATCATCAAAGACAATTCTTTTTCCATTCCATGGTGTCACATCTGTTCAACTGTGGATAGTACTGCTGTGATCAAAATTAAAAATAAAAAAATAAAAATAAAATTATATGTAAATATATAAAATCTTCTTTCTCTAAATTATAAACATCAGTCATTACTGTATGTGAACTTTACAACAGATTACACCGAACAATACTAAGACCATTCTTATAGTGGTTTAAATTTTAAAATGTACTTTTTACATACATTATTACGTTTGAGATCCTATGAATGTGTTAATCCATCTCTTAGCTACAGGCATTCTTTCATGCTTGGAATGCTCTCTCCTCTTCATATCTGCATAGTGGCTTCACTGGCTTCCTTTTAGTCCCAAGTAAAATCCCATCTTTTACAGAAAAGCTTTTTGAATCCTCATAAATCTGGAGTGTCCCTCTTAATTATTTCAAATTTATCCTGTATGTAACTTGCATGTATGCATATTTTTGCATGTTATCTCCCTCAGTAGAATGTGAATTCCCTGAAGGCAAGAACTGCCTTTTGCCTTTTTGTATCCTCATATTTAGCAATAATGTTGGCACATAGGAAGCACTTAATAAATGTTGATTGACTTACAGTATTACCTTATTAAGTACTGCCTATATGCAGAATATTGCACTTGATATTGGAGGGAGTGATAAACTTAAAAGCAGACAAAGTCCCAGACATAATTAAATTATTATGTCATAATTAGTACCCTAATTCACTAATACTTCATTTTTACCTATCAGTCACTAGCCTCATCTTGGTATAGAGGTGATTATTATCTTTGTAGGCTCTGCCTATATAACGAACTATGTAATTTGCAGAGGCTCATCGCCAGAGGAGTGACTACCTGGATTGATTATCATCCAAAAAACTAGATGATTTTTTTTTTTTTTTGTCACTGAAACACATAGAGAATAATATTTACTAAGGTTTGGAGATGTAGTCAATGATTTTGATGGAGGATAAAATCAAGACTTTTAAAAATTAAAGAAGTAGAAGAATTTTAAGTAGGAAGGACAGAGAATTCTGGGTCATTAAATCTTGCAGTTATTATGAGCAAATAAATACTCTGTAAAATTTAGTGTACCCTATACATCTGTTGTTATTGTTAACAATTACATCTATAGCCATACATATACAGCCACGTATACACATATATTAAACATGTTCTTATGAATTATTTCCTGGACCAATTTCAAGATTTAAAGAATAAAATTTATGAGACTCATTTTGTTTAGAAAAGTTTATTAAATTGTTTTTCAGAAGTACTAAAATTCTGCAGATTAATAATAAGCATCTTTCTTTGAGGAAGGCAGACCACTGAGACTGGAGAGTTCAAATTTATCCCTGGTCTGGACAAATCTCTTAACCCCTGTCTATCTTAGTTTCCTCAACTATAAAATAGGGATAATAATGGCAACTATCTTCTAGTTAAGACATTTGTAAAGCACTTAGCACAGTGTCTGGCACATATAGGTACTTAACAAATACTTGTTTCCTTCCTGAAGCTCTTTTTCAATGATGAAGTTATTAGACTACAGTTCAGTTACTACCATTAAAAAAAAATTCTCCTGTTTGCTCATTTAAAAGAAGCTTGATCACATTGAGGTGATTCAAGCTAATTCCAATGGTCTTCTGATGGAGAAAGCCATCTGCACCCAGAGAGAAGACTGAGTGTGTATATCCCAACATAGTATTTTCACTTTTTTGTTATTTGCTTGCATTTTGTTTTCTTTCTCACTTTTTTCTCTTTTTGATCTAATTTTTCTTGTGCAGCATGATAATTGTGGAAATATGTATAGAAGAATTGCACGTGTTTAACATATATTGATTTACTTGCTGTTTAGATAGAGGAGGGGATGGAAAAAGGAGGAAAAAAATTGGAACACGGATTTTGCAAGGGTAAAGGCTGAAAATTATCTATGCATATGTTTTGAAAATAAAAAGCTGTTTAAAGAAAAAGAAAAAAAAGGAACTATGATTAAGAGAGATAATCTGCATTGATGAGACCACAAATTTACTGGCACAGTAGGGTATAATTAAAGTAGAGAAAAGGCTATCAGTTTGAGAAAATTGCAGTTTGGCTATGAAATATTATTTTTTTAATGGGCAAAAGGAAATATTTCTCAATGGCTTGCTAATAGAAATATTATTATGCTTATTTGGTAAAAATCCATTTTATTAAAAAACAGATTACAAAATTACCATTGTTTGCTTTTTAGATATTTTGGAAGCTCTAATGATTACACAAAGGACAGTAGTTATTGTAGTTACAGAATAAAACCTAATATCTTCTAGTCATTCACATCCATTTAAATGAAACAGTGATTTGTGATCTATCTGCTAATCTCTTTCTCTAGTCCTCTTGATCGCTATCTGGGTACTGGACTCAAATGGCTCTGGAGAGGAAAGTGAGGCAGGTGACCTTGTGGAGTACTCCTTCACTTATATCCTATTCACTTGCATGTCACAGTATCAATTCCCTGATGTCATGATCCTCTTCAAGAATGAAGGACAAACAACAACCATCTCAATGAATGAACTAAGTATTTTTTTTTTTTTTAGGATAGCCTTTTTTAAAGGTTTTTTCTTTGTTAACCCTTTATCACTCTTTCCTTTTTGTATCCCTTCTCTCTATAACCTTTATATATAATTGTGATATGAAAGTGACTTTCATTCAATAATAGACATAGAAAAGCTAGAAAAATGTTTACTTTCCATAGAAAAATCACATTGACATACTAGGCAGGTTTCTTTTAAATAGCCCTTCTATAGTTAAGAGTAGCAATTATGTGGCTAACATTAGGGCAACAAATTTCCCCTTGCCTTCCTATTGCCATATGCCTGTCATTTTTTTCCCCTATAGTTTCCATTCACTGTTTCAAACATATGTTGCCACTTATTTGCCAGGAAAGGAATCTCTGAACTACCCCCTATATGTATGATGAAATAGCAGACTGAATGGAGCCAGAGAGAGCACCATTAACAGCTATTCACACTTCTGTTTTCTCTTAACTTCCTTTTCTCTAAAGTTTATTCCTCATATGCAAGGAAGGATGTGTAACCATAAAGACATTCATGACTCATGCTTTGGAATATAGCACTTTAACAACATGCTGCAGAAGTCCTCAGTTCCCAGTCTTCTATCCACCTCCATTTCTCTATTAGCTAAAGGCCACCTTTACAACTGTCTTTAAACGTTTATTTCCAGGTGGAGGATTCCTTTGTAAAACTCTCCAAGCATTCACATTCTTTTCATGTAAACTCACTACTACAGTTTAACCAACAGTTAATAGACAATCTTTTTATGAAGCATTTGTTCTTTGAGGTCAGGCTAGCTTGTGGGGTTATTTCCTGAGGTCTGTCAACAGCTGATAATACAATGAGGGGAAAGCAAAGAGGGAAAGAACAGAATGGAGGTAAGATCCCATACTAGATTTTCCAATAAAAATGAAGAAGGCATAAAGGAACAAAGGGTTAACTTATCTTCACAAATAAGTCAATAGGAAATAAATGTATGTAACTGTACCTCCCTTCTTTCCTCTCCCCCCAAAAAGTGGTAGAAAGAGTATCAAGCTAAACATTAGGAGATCTCACTTCAGGGTCGAGTTTTGTCACTCAATAATTATATGATCTCAGATGAGTAGTTTGATCTCTGGATTGTAGTATTCTTATTCTATAAAATGAATGGTTTGACTTTCTTGAATTACAAGGCTGTTTTCAGTTTTAAAATCTATGTTTTTTTATATACAACATAAAAATAAATACAATTCTACCTATCATGATAACAATATAAACATATGAAATAATAATAAAATGAATTATACTTATAGACACTAATCAAAGAAATTTAGAGATGGAGGGTCTTGGAGATTATTTTAAAATGAAAATAACTAAAAATTTAAAAAATATTCTTATATTGTTATCCTACTTTTATAAACTTGAAACTCTGCTCCATCCCCCCAAAAAAATTCTAGAAAGAATATGCAAAAGATTTGGTATTGCATTTTAATAAGATAATGCATTTTCTTCAGATGTTCTTTGACAAATACCATTAGTAAAAAAAAAAAAACTTTTTGAAATTCTATACATATTTGTTTTATCAGCAGGAAATAATGTAAAAAGGCATTATTAAAATATTATTGCATAATATGGCTACAATATGTAGCTATACTAATTTCTTAAATGAAAATGTTTTCTAGTAATGCTCCTAAAGGTTGTCCATATTTTCTTTAGAGGGGTGGTCAGGCAAAAATTATACCCTCAGCCAATAAACAAAAAAGAAACAAAGAACCTTAAAATTAAACAAATGCACATAGAATAAAAACCAAATGTTACTGGATATATTAAAAACTCAAATAGTATACCATTTTATCGAATGGCAGCCCAAGAGAGTTCGAAAGCTAACTGCAAAGCTTGTAGAATGACTCACTGTTTAAAAAGAGTGATTTGAGCTTTGCCAGAATGAAACGTGGTAACTAAGGAATAGAAAGTAATGAAATACAGATAAATTGGACATATTACTCAAACACTCAAGTGGATCTATGATCTCATCAATTTGAGACTTCCATCCCATAACGCAGACAACAATCCAACCAAGTCCACTATCTTGTAAGACTCTTTCCCTATGTTCTTCCATGAGTTCTCCAGAAGGACATCCACTGAAAATGCTGACAGCTTTCTTTGTCCTGTTCTCACATTACAAAGTAGCTTTTTTTTTTTCTTTTTATTATCCATTTCCTCAGACACATTTTTCACTCTTCTTCTTTGATGGACACATATGATAGGTTGTTCCTACCCATTATGTGACCATTCATGGTCCCTTCTGTGATACTCTTTTTCAGTTCTTCAGAGACTACTGTATTCCATGTTGCCACACAGCAACACACCAATGCTAGGGTGATTAAATAAATTTTGTAATTTTATGAAAGCATTCCAGATTACTCTCTTCCTCTTTTTAAACTTTGGCTCCAACTCATTGTCCATCTGTATTGATGGTTTCAAATATATATATTTGGGCTTTATAGGTTTTCCATCCAAATGTATATCAAAATCTAGTCAACAATCTTCACCTATTTGGTTTTTCTTGCATGAATGGTCAAGCCAAGTTTTTTTGTTTTTGTTTTTGTTTTGCACAATTACAGATGTAGAAGAAGCTATGCTATGTTCTGGGGATAGAAACAAATAGTATAATATTACCAACAAACTGAAGCATCTTAGAGACCTCATATCAATAGAAAAATTTTCCCCAATTTGGATGCTGTGATAGCTCTTTTCCATCATAGTGGTGAATATCTCCTTTTATTTAATACTAACTTAGTATTTTGCATCAGTCATTAAATAAAGTTATTTCTACTGCTACATTTGAATCTCAAGTGATTTTGACATATAAATGAGAGACATCTTGTTGGAAAAGAGTCTTTAAACATTTTTTTTTTTTTTTGGCTTTCCCAAATCAGATGCTTTAAAAAAAACCAAAACTAACAATGAACTTAATGGGATCACATTTTTTTTTTTTTTTTGATATCTTTTGGTCAATTGTGATAGAATAAAGATGTGATCCCTTTGCTGAATATTTCCTTTGAAAGCCTATTTCCTCCCTACAAAGATCCATGATTCATGTATAGATAACTTGCATAATGATTCTGTTATGTAGTAAAGCAGTCAGACATGCTGGTAGTTACTGTTTTCTTGATTGTTTTTGAGAGAGTGGGTTTATTAGTAGGGTCCTAGATTACTTTTGTTATCTTTCAGAGATATGAGGCTTATCAATGTCTCATCTCTCTCAGAATTGTATTTTCTTCCCGAAACATTTAATGTAACATGACTCTTTTTCTCTTTTCTGCCTTTTCATTATCATTTCTAACTCTGCTGTGAGTACAACTAGTATTATGATATTAGGGCCCAACTCTGGCAATTCCACAGTCTGATAAAAATTGTTAAACGGTTAAAATAGTCATAGATCTTTCCTAGTTTCAACTTTATAAGCTCTTAAGATCACTTCTTTTATCAAGTTTTCTTTTTGCTTTATGAATTGGTACTGTTCACAATTGTCTACCTTCTATGTGATTTTATAAATGAATTTATATTTTAAACCACTGTTGACTTTGGAGACTGTCTCTCTCCATTTAGCAAGTAAATCAGATGTTTACTGACTAAGGCACTTTCTGGGCTCTTGTCATCTTGTTTTAGTAAAGGATTTATATTAAGCTTCTATATTAAATTATAATCCATGTCAATGTAATTTTTATGTCCATTTCTTGGAGCTGATTACCAGCATAAACAGTTTGTGATTGAGATGTTTCAATCACACATTTTTCTCATTACTCATTTTCCTTTTTTTTAAAACTAAATCTGATTTTTGCAATGACAAGTCATTGGTCTTACTACACACTGACAGCTGATTTAGGGGTAATATTCCCATCGCTAACAAGTCTTGGAAACTTATGCACTATACTATCTAAATAAAAGACAGATTCTTAATGGTCTATGAACACCTACTTTGTGAACATTCTATATGTAAATGTACTTAATTAATATTCTACCAGTTAGACAATCCACAGTAAAGGAGAAGTGGATCTAAAGTCACTGAATTTCTTTTATCCTAGATAATGGATTGTCATGAGGAGGAGAAAATATGTACCTGACATAAGGAAATGTTTCAATGTATTTTGCCAGGAAAATAATATCATAAATAGAAGTTAAGTTGCAAATTAGCTCATAAAAGTCTACTTATCAATCATATAGATTGAATCTTATACATTTTTGACAGAATTATTTACCAATACCTTGTTGCAATACCTAGATGTACAACTTATTTTGTCCATAAGTAAATATTTTCCAAGTTTCAAACAACCAAATTACTCCTAATTTTTTTTTTCTGGAAACACAACTCATTTATAGGTTGCAAATCTACTTATATTTGAGCTATCCTAGATTCATCTTATTTCCTAGTTTATGATGGCAAAATAAACTATATTCTATTGACTAATACATGTGCAATATTATCCCAAGATTATTCCATTAATGAGATGACAAGTAAAGTACACTAGTAATATCATTTTTTAAATCTTCTCTTCTCCTGATTAAGCATGCCCAATTTTTTTAGTCACTTCACATGACATTTTTAAGGAGTTCCACCAATCTAGCTGCACTCCTTAGACACTCTCCAGCTTTTTAATCTCTTTCTTAAACTGTGGTTACAAGAAAGGTAAAAGATATAGGGGACATTACTTCCTTAATTCTCAAGATCTCAGAATTCAAATAACTACGTTATTAATAACTTTGATATAGTGCTCAATAAAGAATTTCTTTGAAAAGTACCCATACCTGTAGCTACACATACACACATACACACCTAAAGATCTCAAAAGAGAAGCCATTGAAATGAAAAATAAGTACTCAGTCACAAGTGTAAAAGAAATAGAATCTAAAAAGAAATTAGGTCAGTTGGGTACATAATAGGAAAGTTTCAGCAAAATTTTCAGGGACATTTCTATCAATTTGACTTGTATCTCCTAGCTTCAAACATTTGTTTCTTTCCCTGTTTTAATTTTAAAATATTATGGCAGTAGTATAAAAGTGTCCTGGAAATAGAGAATAGGAAATGTTGGGGAGAGCAAGAGTGGACTTCCTTAAAATCCAGGTTATATCTGCTTTACCTAAGACTGAAATAAAGTTTGTGAATACATAAGCCAAAAAGCTAACATTGGTTAATTTATCATATAAAACTATAATTTGAGAAGTTAAAGCTAATTTCATAGCTTTTTCAAGACAGGCTGTCTCAACTTTGAGTTGGAGTAACTAGTTATTTCTACAAAGCCAAATGACTTGCCATGTGTAATATTAAATGAGCGAATAAATCTTAAAAGGTATGCATGTTAATTTGATCAAACAGATTTGATGTTTCACATTTGAAGAGAGACTGTTTTTCCTAAAATGATGTTAAGGGCATTACTTTTCTATAAGTTTGACTCCAGACAGGTGAGAATTAACTCATCTCTTTTAAATCAATTACCCAAAGTTAATTATTCCTAATATGTACTCTGGAAATGAATGGTCTAAAATTGGAAAAGGGGATGGGGGGAAGCCAATACTGTACACAATGAAAGCTACATACATGAAGAAAATATAGTCTGTTAAAAAGATGGGCTTTTGAGAGAATTTGACATAGTGAGGAGGTATAATGAATAGAAAACTAATTAGGAAAACTGGGATTTAAATCCTACCTCAGATACTTATTAGGTATAGTCCCTTAATCCTTATTTGCCTCAGTTTCCTCATCTATAAAATGGGAATAAGAATAATAGCTCCTTCCCAGGGTTTTTGTGATAACCAAACAAGAGATATGTAAAGCAGTGTGGAAACCTTAGAGCATTATATAAATGCTATTAGCATCATTGTGTTCTATAAAGAGTTACTGTTTCCATCACTTCCAACTAACTCAATACTATGCCACACTGAATCTGAAGTAATAATTAAGACCTAGGTCAAATTCAACCTCAGAAATTTTGTAAATATTGGGAAAGTTGAACTCAGTTCTCTACTTTCCTCATGTATAAAAAGGGAGCTTAGAGGGTTTCAAACTCTATAGTTGTTAAATGCAGCTCAAAAATCAATAATTCTATTAATTTATTTAGCACCCCCTAAAAACAGTCACCTTTTATGAATCAGAAGAACTATTAGAAGTATAAATAGACAGTATATTGCACCACTATTGCTTCAAAGGACATAGGAATTAAAGTGAATAAATCAAACAATATTTATTATGTGCCAGGCAGGGTAGTGGTGCAGTGAATAGAGCTTCAACTCTGGAGTCAGAAAATTCCTTTTCTTAAGTTCAAATGTGGTCTCAAGCAGTTACTTGGACAAGTCACTTAGTTCTGTTTGCCTCAGTTTCCTCCTCTGTAAAATGAGCTGGAGAAGGAAATGGCAAAACACTCCAATATCTTTGCCAAGAAAGCCACAAATGAAGTTATAGAGTCAGGCACAAGTAAAACCACTCAGCAACGTCAACAACAATCCCTAGCATTTAGCCAAGTCCCTAGCACATGCACGCTGCTTAATACATTCCCATTCACTAATGTTCAGAATGGGCTTATAATTTTGAAATAGCTTGACTCCAACTCCTCTATATTTGCCCTTGATTCCATCTCCTTCCATATCTCTAACAGACAACCTCCCTGATCATCCCCTTCTACTATATAATGTCAATACACGCACACACCAGACACACACACACATACACACTTCTTCAACTTATAACAATGTTTCTTTATATCTTATCAATCTCTTTGAGGTACTGACCGGCATATCTTATTTTTCTTAAAATTCTACAATAACTAATTTAAATGATTTAACTCCACTTGCTTGCCTGTCACTCAGTAAGCCCCTTGCTGGCTTCCTTTCTTATCACTCAATTGAAGACTCTCCAGTTAATAATGATCTGTTAAATTGCCAAATATGGTTTCACCTCAATCTTCACTCTTTTTGATCTTTATAATGCATCTGAAACTGCTGAGTGCCTTCAGCTAGTGACTACTCTCTTCTTTGTGGGTTTCAGACACCACTCTCTCCTGGTTCCCGCTCTGATCCACTTCTCCATTTCTTTTGGTGGATTATTATCTCTATCCCACCATTAATTATGAGTTTGCCCAAAGGCATTGGCCCAGACCTTCTTTTCTTCCCCCTGCCTGCTCTGTTTTGGTCAACTGTCATTGGTTTAACTATTATCTCTATCCACTTCCAGATTTATATATATCCAGTTTCAGTTTTTCTCCTGAGCTCCAGTCCCTCATCACCAACTACTGAGGATATCCTGGTGGTCTCTGAATCTCACAATACCCTAAATATAAAATATTAGCTTCCCCTCCCACAACATTCTCATCTATTGAACCTCCTTATTTCTGCCTTATTCCAGTTTCCCACTTCACAACTTCAGCATTAGTCTATCATCTTGCAAATTGGCTAAGTCACCATGCTTGGCTGTTTCAACCTACACAACCACAATCAGTCTCTTTTTTCTAGTCTTTTATTTTACAGCTATTACCTTAGATCACCAACTCTTTCCCAGAATGCTGCCATTGACTTCCTAATTCATTTCCTTGCCTAAAGTTTCTCTATATTCCAAATACAGCCTCCAAAGACTCGTCAAAATGACTTTTCTTAAACTCAGGTTCGAATATACCACTCCCTTACTCTGTACATCGGCTTCCCATTGCCCGTAGGACAACAAATAAACTCTTTTGTTTGGCTTTTAGAGTCTCTCAGAACTTTGCCCTGACTTATCTTTCCAGGCTCATTGCACATTTTCTCTCCTCCCAAACTCAGATGCAGCCAGTAGGTCTTATCTTTGTTCCCCACAAATGACACATGGCACTCCATTTCTAAACTTCTTGCCTTTGGCCTGGCTGGGTCACAGCTCTCAAAGGAACTCCCTAATCACTTCTTCTTCATATAACCCCTAACTTATTCAAATTGCAAATTAAACATGATGCCTTTTCTTTGCCCCTCAACTGGTAGCAACCTCCCTCCCTAATTATTTTATATTAACTTTTAATTTATTTTGTATATATATGTATGAGCATAATGTATATGTGTGTGTACAGTGTCCAGAAAGTCTTAGGACAGTTTAAGTTTTAATAGCTTATATATGTACGCACAAACACACATGTATGTGTAATTTACAGTTTTTTCATTCGTATTCACATTGCTGAACAAAGTTAGAGAAAATTATCAAGCTATTATAAGTAGGTAAACTACAATTTTTAAAAATTTTGTTTCAACTGGGTCCTCAATGCAGCAAGGCAATCTTTTGCACCTAATAAATTCACTATTCAATTCTCCAATAGCAGATTTTTTCAATTTTTTTCATCTCTCCTAAAATTTCTCGTAGTTTCTCTCTCTAAGAGAAGACACTGACTGTAGATAGTCTTAAGGAAGCCAGGAAAATAAAATAAAAAAAAAGAGATATAGGACAATAGCCAGAGAGGATATCAAGGGAGGGTGTTTTGAGACTGGAGGACAAAAGAGTAATTATCCTGACCTAGGAAGCAGCCAGGAGAAAGCGAGAGATTGGAGATTAGCAAGAGAGATTGTAGAGGAATCAATTTGCTGGAGAAAATGGGATGCAATGGGATCACTTATGCCTTGGTTTTTTTTGTTTTTGCCTCTCCAGTGTCTAATACAGGACCAAGCTCAAGAGACAGAAAAAACTATTTCACACATGATTTCACTAGCAGAGGGAACAAAGAGATGAGAAAGCTCCCTGCACCACAGATGCCTTTCTGCTACTATACCTTCCCCAACCCCATTTTACATGAGGTGGTCCTGTTTAATAAAGCCAATCTCTACATGCACAGGTGATCACATTCTAACCTGCCTCCTACAAGTACCCCTTTTAGCATTTCTATTCTTTCACTTATCTTCAATCTCTCCCTGTCTAAGGGCCACTTTCTACTATCTACACAATGCTCACATCCTCTTCTCATCCTCAAAAAAAGCCTCTCACTTGATCCATTTATTCCAGCTAACTATTGTTCCATTTCTCTTGCCTTTTGTGGCTAAACTCCTTGAGAGGATTTTCTACAATAGGTACTTCCATTTCCTTTTCTCTCATTCCCTTCTTAATTCTCTATAGTCACGTTTCCAACCTCATCATTCAACGAAACTGACCACTTCAAAGTTATGAATAGTCTTTCAATGATCAAATTCAACGATCTTTTTTCAGCCCTTATTCTTCACTTCTCTATAATCCATGGTGCTATTCTCCTTATTACCCTCTTCTCTTCTGGTTTTTCTGACCCTGCTCTTTCCTCTTCCTACCTATTTGATGACTCCTCTCTTGCTGAATCTTCTTCCAGGTCACCCCTGCTGTCCTGAGTCCTGCTCCTTACTCCATCTACATCACTTGGTGAGCTCACTGAGACTCATAATTGTGTCTCATGGATTCCATGCTGATGATTCTCAAATCTACCTCTCTTGCTCTAACCTCTCTGTTGATCTTCAATCTTCTATCTCCAACCATCTATCAGACATTTCAACCAGATGTTCTGTGGTACCTTAAACTAAACTGAACTTATTGTGTTTCCTCCTCAAAGTATCCTTCTGGTCCCCCCAGGCTTGCAACCTAGTATCATCATCACCTTCTCTTTCTCTCTGTCACACCCCATTCCAGTCCATCTTCCATTGCAGATGCTCAAGTGATTTCCAGAAGCACAGGTCTGATCATGTCTAACCCTTTTCTCACACACCCTCTCCCTCCCTCCCTTCCTCTCCTCCCTACCTCCTTCCCCCGCCACCCCCATCACTCACTTCCAGGTATGTGGCAAAGGTGTGTTGGATCTTGGCCCCCACTTTCCCAGTGTCCTTAAACCTTGTATTTTTCTCTCCTGCTCCCATTCTTTATCCCCACACTAAGTACTTTTAAACCCACTGACATAGACATGTTTGCTGTTTTTTTTTTTTTTTTTTTAAACAAGCCACTCTATTACCTAATTCCAGGTGATTTCACTATCTGTCCCTCCTGCATGCAATGCTCTCCTTCCTCATCTCTGCCTCTTGGATTCCCTGACTTCCTTCAAGGCTCAGCTAAAATCCTATTTTCTAGAGGGAACCTCTTCTAATGCTTCTTAATCTAGCACTCTGTTGATTATTTCCTATTTATCCTGCATACAGCTTGTTTGCAGATTGTCTCTCCCATTAAAGTATGAGTCCTTAGTGGGCAGGAATTGTCTTTTTGCCTTTCTTTGTATCCCCAGCACGTAATACAATGTCTGGCACCTATTAGATGTTTGATATATGCTTATTGATTGACTGTGTGGACTTTACAATCCTGCAGAATTACTTTAAACTGAGAGGTTATATTAAGTGGATCAGTCATATAGCTGGTATGTGCCAGAGATGAGATTTAAAAAAAAAAAAAGTCTTCCTGGATTCAAGGCCAGTTCATGACCCACTACAATATGCCGAATCTCATCACAGGCCACATAATAGATGTTTAATAAATATTCAATGACTGATATCAAAGCTAGCACCCAACCTACAAAAATGTGGGGGGAAGTCACAGAATCCAAAACTGCTGGAATTGGAAGACATCTTACATGTCCTTTAGTTCAACCTGTACCTGAATTACAAACCTTCTGGGCAACATGTGAAGACACGTGGTCTTTAAGACATTAACTGAAAGAAACCTGTACTTACTACCTACTCTTTTTTTTTTTTTTTTTTTAAAGATGACAAGTCCCTCTGCAATTTAGGAGGATAAGTTATGCCCTCCAGGTAAATCATTTATTATGTTCAGGGGAAAGGAGAGTTAGGAAGAGGGAAAGCATTAAGTTTGGAGGTTCTGGTTTCAAGTGCTACTTCTGACTAGCTGGCAATGTTGCTCTAGGCAATTATTTAACCTCTCAGTGACACAGGAAATTCTCTAAGACTATGAATTATAGATAGCCGATCATATCTGTAGCAATAGAAATGATTTCAAAATGGATTTTTCCAAATGGGTGACTGATAAAGTCACAAGAATAGATCCTCTTCCCACCCCACCCCCTGCCAAAATAATAAGGAAAAAGAGGAAATGACATAACAATATTTATTTTTTCCAAAATTTCCTAAATTCTCCATCTTTAATATTACACAACAATTATACCAAAGGAATAATATACTGGTCAACAACAAATAATGGGGACAAAGGAAAGATCTTTATTTTTCTGACAGATTTCCAGACACAAATGCTAAAAATTTCATGAGCTCATAGATTTAGAACCTAAAAGGAAGCTTTGATGTACTTTATTTAACCTTCATTATTTCCCCTATTCATTTTATAGTTAAAGAAACAGATAGCCAGAGAATTGTGACTATTCTAAAGTCAAACAACTGGCAAATTAAGGATCTGAAATCAGCTTCTCTGACTTCAATTTTAGCTCTTTTTCCACATATAAGTGTTTTTTTTTAAATTTTATTTTATTTAATAATAACTTTGTATTGACAGAATCCATGCCAGGATAATTTTTATACGACATTATCCCTTGCAATCACTTATGTTTCGTTTTTTCCCCTCCCTCCCTCCCCCCCCCCCCCAGGATGGCAAGCAGTCCTATACATATAAGTGTTTTTAATTCAACATAAGTTACTAGTTTGAATGCAGATAAATTAGTTTGAGGGCAGCTAGCTGGCATAAGAGATAAGAATGCAGAGCTTGGGATCAGGAAAATACACCTTCCTGATTTCAAATCTGGCCTCAAATTCCAGGCCTAGCTATGTGATCCTGGGCAAGTCACTTAACTTTGGTTTCCTCATCTGTAAAGTGAGCTAGTGAAGAAGATGGTAAACTACTTCAGCGTCTTTGCCAAGAAAACCTTAAAGGGGGTCACAAACAGTTGGGAATGGCTAAAATGATGGAACAACAGAAGACAAGTTTTAGAAGCAATTTAAAGTATTTCCTTAGAAACTTAGGATGAGAATGTTCTTTAATGTGGATACACATCTACTGTCATTATAAAAACCTAAGAATCTCACATCTCAATCTCAGTCCTATAGCCTTACCTCCCAAGTCAATAAGACTGATTTAGGATTTAGGAAAGAGAAAACAGTGTCACAGTTATACTGTAATGAAAACAGACTAATACTCTTTAGGACACTGATAAGGAAGAAATTTTTAACAATACAAACAGAACATCATAATTAGTTAACTGAGAAGTGCAATTAAATTTCTTTTCCTTGGGGAAAGGAGAATAGTACAAAATAGATATCACAGGATCACAGGTAAGCTAAAAGGGAAGGAAGAGAAAGGGAGGTGACAGGAATAAACATTTATATAACATCTGTTGTGTGCCAGGCACTCTACTAAATGCTTCACAAATATTATCTTATTTGATCCCCTAAACAACTCCGCGAGGTCCCAATTTAGTAGGAAACTGAAGCAAACAGAAGTTCAATGACTTGGCCTGGGGTATACAGCTAGTAAATTTCCCAGGCCACATTTGAACCCAGGTCTTCCCAACTCAAGGCTCAGCACTCTATTGTATCATCTTACATCAGGAGTCATCTAATCTAATCTGTTCATTTTACAAGTGGGGTCCAAGGCCACACAGGTAATAAATGGAAGGAAGGGAGGAAAGAAAGAAGAAAGGAGGGAGGAAATGATGAGAGGGAGAATGAGGGGAAGGGAAGGGAGAAGGAAAGGAGGAAACAGAGAGAGGGAAGGAGGAAGGAATGATGGGAGAAGAGGGAAAGGAGAAGAGAATAGAGAAGGGAAGGAGGGAAAAGAGGGAGAGAAGGAGAGAGGAAGGAAGGAAAGGATGGAGGAAAGAAAGAGGGAGGGAGAGAAGGAGGAAGGCCTCTAAATCCAAAGCATTATTGTGCTGTGCTGCCTCCTACTTATATCTCCATTTTACAGACTGGGAAATAAATTTTTAAAAAAGCTATTAAATTACAGACTAAAGACTAGAACTGAGTGCTTCTTATTTCCTATCACTTATGGAGAGGCAACCAGTCTGTCAGGTCTACTTGTGGCCTCCCCAACACACCCTAGGTTTAACCTTGCCTTGGTATCTGTTGTGCTGTTATTCTACCTAGAATTTCTCCTCCTCTACTCTTCCACTGAATTAGCTCATCTGTAGTTCAAAGAGCCCAAATTCTACCTTCTTGAAGCATTTCCCAGAATACTCAAGACTAGATGATGTATCTTCCTTCTCTAAATTCCTGTTACATCTTTACTTAACATTTTACAGTTTATCACTTAAATGTTGCCTAATTTTTCAAATACTCAAGACTAGACTGATGTATCTTCCTTCTCTAAATTCCTGTTACATCTTTACTTAACATTTTACAGTTTATCACTTAAATGCTGCCTAATTTTTCAAGTGTGCTAGTCATATGTCCCAAGCTAGTATCTAGTTCCTTAAGAGCAACTAATTGACTCATAATTCTTTTACAACTCCTGTAGTACATATAACTGATTTAGTGACTGGCCACTCAATAAATATTTGTTGACAGATGAATTTAAAATAAATTATTACCCACTACACAGGCTGAATTCCAATAGACATTTACACATACAGTATACCCTCCTTTCAGTATGTTTTCATAATCTCATACTGTTTTTTTTTTTTTTATTACATTTTAAGTTCCAAACTATCTCTCTTCCTCCCACCTTCTCTATACTGGACTATAGAAGGAAAGAAAGAGGAAAGGGAGTGGGAGAGGGGAGCGAGAGGGAAAAGGAGAGGGAGAATATGTGCGTGTGTCTATACATATTTACAAACATACCAGCGTTTTCTTTTATAAGTTGATCTGAGTATTTATAATACTCAAAATTTATTCATTCTCAGTTGTTCTTCAAATAGTTTTACTATTACTGCATACAATGTTGTCTAGGTTCTGCTCAGGGGGACGCCATTAAAATAGCAGACTTACATAACAAGATCCAAAAACGTTTCAACCCGACATCAACTGAGGATGATCACAGCACAAGCATTTATTTCCAAATGGTATTATTCAATGAATTATGATTAGACATAATATTGATTTAAGATCAATTATAACTCTTTAATTTCATGCAAGTCTACATTTTTCTAAATTCAATCAGTTCATCATTTCTTATGGCACAATAATATTTCATAAAAATTGTATACAACTTGTTTAGTCATTCTCCAACTTATGGGCATCCTCTCAATTTCCAACTTATTGATACTACAATGAGAGCTGCTATATTTTAAAACACATAGCTTCTTTTCCTTTTTCCTTGATCACCTTGAGAAAAAGACCTAATAGTTTTAAGAGGGAAACAATATTTTTCTCTCTCAGATATCCTATCAATAGTAGCAGCCCTGACTCTTTTAAGTATAAACAAGGGTTACAATTTAGAGGTGATATTTTTAGTAGCTCCAATAAATGATAAATAAATATATTCCTTGATATCAACTGAAGAACTGAAAAACTTGTTTTCTGCCATGGGCATACACAATTAAACAAGAGAGAAGATTTGAAAGTCAATCACTAGCTGCCATTCTGATGAAAACATCATCTTCTCATTCATCTACCATCCCATCGTTTGGATAGGTAGCACTCATACATAACTTGTATGCCCTGAAAATGCTATTAAAAATATTTAGAGATGGAATAGTCAAAGTCACCATATTTAACATTATTTATCAGAGACTAGACAGAATTAAAGCAAATCCAGACTTTAAAACCATCTCAACCCTAAAAATTTATGATTTCCTATGTAAGAGGCCCTATGTTTGTTTCTCTGTTACTTTTGTTAGCTTTGATTTGGTTTGGTTTTGGTGGGGAGGGGCAACAGGGTAAGGTGCAGATTGCATTAGACTTTCAAAAACAAGAAAAGTTTTTCCATTGGTTGAAGTGAATATTGTCTTGCTGTCTTTCCAGAAGTGGCTATTAAATTCATGATCATGCAAAGCAGATTATCCAAGTTTTTGACCCTATTTTCTGCACAATTTCAATTGAAATTTTATTATATTTATGTGGCTATGAGTAAAGCCATATGCATAAAAGAAAAAAAAACCCAGTCTTGATGAGGATATAGTCTACGAAGGCTGATATTACTATAACTAAAGGGGTGAGAGAAGAGTGAGTTACACTCAGGCAGCTTTTTCTGCCCCAGCCTACATGTTCTAAGCAGCAAGGTGTCATAATCAATAGAATGCTTGCTGTGGAATGAAGAAGTCCGAAAAACTTGCTAGCTGAACAGCCTTGAACAAGCAACTGCCTCAGTTTTCTCATCTGTAAAATGGAGATGATAATAACAGCATCTACTTCACAGTGTTGCTGTAAGGATAAAATGAGATATTGTTAAGTGCTTTGCAAATCTTAAATCACCAAGTAAATGCTGTTACTATTATTATAGCAAAGTTATTATATAACACTCCCATAACAGGAACATTCAATAAAGAGTAAAAAAATAACACCAAAGTTTTAAACATGGGAAATGAGTGAATGATGATTATGACATCAAAATGTAAATGTCGCTGATAACAGTAATGATATCAAAAGGCATGTGAGAGAATTATCAGTGTTGGATATGTTGGATTTAAGGTGCAAATCAGATATCCAACAGGAGATGTCTTTTTAGGCCCACGGAGATAAAAATCAATATTTAAGCAAAAGGCCAGGACTGGAGTTATAAATTTAGTTGGAATATCAGTTTGTCAAGAAAAAAAACATGCAAGGAAAAAAAAAGAATGAAGGGCAGAAACTTGAGAAATACCATGTTTGAAGATCAGGAAAAGAACTAAAAGTAAGAGGAAACAGAAAAGTAGTTAGAAAGATAGGATCAAAGTCTTAGGAGCCAAAAAGACAATCTCCAAAAGATAAAGGTGGTCAAAAGTATAAAAGGCTAAAATGAAAGTAATTAGGCTGAGGAATGAAAAAATAGATCACTGGATCTTGACACAATAAGTGGTCACTAGTGACCTCAGAGAGCACAACTTCTATAGAATAATGAGAACATCATGGCTAAAGTGGAAGTGGAGCCCTTGGGTAAAGATTTTATTTTAAAGAAATGGAAAGCAGCAAGGAAAGAAGAAGAGACAGAGGGAAGAAAGGAGAGGACAGGGAAAAAGGGAGACAAAGGGAAGAGGAAAAAAAGGAGAAGAGAAGAGAGGAAGAAGAGGAGAAAGGGAGGGAAAGAGAACATTTCCATCAGCAAAGGAAACGAATTTTTAGAACTGAGTAGACCATGAAATCCAACTTCTTAATTTTACAAGTGGGGAAACTGTGACCAGGGAGATGAAGCAATTTGTTCATGGTTATATGGCTCAAGAGATAGCATGATGCAATAGAGAACTGGCCTTGTTAACAGAAAATATGGGTTCAAGTCCAACTACTGATACATAAAGACTGTCTTTGTGGGGTGTGTGTGTGTGTGTGTGTGTGTGTGTGTGTGTGTAAAATGGCCCTAACCAATTATCTAAAACTCTACACAGACCTTGAAAAATAGGGGTATTTTCCTCATCCAGGAGAGTCCCAAATCAATGAAATCACAGATTTGGTCCACCCTATCCATACTATTAGAGGCAGATCCAGAATTAAAAAGGAGATGGTCACACACCTATCAGATTGGCTAAGATGACAGGAAAAAATAATGATGAATGTTGGAGGGGATGTGGGAAAACTGGGACATTGATGCATTTTTGGTGGAGTTGTGAATGAATCCAACCATTCTGGAGAGCAATCTGGAATTATGGCCAAAAAGTTATCAAACTGTGCATACCCTTTGATCCAGCAGTGTTTCTACTGGGCTTATACCCCAAAGAGATACTAAAGAAGGGAAAGGGACCTGTATGTGCCAAAATGTTTGTGGCAGCCCTGTTTGTAGTGGCTAGAAACTGGACATTGAATGGATGCCCATCAATTGGAGAATGGCTGGGTAAATTGTGTATATGAATGTTATGGAATATTATTGTTCTGTAAGAAATGACCAGCAAGATGAATACAGAGAGGCTTGGAGAGACTTACATGAACTGATGCTAAGTGAAATGAGCAGAACCAGGAGATCATTATACACTTCTTACAACAATACTGTATGAGGATGTATTCTGATGGAAGTGGATTTCTTTGACAAAGAGACCTAACTCCATTTCAATTGGTAAATGATGGACAGAAGCAGCTACACCCAAAGAAAGAACACTGGGAAATGAATGTAAACTATTTGCATTTTTGTTTTTCTTCCCATGTTATTTTTACCTTCTGAATCCAATTCTCCCTGTGCAACAAGAGAACTGTTCGGTTCTGCAAACATATATTGTATCTAGGATATACTGTAACATATTTAACATATATAGGACTGCTTGCCATGCAGGGGAGGGGGTGGAGGGAGGGAGGGGAAAAATCGGAACAGAAGCGAGTGCAAAGGATAATGTTGTAAAAAAATTACCCTGGCATGGGTTCTGTCAATAAAAAGTTATTATAAAATAAATTAATTAATTAAAAAAAAAAAAAAGGAGATGGTCAGAATTCTTACTTGAAGAAAATACTAACCTGGACATTTTCACTTCATATAAAATGTGTGTATGTTTATATGTAAGTAAAAAGCTATATAAATTCATACATAAATATATGTCCTTTATTTATTTCTTGGTAGATTTACATTTTCAAATTAAAAGGCCAATTTTACCAAGCTATATATATTAACAAAGTAAAACTATTTAATTTCCTGAATTAATCAATGTAAGGAATATTTGATTTTCCAAAGATGAAAGGGAATCGTTAAATTTGATCTACCTCTTTTTAAATTCTGGCCAAACAGCTTAGTGATACCCTAAAGTATTTTTCATTCACTTGAAATAAAACCATTTTTTACCTTGGTAAATTGGTACCTATGGACTTCTCCAAAAAAGTTTTTCCTTGGTCAATGGTAGCTCCATGTATATACAAAAGGACAATCTGCCACATTTGTTTTCTTTACAAGTTCATTACTAAAAAAAAAAAAAAAAAGTATAATAAACATAAACTATTTGACATGGTGACTTTAAAAATGGACTGGATAAAGCACTGGGAACAATCTGTACTGGCAAAGGACAAAGAAGATGACCTAATAGGTCTTTTCCATCTCTAACTTCTGTGATTTTAGGGGTTAGGGATTTTTTTTTGGTGGTTTTAAATTTTTTTTTTTTTTTGCTCCTGCAGTAATACTTGTGAGTACAACAATTTCTCAAAACTATTATTAGTTACTAAGGAAACGAAACATGTTTGCAGAAATAAATAAGCAAACTTACAGAACCTAAATAGCAGGCCTTTCCTCTTCCCCATTTAATTCTCTTATGGTGGAGTCATTTTATCAATCCTTAATTTTCGTCAAGTCATCCTGCTGACCTACTGGCACTCTCACTGGGTAACTGCAGCTAATTCATATCTTACTGTGTAAACTCAGTCTATTAGATTTTCTATTAAATAGAAGATTCTTTGTTAAATACAAGGCTCCATGCCTGTCTTGCTCAACCTTTGGACTTGAAGGACTCAAGATCAACCTTTATATGGAGGAAGAAACCAAACAGGGCTCTCTACAAATATCAATTAATGTTGGTTGAAAATAGAGTACTTACTACAAGGTAATCATTTCTGGAGAGCATGCACAGCAAGCTCTTCAAAAAAGTAATCAGATGATAAAAGTACACAAAAACCTCCCTTAAATTTCACTGATTTGGGGTAAACAGGTTTTTCTTTGTTAGTTTGGTTAGTTTTTTTAGTGAGGCAATTGGAGTTAAATGACCTATCTAGGGTCACAAAGCTAGAAAGTGTTAAGTGTTTGAGGCTAGATTTGAATAGGTAAATATATCTTTAAAAGAAATAACATTATCTAATAGCATCATGAGACTAACAATATAGCCTGATAACTAATAATGGAGTCAGCCTAAGTTAGGTGGCTTTTCTGGGCATCATGTGGTTATTCAATCATTTTTCAGTTGTATCAAACTCTTTGTGACCCTTGTTTCTTGGCAAAGATACTGGAATGCCTTGCAATTTCCTACTCCAGCTCATTTTACAGACAAGGAAACTAAGGCAAACAAAGTTCAGTGACTTGCCCAGAGTCACATAGTTATTAAATGTATGAGGCCATTTGATTTGAATTCACACAGATGAATCTTTGTGACTCCAAGCCCAGAATTCTATCTAGTACATCATTTAGAACCTGCTGACATAGATTTGGAGCCAGGAGGACCTTTAGAGCCCATTAAAGCCCAACCTCTCATTTTATAGATGAGGAAACTGAGACTCAGAGAACAGCTTGTCCTAGGCTCACAGGGATTAAGTGACATGTTGGGGAACAGAAATGGACTTACAAATCTTAAATATGGGAAGCAAAAGATTTGGTTTATCAAATGCAAAAGTTTAAAGTCATTCAGTTAAATGATGTGGTTAAAAGCACCTGAATTTTGAGAGAGACTCTTACAGCATAAAGACTTACTATACATTTTGCATTAATATATTTGTTAACATACACACACACACACACACACACACACACATTGGAGGGGAGGTAGTATATGGGATAGAAGAGCATTTTTGTAGGTTTCATTTTTGTTGGTTTCATTATGCAATGAGACTTTCTCTTCCAGCCTTCCTTTTTGGCGCCAAGTTCTCTGTTCTACTTGGTGTTCAAAAAATCACCTTCTGCTTTCTCTTATTGAATTGTGTGGCAGTAGAGCAAATGGAAACAGGCAACTGCAGGCTTGGCTAATGCATGGGGGCACAGCTGCTTTGCAAGAGGGTTGCACATGTGAGAGAGTACTGTGGCACGGAATAAATTAACGCTAAGGGTCACACTCTGGCCAACACCAACTATAAACAGGGAATTTAATGCAACACAGAATTGAGGAGCTCCTGTACCCATCTCCTCCTTTCCCACTCTATTCTCCACATTTTACTCTTAATCTTAATTTACTCCTCAAGACAAACATAAGATTTTTTTTTTTTTTAGTGTTTTTATATTGTTTCAGACAAATGATGATGACAGCTTTAAGTTTAGAATAAGCATTCTTCCGGACTACTCCAAAGCAGAGACTTTATCTATGAGCTCCCTAAGAAAGAATGGGCAAAAAAGATTAAGGGAGCTTGGGGTTTGGGTTAATCTAAGTTTTACTGGACTTAAATGATGGAAGATGGGTCCAAATCACTGATGAAAGATAAGGCAGCTAATATAATGAATGAAAAATGAAATCTGTAAAAAGAAGGAAAGGAAGAACAGGTTACTTTCTTTAAAAAATTTAAGGAGAGATTGAGACATTTTTAATATATTTTAATAACACAGTCATTCCCCAATAAACATCCAAATAAAACTCACTTTAAAGAACATTATCTGAAAACTATTTATTGAATGTTAATGTTAACATCATACTGCTTTCCTGTTAACTGTGATACTACAGTACTCATGATGACTATTATATTTAAGTAGAAATCTGTGGCCTCTCAAAATTAATTTCATTTGCATTATAGTAGTCATTGTAAATATTGAAGCCATTTAAAAAATAATTTAGAAGAATCCTGTCTTTGATAATCATAAAGTGCCTACTGCATACTGCACTCTCAGAACATTTAAAAATAGCTAAATAACAATTATCATTATTATATTTTACAGATAAAGAAGTTGAGGTTCAGAGGTTTAAAAAACTTGTTCAAGGTCATACAGCTAGTGTCATGAGCAATCTATGTCTTTCAGAAGTCAATTCCAACATTCTACTCCCTATGCCATGCTTCTTCTCATTATGTAAAATTAAGAATAAACAGTCAAGTTTGGAGTGAATGATTCCCAGTTCCACAATGAACAAAAGAATTTTTGCACATAACTCATAAGGGGAATGAACACGTAGAAAAAAATTCAAAGTACTACAAGAAAAGTTTGGAGGCTTAAATTGACCTGGTTCAAATATGAGTCAACAGGATGGCACTTCTGACCCAGAGCACTAAGGAATTCACTTTAAAAGATCCCCTCAATCTTCATAATAGAAATGGATTTGCACTGAACCTTACTCATTCTTTTGCTTGCTGTACTTTAATGACTTGCAAGATGGAAGTCTTGTAGTATGGCAAGTTGGACATGGGGTAATGAAAATATGGCTATAAAGGCAAATTAACTGGGGAATGCATTAATTAGTGAAATCGTTTTCTTAGCATCACATCTTAATTTGGTGGCTGAATTACCCAAAAAGCAGCCTAAGGTAGGACATGTTCATCGTTTCCTTTAAAGGCAAATCAAATGCTTATGATCTGACTTCTGGGTGTTATATTGTCAGGTTTAGCCTAGAACCTGAATAATGTAGTATCCTAGAAATGGACATCAGTCCCAGTTTTCCCATCTCCTTTTTTTCTTTCCGCCTCCTTCTTTTACCTTTCATCTAGTTAACTTATCTATGTTTCTGATTTCACCATTCTCCATTCACATGGAGACTTTGGGCAAGATGATTTCAAATATCCCCTTCTCTGATTCTGCTACATGTAAAGGAGAGGGGAAAATGTAAATCTAACTTATTTTGTATCTGAACTAAAAAAATAGAATAAATTATAAATAAAGCACTTAAACAAACAAAAAAATACCAACAGCAGAGTCAGACTGGTAAATATACACTATTACTTGTATTTGAGTCAAAGGTAAACTCAAGATAGAGAAAATCTGAACAAATTTAACTAGAAATTCTATAATCAGTCTGGGGTTGAGTTGCTGCCAAAATAGCTTATGCCTCATATAATGTTCATAAGAGTCACTATGTCCAGTCTTGTAATGATATGGCTTAAAAGCCTCCTAAAGATTTCTCAATCCATTTGGGGCATATAGGAGAATTGACCGATAAAATGATGGTAAAGTAAGTATTTTATGAATTCAGAGTACAGAAATTCTCACTGACAATAAGCAACACCATGCTAGTCTTTAAAAAGCTCATGGAAAGATGTTTACAAATTAAGTTTTAAATTTGACTAAAGGATATGGTTGTTCATCCTTCCCAGTCAGGCAAACAAATCTATTAAAAAAATCAAAGGATGGAAGTCAGTATAAATTCTGTCTTGATGGTACCTAGTGATTTAATATCCAATGGAGAAACAGCTAAACCAAGCCCATAATAAACAATCAAGTCAAATATAGTATATAATTTCTACTCTATATATTTATTCTAAATCATCTCTCCTATCTAATCTTCTAAAACTTCAACACATGAACACACATAATAGAAAACACATTATTTTCATTACTTTTATTTGGCCAAACATATGGAAACAATAATTCTATAGACATATGTACATCATATTAGGAAGCAATCCTACTTTAATGCAATTTTTAAAGAGCTTCTAAATAGATTCAAGCTATTAAAATCATTCAATTTATCTGAAGCCTGCATATAAAGCAGCCACATCTATAATTTACTAAGCAAAACTGTACAGTTCAGTGAGAACCCTAACTTTAGAACTTAATTCCTGTGCACAGGAATTAGGAGGGATAACTCTCATTAACCCTAAATAGGATTTATTATAAGCAAACCCCACATTAGAAGGTTGCAGATTTTATTCATTTATATTTTCTTCTTGTCTGAGGAAAACACCTTTTTATTGTTTTTGTATGCGGGGGGAGGGAGATAGTAAGAAATTGTACAAATAGAATGAAGGAATAATAAGGAAGATAGTTCTTAAGTTAAATCTTACTATTGTTGTTTTCCCTGTGAATATAAAACAAGGCATTTATTTTTCCTAAAAAGATTTCTCAGAAAATTGATTACTTCTAACTGAATTAACTAAAATAAGGGCATGTAAAAAATGGGGGGGGGGGTTCCTCAGGGAGAGGAAAGGCTCATTTTTTTGGGGGGAAATATCAAAAACATAAAATTTCATCTGGCCTTCCCATCATCACATGAGGAATTGTTTGGTAGTTACATCATCAGGAAATAAAATACTATCCTCTGAGGACCCCAACTCTTTACAAAGAGAAGGTTTTTTTAGTGTTTTTTTTTTTTTTTGAGGTCTTAAATCACCTTCAGAGGCTTTTCTCCTCAACCTACTTGCCTATTTCTTCTTCCCTATCTTTCCTTCCAACCCCCCAAGCCAATTCACAAAAACCTTCCAGGCTTGGAAAGCTAGGGAACTAAGGTATGTGGTGTTATTTACCTAATCAACTTTCAGTATCTTTATTATAAAAAATAAGAAGGAATTCATGCAGCTTGTCCTTCTGTGCATTCTTTTCCCTGTGAACTGGACAGACAAATGAAATACTTCACACAGTCCTGAACGTCAGTGGGAGCCAGAACCCATTAATAAGCTTTCTCAGTTCTGGCTATCACTAAAGTACACTAGTCAGACACGACGAGTCTGCACAACACAGAGCTCCTTATATGGCAATGCCATGACGTAATGCTCCATAGGCTTGGGGCATGCAAAGAGTCTATCTCTCATTGTTTAGTACAAGTCCTGGAATGCTCACATCTCTGCTGTCTGAGAGGACTCAGCACTGAAGAGCAGGGGCAAAACCATGGGATTTCACAGCAGACACATCTAAGGTAGGACAGAGAAAACTGGCTTTTCTTTTCTTCTTAAGAAAACAAGGGGCCCTTCTGTCAGAAAGAGAACTGAGCTAATGTAGATTGGTCTGTTCTCTCCTTTTCTTTCTTTGAACATGCTCTCAGAATTGCAGGCTGTAAACAAGTTTCACAAAGTATGTTACATTAACCCTTGTAGAAAACCTTTCTCAATTTATCCTAAACAAAAGCTGCAGAAGAATGGGAAAAGGTATTTGATTTTAAAATAAAATTAAATAAAAATTAAAAGGGGGGGGAGAGGAAGAGTTAGGTTATTACACACTTTCCAAGTCAGTGCACATGGAGTACTGCCTATATTTAAATAACTCTTGAGAAAAAGTAAAGATGAATTGTAAATCACTCACTGGCTCCTGCGTTTGTATCTCTGTGGCTGGTGACAAAAGGCACATATGCCATCAGTATATTGCTTACCGATTTAGTGATTGAACTCTAAGTTTCATGTTAAACATTAAGAACATGCTGAAAAATTACCATATGTTCAACATGAAAGTAAAACCAATTTAAGTCTTAGAACCCGAGGCTCCCTATTTAACTAGCTTAAATCTATCTATACACAATACTTCTCCCTTCTGAATAGAGCATGCAAATGTCAATGTGGAAAGAGGAAGTAACTGCCAGAGCTTTGAGTTCTAACTTTTTTTGCTTTAACTCTAGTTACTGGATAAGTGCACTAAATCTCTTCGCTCTAAGATAATATCTTGGATCAAGGTGTGCTCTGTAGAAAACTGCTTTCTTGATAGTATATGTCTATTTTGTTATTTAGTAAACTGTTGGGATTTTAAATGTAATTGACATCTAAACCTGGAAAGAGCTGTACATTAATTCTGATGGTATAAGAAGATACAATCGGCAAACTTACTAAAAATATGTATAATACTTGGCTTGTTTTCCCAAAATTAAACTCGGCAGAATTTATTTTTCTTCTAATGACAAGTATACAGTTCTTCCAAGTTGAGAAACCAGATTGGCTGCTATATTGTAGTTGGAATGAAATAGTAATATGCTTTTTTGGTTATGCTGTACTTGGACTAAACATATATTAGAAGACATAAAAATTAAATCTACTGTGACAGAACTATTTCCTCTTAAAACTCACCCCTGTGTTTTATAGTATGTATAGTGGATTCTAAGTGTTTCACAGGCATAGCTTACTGACACATGAATAACCATAACTGATTTTTTAAAGATACCTCTGCATTTGATGGACTGTGCACACTCCCACCTCATTTACTATTATTAAAGATTAAACAGGATAGCATAATAACATAGTGCTCAGATTTGGTTTGTTGTTGTTTTGGGTATGATTTTTATTCAGAATTTAAATTTTAAAAGAAAAGACAAAACAGACAGTAGGAAATTTAACATCTGTAAATTTTTTATACCCCCCCAAACCTGGATCATGCTTGCATATTACTATAATTTGCTATTATCAAGTTCTTATAAATTCATGAAAACAATAATATCTTCCACTTTTGTCTCAATTAGTAGAATTTTACCAGTTCATTGTAGTAGAACAATCAGAGGCTTTTGTTTCCAGAACCCCAAGAGAAAAATTTGTTTTTTATTCAGGCTGAAAACAGGTTAAGGAACCTGCAAGTTAGTACTGATAAATGTTTCCCTAGAACTATTATTTTAAGCTTAAAGAAGCCTACAATAATAAGAAGAAAGAAAAAATGGCCAACACCCAGGCCATTGTGAAGAAATACTGAATATGCAATAACAAAGTTGTTTATTTGGTATAGGCTGTAATTGGAAGAGGAAAAAATTCCTGCCTTAGGCAAAAGGTTATTCTGCTCTTTTGAATTTAATAGAGAAGGGAAACAGAAACCATTAATTACTGTTTCAGCTATGCCCAAAGTATCATCTGTATCATAAGCTGCAGCTAGCCTGTTGAAAATCATAACCTCTATCAAAAGCTCTTTACAGCTGCATTTCCCATAGTCTGGACTTTTTTTTTTTTTTAAAGTAAGACTTCAATCCCCTACCTCCACCCCAATTACATCTCAACATTCCACAGCCCTTTCCTAGTTTATTGTTTTTTAAAACAAAGCACATTAAAGGCCACTTTTATTTCAAACATAAATTATTTCTAAATTTGTATTCTGTTAGGATGGATAATCACTTCCTAATTCTCAGGAAATCTATAAGTTAAAAAGAGTTATTTTTAAAATGACGTGTTTATAATTTTCAAAATTAATGAATGTATATCAACTTGATAAAGCTAATGCAACTCCACCTCTTTACTCAGTGAAGGGAGACAATCCTTGCCTGCTAAGCACTGGCATTTTTATATTATTTTCCAAATATTGTGATTGATTCTATAGTAACAGCCAATATGAAAACACAAACCAGCCCTTTTTTATTTTCACTCAAATTAAAATTCACATTATATACAACTCTTTAAGAGATTTTTGTCCCCACTCTTCCCTTCAGTATTTTTGGTGCCAAACATTTACTGGTATGACAAAATGAAAATGAGAGGACAAAATCACTCTGCTTTTTGGACATCTTTTGCAATACAGATATCATAATAATATCAGTAACACCAATCATTGGCAGTAAGATTCCCAAGACCCTTTGAGAGAAATGGAGAGGGACTGAGGAAGGCTAACACTAATTAAAAGCACTGGAAAGGAACTATGATTCCAAATGTCAGACCTCTGACCTATGCTAGAGGCTTGACACAAGTAATAAAGATTTTAACTTTTTTCTTCCCTTCTATCCCTGAAACAAACAAACAAAAAAACCTTACATACTTTATACTACTGTGATGCATACAGCAAGATAAAGTGAATTCTTAGGGTTTCTCAAGTTGTAAATGGCCAAAGCTTTAAATCTGAAAAGGTACTAATAGGTGATCAACATCCTAAGTATTTTAGCAAATTTTTTTTTTTTTTGAGTCAGTCTGTACTCACAGAATGATAAGTTAATGAGCTATTTTCCCACTGAAATGAACTAGTGTGTTATAGAGAACATAAGTGTCAGGTTTTGTTTTGTTTTTCTACATTTCTAAGTGGAAAAAAGAACTCAAAATTAGCCTATAGGGAAGAAATTTAAAAAAAAAATGGGATGGCATGTAACAATGTTTTTACATAATCCCAGCATACTGCACCCCCTGCCCTTTCATCAAAGAATGAAGTCAGCCCCTGAAGTTAAGACTCTTGGGCTTCTGGTAAATCTATCAACCCCATGCACAGGCTAAATGAACGATGTACTCCTTCTCTAGCCTGAAAACAGTCTCTGAATTCAACTAAGAAACAGAATCTGGGTGAGTAGTAGAAAGATATAGAACTAATGAATAGCTCATAGGATTAATCAGCCTTCTTTCTCTCCATCATATCATGATACACTAAAAGGAATTATGATCAAAAGAATAAGTTAATTTACCACGGATGGGAAATTCTAGGTGTATGAAGTGAGAAAGATCACTTGTCCTTCCTGAGTAATAGGGTAAACAGGGTGAAAGTAGACGTAGAAAGTGCCCTGGTATTGCAGTTAGTGAAAAACTCAGTTTTTGAATCATGTCTTTGCTACTTATTAGCTTATTAACTACTTATAATGACCTAAGGGAAGTTACTATTTTCTAGGTCTCAGTTTGCTCCTATTTAAAATGGTAACTGGCTAGATTCTCTCTAAAATCCTTTTTTTCTCTCAAACTTAAGTTCGTGAGCATTATCTCATTCTATGTAGCAATCATTCACATATTATCTCTAAGTAGTGGGGTTGATGATAGTGGCTGTTTAAGGGAATACCAAATTAATAGCCCTTCTTTTTTCCTCCCTTCTTCAAAGCCTCATGTTCTGTCCAATTCAGAATAATATGAATCAAATTTTAAAATACTATTGGATATTGGAATGAGGAAGAAAATGTAATAGAGCCTATCCAATACATAGTCATTAGAACACTTGCATGTATGCACACCACAGGAACTTTAAATGCTTGATTTCCCATATGTAGAATTAACTATTGGTTCCAGGTTGAATACCAGAGGCTATTAGCATAAAACAACATATTATAAGGGTAGAGGAATATAGTAAACTCATCAGGTATGAGTAGAAAAGGAAACTAGGGCAATATCAAGCTTAATTAGTTTGAGAGAAGGTGCTAAATACTCTCTCCTTAAGGACATTTAAGCACATGGCAATCATTACCCTAACCTAGGTTTGAAAAGATATCCATAGCAACCACTTAAGTCCAGCAACTAAATTATCATTTCTGGAGAAACATTAACAGACACTTATTCACCAGAAGCAATGTGAACACTCATTCAATTATTTACATTATACCTCGATAGTGTATGCTATATAGGAAACAGAATGGGCTTCAATGTCAAGAGACACATTTTCAATTCTGGAATGTACTCATCGAATGACTCAGGACAAGTCACTTTCTCTCTCCCATTTTCAGTGTCCTTATCTATAAAATGGGCATAATAATATTTACAATACCAACTTCAAAAGCTTATTATGAGAAAGGTGCTCTACAGGACTTAAAGGACCCCACACAAATAAGTTATTACATAGACAAAAGTCATTTGAGTCATTCCATGCCATCCAACCTAGGTACATTTGGGGGATGTACACAAACATACATAAATAGTTAGGGATATTTACAGACTCAAGAGAGCTTAGAGATCATCTCACATAATACCTTTTGGAAAACTGAAATGAAATAAATTTTCCAAGTTCATGCAGTTAATTATGGGCAAAGATAGAACTAGAATCTGTTTCCTAGTCTTGCCAACCTCTAGGACAGAGCAATTTTCACCACTATTGTTTACTCCCTAACCCACTGAATTCTACCAAAATGCTAAGATAATTTGGAAAAAAAAGAAGAGACTATGAAAATGTCAATACAGTGGAAATATCATGGTATAAGAAATTTAAGACTAATATAGATCAGCATGTTCTATATTGAATATATTTATATTCAGGTTTTTTTAAGTGTACTTACTATTCTTTGCTGGACATGATCTGACCTATGGCACAGCCAAATTTGTGAAGTAGCAATTCATTATGCTGTTTTACTTTGTCTTATTATACCTGGCACCTCTCAAGTAACATACTGATATCTTTGCTATTTCTGTCTATGTCACCACTATTCACCTCGTCTCCCATATTTAAATGTTTATAATTATCTTTGCCTCTTGGTTCATCCTCATCTTTCATGTCTAAAAGCTACCAAGTCCTGCCACTTCTACCTCCCAAACACATCAACACATCCCAAAATATCCTCTCTCTGTTCCCATTTCTACTGCACTTGTACAGATGCTCACTGTAGCTTACCTGAACTAAATGAAATACCCTGATGCTAGGTGGCTCAGTGGATAAAATACTGGTCTTGGAATTAGGAAGCCTCATCTTTCTGAGTTCAAGTGTGGCTTCAGACACTCAGGCAAGTCAACTTAACCCTGTTTATTTCAGTTCCTCATCTATAAAATAAACTGAAAAAGGAAATGGCAAACCACTCTAATATCTTTGCCAAGAAAACCCCAATGGGGTCATGGAGAATTGGACACAAGTGAAAAATGACTTAACAACAACCTCCTACATGGTCTTTCCACAACCTTCTTTCACATCAGTGTCATAATTATTTTCTTTATGGCAGAGATCTGGCACTTTCTTTAGTAGCATCATACTGTCTACTGAGTAAAATTTAAATTCCTTTTTTCCAATATGCAAAGCCCATTTATAATCCAACAACTTACTTTCCCAGAATTATTTCAAATTATGTTCTTCCATATACTCTCCACTTCATCAAAATGCATCATTCTCTATCCAGTATTCTCATATCTCCATGTTTTGCTCATACTGTTTGTTCTGTATATCTAGAATAGTCTTTCTCTCTCTCTTGGTTGAATTCCTATATATCTCAAGTGCTATCACCTCCATAAAACTATGATTCTCTGTCCAAAGCCAGAAGTATCCTTCCTCTTCAAACTACTTTTTTGTAATTCTCTAATATATTTATCATGCAAATACTGTCTTATTACTCACAGTGTTGCTATGTAATACTAAATATACTAAAGTATACCATACTAAGGCAAACCAAAAAAGTTTATAGGATTATGGATTTAGAGCGAAATAGTTATAAGACATCTGGTCCAAACTCCTCATTATACAGATGATGAAACTATGGCCCATAAAGGACACGAACCACATTTTATCTAATTTCTATTTATTCCTTGTGTCTCACTCAGTACTCTGTAAATAGAAAGCACTTCAAAATGTCCAATGATTGAATAAATGCTTTTTTAAAAACAGCATTTTATTGCCCAGATACTAGGAATCTTTGATTAAACATGCATTTGAACACTAGGCAATAATTCTGAAATTTCTACGCACCTTTTGCTTCTGATTAAATTGTCCGGAATACTAGTGGATGAATAATATTAGTCAAACACAAGTACTAGTCTTTAAATTTCCTGCCACTTAACTGGTCAGCCAAAAAAGACATTATCGGAGAAAATTATTAAGTCTCATGGTTTTCTGTAATTTAGTAAGAATAAAGAAGTTGAAAGACATTTAGATTATGAGGTTTTTAAAAAATAAAAAAGGAAAAAAAAACAGTATGGAAGATGTAAAAATACATGGCTAAATGAGAAAAAGGTCAATGCAGTGGCACAGTGGATAGAGTGCCAGTTCTGAAGTCAGGAAGTTCTTTCTTCCCAAGTTCAAATCTAGCTGTGTGACATTGGGCAAGTAATTTAACCCTGTTTGCCTCAGTTTCCTCATCTGTAAAATGAGATGGAGAAGTAAATGACAATCACTCTGGTTTCTCTGCCAAGAATGTGGAAATGGAATCATGAAGTGTCATATATGACTGAAAATAACTGAAAAATAAGAACAATATGAGAGATGACAAAGGAAAAAGAAGGACAAAACAACTCTAAAAGAGCAAATACTGTATTTTATATTGTGTCTTCCCTCACATGTATCAAAGCAACACTAACAGCCTTTAAATAAAAGTTTGCTGTTTAAAATTTAAATTTACTTAAAGCCGCTCAAACAAAAGGAATCACTCTTTTGAGTCCTCCATCCAAATATCTTCCATTGCTCTGCCCTTGCTCACTTCTTCTGCTAACAATTTCCCTGCTTTCAACATGGCCTCCATGCAGAAGCAGAGAAAGACAACAGACAGCTCTGAGACATGCACAGGGGAAAAGTTATCACTAATGCCATGCTGGGGCTTCCAAACCTATGAAGGAACCCCCTCAGAATATTAGGGGGAAGATATTTCTGGAAGCAAGAATCTGGAGATAGTCACTTTGCTAGACTTTCTTTCGAGGTCAGTTATTTAAATTGTCATTATCAGAAATCACTAGGTTGTATTGGTTGTAAAAATAAAAAGAGGCTCAAATAGGTAACAGAACAATGTAAATTTTGCTTTGGACCAATAGGTGTATAGTATAACACTTAAGTAAGTGGGAGCCTATCCCCATTTATACTCCCACAAAATAATAATATTGAGTATTATGAAAGAATACCAGATCAAAAGCCCTGGGGAATGGAATAGTCCTGTTTAGATTTAATAAAGTGCTCATGAAGAAGTTTGGATTTCATAACACTACCCTTATCAAGATAAGTTTCAGATGGGACCTAGAAGATAAGCTGAAGGTAAAAAATCCACTACGACTACACTTAATTTTTTCCAATAGTCTATTACTTCCTCCATACTTTGGTGATCCTCTCTAGGGATACAGGAATTAGCTAGATAAGCCTAAAGTCAGGAAGATCAGAGTTCAGATTCAAACAGGACATCAGCCAGGTGATCCTAGGTAAGTCATTTAACCTCATTTGCCTGTTTTCTCATCTGTGAAATGAGCTAGAAAAGGAAACACCGAACCATTTTACTATCTTTGCCAAGAAAACTCCAAATGGGGTCACAGAGAATTGGACATCACTGAACGACAACAAATGCCTCATTTCACCAAAAAAAGAAGTGATTTTTTCCCATTGGCACAAATGTAATCAGTCCAAATGTCAAAGCTGTGCAGAACATTTCTCCAAGGATTAAACTTCTCCCTGCCCTTACCATTAATAAACACTTGAGTGCCTATTACTACTAGATAATAGTTCCTATGATTCATTTCTCTACACACTGTATCAGAGGGATTCACAAAGTGTGATCCGGATATCCCTGCAATCAGTCAGGAGATCCTTTGGGGAGTCTATGAAGTCAAAACTATTTTCATCCTGATGTTTTAATTATTAATATGAAAATATCATCGGGCAAAATAGACAAGAACTCTTTGGGCAAGAGATCCGCAGTGCCTTTTGAGAGATGAAGAAGTTTTGAGAATTGCAGTACTATACTGTTGGAATCCTTACTAACTGTTAACTAATTAGAGTTGATCTAATCTTACAAGAAGATGTTTTGGGCAGAACCTGAAACAAGGTACTAAGTAGAACTAATTAATACAAGGCTTGTGTTCACACCTTTACTCATTGGAGTTCAATGAGTTCATACCTCCCTTGAAGCTCTTTGGGCCAGAGAGCACTATGGGAGAAAACCCATAATCCCTCTCTCTGGAAGGAGCATAAATAGGCCAATGGGCCAGTCGAAGAAGTTCTTCAGAGGAAGACGCTACAAGTCGAGATTTCACCGGAATGACATGAAGACTGGAGCTGGCTGGAGGCTGAAGAAAGCAGAGGCAGAGGCTGAAGGACCAGACCTTTGGATTTAAAGCCATTCGGAGAGAGCTCTTGGAATCAAGCAGAGAGATAGGCCTCTAAGCTAACCGGGCTATATTGGAGATAATAAAAGATCTGAACTTTTATCACCTGGCTGCTTTTTGAGAAGAAAAAGCTCACTACACTATACTATCTTTTTGACCCATCTAGCACCTTGTACATAGTTGGTAAGGGATTAATGATAATGATTAAGGCAATTAAAAAATTTTTTCATAAATGCTGTACATAAGTTTCTTCATGTCCTGATAAAATAATGAAGATAACAGAAGGGTCCAGACACTCACAATCACAAGACAAAAGAAAACAATGAGGGATTGTTAGTTTTTTTTTCTCTTCCACAATTGATTCTGAGCTAGCCTGCTTATTCTCATAAAGCTTAATCTTCCCCATACTAAAATAAGGAAAATAATCATGTTCCCTTTAACTTTAAAGACAAAAAAACAATGCTATATAATACTATCTGTATGGTATTCTAAGCTACTGGGGGAAAGAGGCTGCAAAAATTCATGGTATTGTTATTATTTTAACAAAGAAAAAACAAAAAAGTGGAGGAGTATGTATGAGACAATCACATTTATTACTTTAGTTGGAATAAAAGATCTTTACTTCAGTACTTGAGTCTGTTACAGCTCAAAATCATGACACTAACAACAGCTTTAGGGATGAGGTCAGTGCATCAAGATGGACCATTTTGACAGGAGCGCAGCTGCCAAATTTCGTGTGTCTCACAGCCCACCAATTCTATTACAAGAACAAAAGTTTAAAGGTGAAATAAGTTTTCTCTTTTCTAAGTAAAAAAAATAATAAATTCCTGATCAGGGATCAGAATTAAAGTAGAAAAACATTCAAAATGCAGAATCTCAAGTTTAGTTGTGACTTTTAGAGTTAAGGAGGGCCTCAGAGACTACTTGAAGTCCAATATGTACAATTAGAGGACTTGGAAGGGTAATTTCTGACTTGGGCAAGTCTGTGCACCTCAGTTTCCTTATCTGTAAAACAGAGATAATACTTTTGTACTATCTACTTCATAGAGCAGCTGTTAGGACAGTGATCTCTAAAGTGTCATAAGCACATGGGCTAATGTTAATATAACTTCATTATTTTTGCAGATGAGCAAAATGAAGTCAGAGAGATTTAATGAGTCACAGCTACAGAAAATCTTAGGTCTGAGAACATGTATCCCCCCCCCCCTTTTTTTTTTTTTACTATATCTTGCTACTTCCATATTTAAGTTAACAATTTTTTAAAGTAATGTTAATAATGATAAAATTTTAATAAATTGGGGGAGCTACATGATGCAGGTTAAGCATTACCTTAAGAGTTGAAAATTCATTACTTCTCTTTTTTACTGTCATTCAGCAGATATTAATTGTACAATTCAATACAATAAAAGTTTGTGAGTCACTTATGTGGCAAAGTGCTACAATAAAAATGACTTGATCACTCCCTACTTTACAATACTTTTATATAAAATAATTAATTTAATCTCATTATGGCCCTTTGAGGTAAGATAAGAAATATATTATTATTATTATTATTACTATTGTTCCCAGAGGATGAGAAGTTAGCTGACTTGTTCAAGGTCATTCAGTTATAACTGTCTTCTGGCTTTAAGAACAGGGATCTTGCTACTATAGCAAATTCCTTCTTAACCACATAGCAAGTCATGATTCATTTGTTAATTGAGACTAACTATAATGGTGGATCAAAAGTGATAAGAGAATGATACACAGTTACAAAGTCCTGCTATATGAGAAATGTGGTGGTATCCTATTTTCAATCATGTTTGATTTTTTGTGACTCCAGTTGAGGTTTTCTTGACAAGGATACTGCAGCAGTTGCCATTACCTTCTCCAGCTTATATTACAGATGAGAAAATTGAGGCAAACAGGGTTAAAGAACTTTTCCAGGGTCACATAGCTTGCATTTGAGGATGAATTTGAACTGAGAACTTCCTGATTCCAAGGCAAGCACTCTTCCCACCTGGCTATCTCTCATGAGAAATTAAATGTTGCTTTTCTTAAGGGCAATAACTTGATTAATTCCTTGAATATCAAGTTAGGTAAAAGGAAAAAAATTATTAGGAAAAAAGGCTATTTTTCCTCTAATTTTTTTTTAAACACCTGGGGCTGGGGGTTTGTTTTATCTAAGTTACTACCTAAGTAATAAGTTACCTACTTGTAACTTTAAGAAGTTACAAAGAATTATTTTCTAATTATAATACAATAATATAATGTACTGCGTTTTTCTAGCTTATAAAGCCTTTTGGGAGAATAATAACTCATATGTCTCTTCCTCTTTAAGGTTTGTGAAATCATTTCCTCTTATGGGTAAGGAAGCTGAGATTTAGGGATGTTGTGTTTTGTCAAATGTTGCATTGCTGATGTGAGAGCTAAGTCTTGAACCTATGTTCTCCTGATTTCTGCACCTCTAGTGTAGCAGTTTTAAACCTTTTTTTTTTTTTTCTGTCACAGATTTTCTAATAAAAGTGAAAACAGGCTACTGAAAGATGATTTTTAAGGGAATGTAGAAGGAGGCAGAGAGACCACAACAATGGCTTTTAACTTGAAATATGTGGATAAATTTCAGGGATCTGTGAACATGAATGACCAAAAAAAAAAAGTTACATTTTTATTTTCACTAGCCTCTAATTGAAGTTTGCATTTCCATCAATTATAATATAGGCAACAAACATTCTGAAAAGAGTTCTGTAAGTTTTATCCATCTTCCCAAGGGATTCATGGAGGCAGCTGGTGACAAGTATATAGAGGGCTGAGCCTGGAGTCGGGAAGAACTGAATTCAAATTCACCCTCAGAAACTTACTAACTGTATAACCCTGGTCAAATCATTTAATCTGTCTGCCTCAGTTTCCTTAATCATAAAAGGGGATAATAGTACCTGCTTCACAAAACTATTGTAAGGACCAACTGAGATAGTATTTACATAGAGCTTGGTACTGTACCTGGTACACTTAGCTCTCACATCAGCAATGCAACATTTGACAAAACACAACATCCCTAAATCTCAGCTTCCTTACCCATACGAGGAAATGATTTCACAAATCTTAAAGAGGAAGAGACATATGAGTTATTATTCTCCCAAAAGGCTTTATAAGCTAGAAAAACGCAGTACATTTTTTTTTTTTGACTTTTTGCAGATGAGACAGAAGAACATCATTAATTGGGGGTGGGGAGAGAAGGAAGAAGATATATTAGGAGACTCAGGCAAAGCCACATAGTCATTCAATCATCGAATGGGAAGTAGAGTACCCACTGGTATAATCTTTGTCTATCCATGGGATTCCCCTATTATTCTAGGAAGTTTTTTCAGTTCTTTAAGAAGTGATATTTTTGTTATTTTTTGTTATATTTTGCTCCTTTTCTTCCTTCCTGGCAGTTGCCAGGGCTAAAATTACAAATGAGGATTTTAGAATCTAGAAAACCTCCATTTATATCTTTGAATACTTTACTTTAGTATGATCAGAGACAAGTCACTTAAGTAATCTCTAGGAGTTTCAACTTCTTCATTTGTAAAACAGGGTTTAAAAAAATTACCAAAAGTGTCTGCTTCTGTGTTTGCTGTGAGACTGAAATGATATAATGGACATTAAGAGCTTTATAAATTATTGATGAATCTAAAAGGAAAAGATATTAAGATATACCTAAAATTTTAGCTCTTGTCACAAAGTAAGAAAAGGCACAAACCAAACAGGAGATCATTCAAAAACAACTAAGTCATTGATTCCAAATACATGAAAAAGTAGCAGTGTGGAGTAGTCAAGAAGTTGTGGGTTCAAGTCCCTCCTCAGACATATAAGCTCTGTGACCTCAGATTCAGTTTCTTTATCTATAAAAAGAAGATGGTTAACTTAGATGTCTTCAAGATCTCTTTCAGCTCTAAATCTATTTGCAAACTGGGATCATTAAGATTGTTGGAGGCAGACAGTTTACATTTCTCATTCAGATACATATTTAACCACGGGGTAAAAACCAAGGGGTTGATTTGTTTTTGTTTTAACAAAAAATGCTAAGTGTCAGTGCATTCAATCTTCTCTAAGCTTGGAAGGAGCAACTGAGAATAGGAAAATGTAATCCAAATGTCCTGAGTTGCTAGTCTAGGGAAAATTAAACAAGGCTCCGATGACCAAAACAATTTTACAGATTTTTACATTGCACGCAAGGGGGTATTGAAAATAGAGGCCACAGGAAAAATGGCCACTTGCTTTTGCTGAAATTCTAGAATAAAACTTTACACCTGCCTGTGATTAAGCAGTATATATGGCTAAAACTTGGAGCTATCCAAAAATCTCAGCAAAGACTTAAACCAATTATCCTCAGTTACTATAAAGAAAATGAGTGAGGGGCAAAGGGAAAGGGGGAGTGCTTTGAGATGCTATGTCTTCTTTAAGGTTCGTATTGTTTCTTCAGTCAGCAGCCAAGCCAAGTATTAGTCTCAATCCACTTACTCTTTTAAAGCACTTCCTGAAAAGAGGCTCCCCCTTAACCTTCTCCCCCTCACCCCCTGAATATAGCCTCTCTCTTTCTCTGTCCCTTAACTTGCTCATTTACTTACTTTGAATTACAACTGCAATAAAGAAACAATTCTCCGTGAAGGGAACAGGAGAAAATGTTACACATTCCACTGTTCCTGGTTTTCCTCTAGTTCCCAAAACTTCAAAAAATCCACTAGTCAGAGTAAAATTTAAGCCTCTTTTGTTTTGGTTTCTGGATTGTGTGTGTGTGTAAGTCTGAAACTGTCTTTAAACAAGTTAGGAAATTTTTGGTTTCTTAAACATACCATGTCAGCCACTGATATTATGTTAGGCAGCCAGACTACAAGGAGGTGAACAATGATGAACTCATACATTCAGACACATGGCTTAACTGATCTCCAGCTAGGCTTTTTATGTTAAATACAAGATGCTAAGAGAGACAATGCTGCATATTAACTCAAAAGAAAAATCGTCGTTTTATAATAAGTGAAGATAACCTGTGGTCTGCAATAAGAGATTAAAAATAGAAGGAAAGATGCTTCACAGATAAAATATATTTTTTTCTGAGGAGTGGGTCTATTTGTGAAATCCTTAAACTTTTAAGATAACAGAAAAAATACCTAAATAGATTGATTAAGTCTTGATCAGTGAAAGAAAAAAATCCACATAATTTATTAATTGCTGATAAAAAAAAACAATAAACTTATGCCTGAAAATCATGGTATCAGGCCCACAATGCCTACTTGCATAAGACTGCCTGTTAAATTTTTTCCGAGAATTTTAATTCCTTGAAATGTTCTGAGGAAATGTTATTTATAACCATCTCCTACCCTGGGGATATTATTTTTGGCAAAACTCCAATTTTTAAAAACTATACTAAAAATAATTATTAATTTGTGCCATATTATTGGACTTAACGTGTTGCTAATCTAATAAGGTAATAATTTTAGTGTGTGAAGATGACCAAAAGTCACATAAAATTTACAGAAAGTGATTTCAAAAATTTTTTCTTAATAAATTATGGTCATATTCTGTATAACTGTTTTTTAAATTTAATTGGGGAATCCCATCTTACTATAAACAGATGTCTTAACATAGTCTAATTAAAAAGCGCTAAACAAAAAACCCTTTGGAAATCTATATCTTTTTTTTTTTTAATGCCTCATGTAAATGTTTATGTGTATAAGATATCTAAGCACAATTAGAGAACCCTGGAGATAATTAAAATTAGATTTGAAGATAAGAATTCTGGACTTGAGTCCTAATTTATGTATTGATAGTGATTTTGACAAGTCACATATCACATATTTTAAAAGTAAGGACAATAATATACATGTTTCTTTTTCAAACAGACAGAATGAAGAAAGCTATAGTATTGGATCACAATAGTACATAACTAATATAATTATTGCTATTATGACACTTTAATTTTAAAGATTTAAATTTTCATTGTATATTATTCTATTAAAAAAGCATTGTACAAACTAATTTTAGCTTAGAGTTTTAATTTTTTTTTAAGTGGTGAAGATGAGTTTCATTATTTTCTCCCTATTTGAGAAAGATTATAATCTCCAAAATCAGAATGTGATGTAGCAGAGAGAATAGAGCCATTTGGGAGTCAGAAACATTTGGATTCAAAACTGATCTCAGATACTAGCCATGAGATCTCGTATAATCACTTAACCTAATTTTTCTGCTTTGTCAAATGAATTAGACTCAATATGGCCTCTAAGAACCTTTTTAGTCCTGTAACTACAATAGTTTAATACTATGAAATTTTTGCCAAGAATCAATGGTTATAATCAATACCAATAATCAATGCACTTGAACTCTGTACAGAAAAATCTCTAAGAAAATGAATTGCTTAGTCAACCAGTACTCAGTACATAAACATCAAAAACTCCAAGGATTTTGTTGGCTTTTCTCAGACTATTTGGGCATGAGACATCTTGCTAAGTCATTACATCATCTTCACACCAATATTTTGTATTTACCTAGCACCTTTTTTCTGAGGAGCTCAAAAAGTATTACAAAAATCCTTATTAATCCTTCCAACATTCCTTCCTAAGGTCACAAAGCCAAGTCTAAAGGAGTGAGGTGAACAGAAGAGGAAGGAAAGGGAGGAAAAGTATGGAACTTACAAGTCAGCATTCTGCCCATGAGACCATCCAACCTTTTCTGGCCATAAATGGATAAAGTCTAAGAGTAACATAATACCAATAGAAAACAACAACAAACTGGTATAGTGCTAAGCATACTGAGTACTGAGGACCTAGGTTAAAATATTGGCATTGCCATGGACAACCTGTGAGATTTTGGTTTCCTCAGGCTCAAGATAAGGTGAACTATCTAAATTGGCTTCTAAACTTTCTCTAAACCTGGTTTCTTATATTTTGGGGGGGGGGGAGAAGGGAGGAGAGGTAATGGGGGCTAAGTGACTTGCCCAGAGCTAGTTTAAAGCCTGAGGTAAAGATAGGATGGTCAAGCTTTAGCAAAGTATGTCCCTTTGAAACTATCAGATTTTCACTTAAGAATTCATTACTTAGCAATACTAAACAATCAAAATATATGGAAGGAAAGGTATATGATGTCTTCATTCAAACTCTGGAATAATACTGAGGAGTTGGGGGAAGAAATGAAAAATAATAGCTAATCTCAAATAACTTTGAGCCTTGGGTGAGAAAACCAAGCATTATAGTTATTATGAAGAATTCATTAAATATATTCAAAGGAAATGACAATCCACTTGGGACTTCCATGGGAGAGAATAGGACTGAAAGGAAGTGTTGTTAGTCCTAGAGTGTTAATGGATGTCACCTGTCCTTAAGCAGCACAGGTGGAGTCTCTTAGGTGCTGATGCTGGCGTTTTAAAAACTCTGCCCCTATTCACCATTTTGGCTTTATCACTCAGAAGCAATGCCTTATAGGGCAGGGAGGGGGCACAGTAGATCTGGAGTCAGGAAGCTGTTGTCGTTTGGTCCTGACTCTTTGTTACCCCATTTGGGATTTTCTTGGCAGAGATACTGGAGTGTTTTGCCATTTTCTTCTCCTTCATTTTACACATGAGGAAACTGAGGCAAATGGGGTTAAGTGACTTGTCTAGGGTCACACTAAAAGTGTCTGAGGTCAGGTCTTCTTGCTTCCAGGACTGACACTATCCACTGTGCCATCTAGCTTCTCTCTTCTCTCCCTCTACCTGCCAAAGAGCTGAGGTTTAGTTTAGGATAATCAAACAGTTCCAGATAGAGAACTTAGGTATTTTACATTCCTCAATATACTTTGGATTGGGAAATATTAGATGAGATGATTTCTAAGATCTTTTCCAGCTTTAAAATTCCATGATAGTGAATATGCCCGGCGTAACCCCCCACTCCTGAATAACTCCTCTCCATTCATTTCCTTTACTCTTCCTTACATGTAGATGAATGGAGCTGAAGGACACAAAATAAAGGAGGTAGCAAGAACTACTACAAATTTGTCATTGACCTCAAGAGGGTCTTTAGCTCAGTAAAATCATTTTCTACTCCTCACTTATTGATTCTCAATTTCATTGTCTGCAGGTTATTCCAAACTTTCCTTTCTTCCCTCAAACATCCCATACCATCTTCCCCCTTTGCCCTCTCATCTAAGGATGTCACCTTTCCTGAGAAATAGAGACCAAACATCCTTATGCTCTTCTCTGCATCTCAAATTCTTGGACATCAGTCTCCCTACTCAGTTTCTCATGAAGGGTTAACTCTAGATATATTCTTGATTACATTCTCCTTTTTTCTCCTGCGGACTACCCTTACAATCATTCCAATTCTTGAATCTTCAATCTCTCCCATTTTATTCCTTCCTTCCTTGCATTCTATAACCAAGCCCCGTTCCCTCAGCCTTTAAAGCACTCTCATCTGAACCTATTCATTCATACTATTAGTCTATATTTCTTTTGTTGTTGTTTAGTCATTAAGTCAGACCCTCAAGAACTCCATTTGAGGTTTTCTTAGCAAAGATGATGGAATACTTTGCTATTTCTTTTTCCAGCTCATTTTAAAGACGAGAAAACTGATGTAAAGAGGCACAGAGGAAACTTGCCCAGGTGGGGTCACACAGGTAATAAGTGTCTGTGGCCAGATCTGAACTCAGGAAGATGGGTGGAATTCCAAGCCCATGCTTTTTCCTTACCAAATTCTTACTCCCTCTCTTCCCAGTTACTTAGCTGGCTTCCAAAAACTCATCACTCCATAAAAGCTGCAATCTCCAAATTGACCAATGATTTCTACAGGACTAATTGACAGTCTTTTCTCCCTCCTCATCCTTTTGCAATCTCTGAGCAGCCTTTGGCACTGGCGACTTCCCCCCTTGTCTCTGGGATGTTCTCTCCGAAGCATGACCCCTCCTCCTCCTATTCTCCTGTGCTAGATCATAATCCAGGTCACATCCACTAACTGCATGGGACCTCCAGCTGCCTTCAAGCTTCTTCAAGGTCATTGTCTGCAGGTTATTCCAAACTTTCCTTTCTTCCCTCAAACATCCCATACCATCTTCCCCCTTTGACCTCTCATCTAAGGATGTCACCTTTCCTGAGAAATAGAGACCAAACATCCTTATGCTCTTCTCTGCATCTCAAATTCTTGGACATCAGTCTCCCTACTCAGTTTCTCATGAAGGGTTAACTCTAGATATATTCTTGATTACATTCTCCTTTTTTCTCCTGCGGACTACCCTTACAATCATTCCAATTCTTGAATCTTCAATCTCTCCCATTTTATTCCTTCCTTCCTTGCATTCTATAACCAAGCCCCGTTGTGTGATGACAACTACAGAAAATTAGCTGTCTTTTGTTTAGTTAAAGCTTATGCATGAGGAAGGGGACACGTTTTATTAAAATGAAAAATCCAGTCAAGGACAGGGCTGAGAAGAAAAGGTAGGCACAGTACAAAAAGGCTTGGGTTCAAGGGACACCTCTACCCACTGTGCAGGCTTGGACAAATCCAATAAACTGTCTGAGATTAAAAAATATGTTATTTTCACCAGCTCCCTCACAGAACTACTATGAAAAACTTTTTTTCCCCTCAGTAATATTTTACTTTTTCAAATAAGAATAAATTTTATTGTATTCCCTCACAACTTCAATTCTTAATTGGACAAAGGATTGTACTTAATGTCAGGAAGACCTGGCTCAAATATTGCCTCCTACACTTATTTTCCTTGGGATTCAACAATCAAATGGGGATAATAATAGCACCCACCTCCATTAGACTGTTGTGACAATTGGATGTACAGAGATTTGTACACTTTAAAGGGCAATGTTAGTAGAAAATCTTGTACATAGGAAGTGTTTGACAAATATTTGTTGCTGATGCTTAGGCAGCTGGATGGGCAGTGAGTATATAGAGTGATGGACCTTTCGTCTGGGAGACCTAAATTTAAAGGCAGCCTCAGAATATGCTATGTGAATTTCATTAAGTCATTTAACTTCTATCTGGTTCTGTTGACTTATCTGTAAAATAGGGATTACAATAGCCCTATTCTCCAGGGTTAGTGTGAGATTAAAATGAGATAATATTTATAAAGTGCTTTGTAAACCCTTGAAATGCTCTATAAATGCTAGCTATAATTATTAATATATTTTATATGGAATAAATCAAAAAACACTTCTAGCAAAATATATTGTTAAAGTCTTAAACTGATGGATGAGAGAAGCTAGCATTAATAATGGCCCTCTTCCTTCTCAGTCACTCCCCACATTCCCTTTAACAGGAAAGCAATTTCCTAATAGGTCAAATGATAGGCAAAACTCTGGATCCAATACTTGCTAATGAGACTGGAGTCTTTCCTTTCAGAGATTTATATTCCTTAAAGACAAAGCTTATTTTGACTATTTTTTGCCTCCATTTGTATTTACAGTGCTTACCACAGTACATGAAACATAGCAGGTATTTCATAAATGTTGAAAGAATTGAATATTTACATTCAAAATACTTTTTTTTCTAAATATATGAATAGGATTTCTCGCAAAATCATTTAATACAATTTACAGCAACAAAAAAGATGATAAAAAAAAACAAAAGCACTATTTTAAAAAAGGTCAATTCAGCTATTTTACAGGTTCATTCAAGTGATCAACAAATATTTATTCAGTACCTACTGAGATCTGTGTGTGCTATAGCGATATACGTAAAACCTTTTTATGAGACAAAAAGGTATTCCTTAGTAACATAAAATAAATCTTTCCCTTTGAGTTTTTTGTAGGTATAAACATATTTATATAAATATAAAATATATCACTCCTGAAACACCTCATACACAATTCTCTAGACATGAGAGTTATAGGAGCCTACAATTGTCCATTCTAAAAACAAGGGTTTTGAGTGACAGCAGGATGTCCCGAACACCTAGTAGTATTCTACACCTCCAGGTAGAGTTTATAGTTGCATTGGAAAGATAGGTGTTATAGACAGGGTACGAAGCCTGGTCAGGAAGACTCATCTTCTTGCATTCAAATCTGACCTCAAAACCCTATTAACTGTGTGACCTTGGATGAGTCACTTAACCCTGCTTGCCTCAGTTTTCTCATTTGTAAAATGAGTTGAAAAAGTAAATGGAAAACCACCCCAGTATCGTTGCCCAAAAAATCCTGGACACTATCTTCCATAAGGTCATAATAACTCAAAAATAACAACGATGTTATATGAGAGAATAGGACTAGACACTTTTTAAGTCCCTTAAAGAACTAAATCTGTGATCTCAAGAGTCAACTTGGACAGAAGCAGTAGACTGAGCAGTGGACTTAGGGTCAGAAAGAGCTAGATTCACTGAAGTTGGGCTTTTAAAAAGAGGGCTTTCTGACCCTTTGCACCACTATGGTTCAGAATTTTATCATCTCTTCAGTTGGATGATTGCAAAAGTCTCTTTATTGGTCTCCCCGATTCAAGTGTTTTTTTTTTTTTTGTTGTTGTTTGTTTGTTTGTTTTTGTCAACAAACATTTATTTATCCCTAACTTCTCTAATGCATCCTCCACACAACTGCCTAAATCATGAATCTGAACATATCACTCACCTAGATCAATACCAATGCTTCAGACTTATATTCAAAGAAGCCCTTTGCAACAATCTAACACCAACCTACTTTTCAGGTTTATTGTATCTTACTATCCTACACCCACATCTGCCCTCAGACACTTATTAACTATGTGACCTTGAACAAGTCACTTCACCCTATCTGCCTTAGTTTCCTCATCTATAAAATGAACTGGAGAAGGAAATGGCAAATCATTCCAGATCTTTGCCAAGAAAACGTCAAAAGGGGCCATGAATAGACTGCCACAACTGAAAGGCCTGAACAGCAACACTTCACTCCCAATTCTACATTCTAGCCAAATTAGCTTGCTTACTGTTTCCAGGATAAATCCTTCCAGGAAATGGAGTCTCCATCTCTTTGTCTTTCCACAAAGGCTCTCTATCCCTCATGCTTGAAACATATTCTCATCCTTACCTGATCTCTTGGAATCCTTAGCTCCCTAAGTGCTTAATAAATGTTTGCTTTATGAATTAATTCAAATCTTTCCAGGCATCTGGAGAACTGAAGACTTTTCCAACTTCCTCCCAAGTTATTTATTTTGAATACTTTTGTATTTATTAATTTGTTTATAAGGCCCTTGAAGGCAGGCAGGAATTACTTTATTGCCTTTGGATCCCTAGTACCTAAAACTCAGTAGGTAATTAATAAATGCTTGTTGACTAATTGATTCTATCTAGGAGAAAGAGTAGTTAGAGGAAAAGATATTTCTATTCAAATATATATATCAAAAGATATATCTATTCAAATTGCAAACTAACTTTTACTACAGGCAGTAGAGTAGAATGGGAAGATCGACTAGCTATGTGATCTCATGCAAACTCCACAATGTCTCTGGACCTCAGTTTCTCCATCTTTCAATTAAACCATTTATGCTACATGGGCTCCAAAGTCCCTTCCAAGTCTAAAATTCTATGTGAAGCATGGTGGTGGTGGTGGTAGTCGACTTGTATATGTACATACATGTCTAAATATATGTGTAATATAAATATGCATAATTATGTATGTACATAGACATATATATGTATATAAATTTTGAGGTAGCTTAATTGGGTGCACTAGAACACTGGACCTGGAATCAGGAAGACATAAATTCAAATCCAGCCTCAGACACTAACTAGCCGGGTGATCCTAGACAAATCATTTGACCTCTGTTTGCCTCAATTTCCTCATCTGTAAGATGGGGACGAGTACTTACCTCCCAGGGTGGTTGTAAGGATCAAATCAGGTAACAATTGTAAAATACTTAGCATATAGTATGTGGCTACATTCTGATGCTGTTCAATCTGACTCTTAATGATTCCAATTGTGATTTTCTTGGCAAAAATTCTGCAGTAGTTTGCCAACTCTTTTTCCAACTTGTTTTACAGATAAGAAAACTGAAGCAAACTTCATTAAATGACAAGCCTAGGGTCACATAACTAGTAAGTCTCTGGGGTCAGATTTGAACTCAAGAAAATGAGTCTTCTGACTCCAGGCCTAATTTTATCTACTGCATCACTTGGCTGCCCTAGCATAAATATTAGCTATTACTCTTATTGCAGATGGAAAGCAAGATAGCATAGTGGAAAAAGCACTTGGAATCAGAAACTCCCCTTCCTGAGTTTAAATCTGGCTCCAGGCACTTACCAACTGTGTGATCCTGGGCAAGTCATTTAATGCTGTTTGCCTCAACTTTCTCATCAGTAAATGTGAAAAGAGCTGGAGAAAGAAATGCCAAATGACTCCAGTATCTTTGCTAAGAAAATCTCAAATGGGATCAAAGAAAAGTTGGACATAACTGCAAAATGACTAAAAATTTGCTAACTGCTCTGCTAGAAACTTAGAGGAAAAAAAGTCATTGTCTTCAGAGAGTTTATGTTTCTATCAGGATTTCCTAAAATTCCAAATACACATCCAAACACACAGTTCCTAAATCATAATGCAAATAGGTAATAAAGGAAGAGAAGTCATATAATCTTATTCTCACTGTATGCATCTCTCACTTCCAGACTATTCCTTCTTCTTCATTTGCCTTGTCCATTACTGCATACCCAAATTCCCCATTCACATGGAAGGGAAAGAGTTAAAAAACTAGTTCATTAGATTAGTAGTCACCCATTTGTAGTATTTCTCAATGATCTCAATGATGACATGCTCTTAAATAGAGAAGACATTAAACAGACACAGACACAGACACACACTCTATTGGCAGACACCAAAAAAAGAAAAAAAGTGTTACTGTTCTGAGACATCATGCTGACCAAGCCAAATGAATCCGACTCATGACATTATGGCTGTGGTATGCTATTGCTGTTGTATTTTTTTTTTTTTTAAACCGTTGACTGTCAAGGGAAGAAATAAAGGAAACAAGAATACATACAAAGAAAAAGACTTCATAGTTATTTTTATAAGTAAGCCTAAAAATGTCACTAAATACAGTCTAGATTTGTTGAAGAAAGAATGGGAACAATAAAGAAATAGACATAGTAAGAATAGCTATTAATTGCTTATTTTGGGATTTTACATTCAGAGCAGGAAGGGATTTCAGAGGTCATCTAGTCTAAACCTCTTTATTTTAGACAAGAGAAAACTTAAAGGTTAAGTGACTTCCCTGGAGTCACAGACAGATAAAGTTAACAAAGTCAGGCTGTGAACCCAAGTCTCTAACTTCAAATCAAATACACTTTTCACTGAATCCCATAACTTCAAGAGCCTGATGAAAAAATGTGAATCAATGTTCAACAAACGGGTTTGAAACTTGGGAATTATTTCACAATCTATTCATCTACTGTCCATTCAAAATGCTAACATTAGTAATTATACCTTACAAAATAACTACTACAAAATATATTGGGAGAGATCCATAACCACAGACCAACAAATTCCTACCATAAGACTGGGCATTCTGCTAGTTGATAAAGCTAACAATTCAACTAATCTAAGTATGCAACTGGCAGAAAAATTAAAGCAAATAATAGATACAGAGAAATAAAATCCTACCCATGATTATGGGATTGTCATTATAAACCTAATAGATATTTTAAAGATTTATAGATTCATTAGGCTTTGGAAATACTGGCATACCCCCATAAAGGTCCTATCCCAACTATAAATTACTATAATGGACTATTTAATAGAACCCATGCTACTATAATGAATTTTGTTGTTGTAAGATTGTTTTCCAATTGAGTTCGACTCTTCATGACCCCACTTGGGATTTTCTTGGAGTAGTTTCCTAATTCCTTCTGTAGTTCATTTTATAGATAAGGAAACTGAGGCAGAATTAAATAACTTCCCCAGGGTCAGACAACTAATTAAGTGTCCGAGGCTACATTTGAACACAAGTCTTCCTAACTTGAGGAAGATAGCCTATTATGAGTTATGCTCCCATCAAACAATGTAACAATAACTCATTTATAGAAAGGCTTTCAAAAGACAAGCAAAATGAAAAATAGTTAGCACATAGTAGGAACTCAATAAGTATTTGTTGAATGGAGGAAATAACAGCCAGATTCCACATCTTACTATATCCCTGGAAACATTCCCAATTTTAAAACCAGGCAACTGAATGGGTCCTTGCCCATGTTTTAAACAGTGGTTTGAAACAGATATATGAGACCATGTGGAGACACATTCTCATCATTACTGGATTTTTTAGGGTCTGGAGAAAAGGAAACGAGAGGGCAAAAGTTGGATCTGCCCTATTTGGCAAAGAATTATTTACAGACATGGCCTTTCTATGTCAGGCAGTGAAAGACTGGCTTTATTGCTGATAGAAACATTTAACTAATGACTAACCTTATGATCAACAGCTTGTGCAAAACTTCATCAGAATGAAGCAACATGTCTCTTCTCATTAGGGACCCATAAGAGTGGAAGACAACAAAAACTAAAGGATTTTCCAGAGGAAGATTGAATTTTCCCCCCATTAATAGTTCATCAAATTAACACTATATTTATATACTACAGCATTAAATACTTTAAAAGTCAAGGCTCAACAAAGCCCTAGTGATGGGCCATCATCGCATCAAGTATGATCAGTGTAATCTTTCCTGGAAGTTGGCCTTTTTATTATTGTAACATGAAAAGAACTCCATAGTACTGGAAGGTACCATTCAATGAGGGTATCAGAAAACACCTGGGAGGAGCAGGGAATGACATAGAGGGAGGAGGACATTCTACAGACGTGCCAGGGTTCTTGCCAGGGGAGGGGAGGAGGAGGAAGAAACATTAAGACTTACAGGCCTCATACACAAATATTTGTGAATTCATTTGTTAAATAGTTATTCATTAAACATTCACTAGATGTAGTTCAGTAAGCACTATGGATTTCTCAAAGAATGAATATAAAGCAGTAAGAAGTACTAGGTAGATCTACTAGGTAGATTTAGAAAAAGAAGAGATTACTTCCAGCTTCAGAGACTAGGGAAGACTGCATAGGGATGGCATTTGAGCTGGATGGGTAAAAATTGTCTTCCAAGCAGACTATCCTAGGGTCACAAAAGAATTTGAAAGTTTATAACAACAACTGGCTAATAACAATAATAGCTAGGATTTATATGTTACTTTAAGGGTTTCTTTTCCCCACATTATTTATTTATTTTTTAATTTATGGGATAAAACAAACATTTCCATAATATAGTATAATTTTAAAACATTGTACATGAAACTGCAAATTATTATATGCAACTTATATTATTCCTTTTAAATACATAATGAAATTATCATGTAATTTTATTTTTTTTCTTTTGCAAAATGCTTTACAAATATTATTGCATGTAATCATTAACAACCCTGTGAGGTAGGTGCTATTATTTTTACTTTTTTTCGCTAAGGCAATTGGGATTAAGTTACTTGCCCAGGTTCACAGAGTCAGGAAGTATGAAATGTCTGAGGCCACATTTGAACTCGGGTCCCCCTGACTTCAGGGCTGGTGCTTTAACCACTACATCAACTAGCTGTCCTGCTAGTATTAATTTTTTTAATCCTAATTTTACAGATGAGGAAACATGCAAACAAGGAATGTGACTTAACTAATATCACAAAGTATCAGAGGCAAGATCTGAACTCCAGGTCTGGCACTCACTCCATCTCGTGCCTCCTAGCTACCTCTAGTTGATCAAATACTTATTAAGCACCTACTATGTGCCAGACAATGTATGAAATGATGGGAATAAAATTCACCAAAGTTGAGATTACAAATATGATCAAGGAAACACTCCATACTGGTAAAGAACTTACATTCTATGGAGAAAAAATGAAGATATTCATGAATATGTGTGTAAGCATATATAGATATATACACATACACATAATACATATATATGCATTATATATACATATGTAAACACATAAAATATATGTACATATCTACATATATACACACAAAGTATATATTTATATGTACATATATAACATATGCCCTTCACACACACACACACACACACACACATACACCTACACATACAAGCATACATATGCATATACATGTATTCATATATACAGCTATAATATATACTTTATATATAGATACCTACATATATATACACATGTACATATATATATAATATACACCCTTTAAATTTATATACACTATAGATACAATACATATTTTATATTATATTTAAGTTACATATTATGTGAGCATATAATATATAGTATAAAAATAATAAATATGGCAACTAGAATGTAAATACATGTTGGTTTAAGAAGGTCAGAAGCAGTTGAAGGCATCAGGAAAGGTTGTGACTAAGTTGTTTCTTGAAGGAAGATAAAAGCTTAGGTATTATTTTTTAGGTAAGGGAAAGCTTGGCAGCTCAGGCATTATGTTGGTCAGAAGTGCTTGGCTTCTTCTTTGACCCTTTTAAGAAAGTGCCCCAGTCCCTTGCAGATTCTCTCAGTGACATTTCTCTAGATGCCCATCTGAAGTGTGAATGCAAAGATCTATAGTAATATATGTTGAAGCTCCCCCCTTTTCATATTTTTTTCCCTGAAAAAAATTAGTCTAGAAAATAAGTTTCTTTCTAATTAGAAGGTAGATTTGTTGGGTTGTATTTTACATACAAAACCAGTATAGTTCTATTATGTAGGGTATTTTTCTTTCTTGCTCTACTACTGCAGGATCTCACACAAAGCTATGACTAGGAAGTATTGAGACTGATTTTCATTATTTCGTAACTACATCACTATTTGCTCCAAGCCCCTCAATAGTAGAAGAGGACTGTCCAGTTAGAAATTAAGGAGAACTTAGAGAAGGGAATGAGCTGTTTGGGGAATTTTAGATTCCTTTCCTTAAGTTTATGCAGTGTGATAAGACTGAAAGATTATTAGGACTTGAAATTAGGGAAGACCTGAATTCAAATCTTGCCTCTAACATCAAATAAATGACTACGGTGAGGTCACTTATGCTCTGGGTCTTCAGTATGTCACCTGCAAAATGGGGTAATAACAACTAAACTACCTCATGAGACTGTTGTCAAGCTTAAATAAAATAGTGGTGTGTAACAGAAGGCAACATATGAAGCCAAAAGCACAACTGTAGGCATCAATTATTACTACTTTCTGTTAGTCTCTTCCTCTGAAAGGACCACAATAATGTTACTTTGGGAACATTTCCATAAATGGCTCAAAAGTTCTTTTACATAGTAATTACCTTAGCATCCCTTTTCTGAGCTAACCTTTCTAAAAACCATTCAACACACTACTGTGATAGTTCCCACAGAAAGATGAAAACAATATAAAGACACTTAGATGAAAACAATATAAAGACATTTAGAAGCATGCCAATTGTTTCATATGAATGACATACTGTATAATTGGTTGACACTTGTAACCTTACTACTTCCAGAAGGAAATAAATGTGTGTACATACCTCCGGGGAGTCTTTAAATATGTAAAGGGAAAGATACTCAGAAATATATGATTTGTAAAACAAGAATAATTATGGTTAACAACAAAGAGCTTTCAAAATGACAGATATAATTTTTTTTAGGAAAAGTAAGCAATCAGTATTGCATATAATTACAGTGATAAACCACAATAAGTTATATAAGTTCTGAGCTATAATAGAAAGGCAAAAGGGAGTTTGTAACAAGACACTGCTGGATCTAACTACCTCACATTTATGTCTATAAAACCAGCTTCCAAGGACTGTTTTTACTGGAAAGGTTTCAGTAAATGTTCTTTAGTCCTACAGGGTCAGTAATTGGACATGTTTGTGAATACTGTGACTAAGTGATGTTAACTACCTTTGTCTGAAATATAAGCATATTCTTAAATATATGCATATAAGCAAAGATAAAGAGACAGATAAACAGATAAAATCTTATTTTAAAAATTAATTAAAACAAATGGTTCCTTTATTCACATGCTTCTCTCTTAGAGGTATTTTATTCTACTTGTCAGTTTCATACATCTAGGTACTTTAAAAGTAAAATAAAAAATATATAATGTTGGTTATACTACATTTAAATTTCTGAACAAATTTCTGATGGAGAGGGGGAAGAAATTGCATTTAACAATCTTTTAATCTTTCTATATCAAAGCACCTCTTGACCAACCATTGGAAAAATACATATTTTGAATCTTTTTTTTTCAGCAGCAGTGATATATTTTTATATGTCACTTTACTTAAACTGATTTAAATCACATATTAGGCTTAAAGTTCCTTCTGACTAATGGCACAGCTCAGTTTAGTAGAAGCACAGACTGTAACCATTAAATAGATCATGTATAATTAATAATATTTCAACTCTAGATCTCCAAAGCCTAAAAGATTAGATATTTAGCACAAATCAAAACTCCAGAAAATACCTTTGGTATATAGAATAGTATAGTTTAAAAGATCAGCTGCAGGAAATAACTTAATTACCAAGGATGTTCTATTGTTTACTCTAAAAAAATTTGCCACCTGTTAGCTTATTTTAGGTAGGCTGGTTCCTTGAAAAAAATTTGGGAGAATCTAATGAGACTTTTGCTCCCCTGAAAATAATCTTTGAGAACAGAGGGTCACTTCCAAAATGCAATGAAGCATCTCAAGTAGAACTGTAAATGTGCATAATTATTATTAAAGACTAAGGAAATTACAATCATATTAAAATTTGTGAAGAAACTCTACTCCATACTCACAAACTATATCCATTTAGCCATCTTGTGAAGTCTGGCTAGGCAATTAAAGCTACTTGCTACTACTTAAAAAAAAAAAAATCTATTTCCTTCCTATCTTAGTTCAGAAGCATCTCTTTATATATAAAGTCAGTGTTGATCCAAAGACCAAGCAAACACATTCACAGAAACCTGGGACTGCTTCCTGTCCCCTTTTGCCATGTTGTCTCTATAGTCCTAAGCCTGGAAGGAGTTTGAATGGGACCTTCAGAGTCTTACTAGCTGTGTGATCCTGGGCAAGTCATTTAACCCAGTTTGTCTCCATTTCCTCATATGTGAAATGAGTAAACCACTCCAGTATTTTTGCAAAATCATACTATTATATACAGATTTGGAACCAGAAGGATCCCTAATAAGTCATTAAGTCTTAGATTTTATTTTTATAGACTAGGAAACTGAGACACAAAAGAGAACAAATACCTGTCTTAAATTCACAATTAAGTAGAAGAGCAAGAAGCCAGGTCCTCTAACTTTAAATTTAGAGTTCTTTCTACCATCATAATTATGCCAGTGCTTCTTGAATGCTTATATAGCAACAAAGTAATAGAACTAAATAAAATTGAATCTTAAGATTTTTATCAAGTCAGGAAGTTTGGATTTTTAAATCTAAACTTCCCCTTCATTATAAAACCTAAGTAAAAGTGTTTAAGTTAAGCCCTCAGATGGCTGTCTCCAAGCTATTTTAGAACAAATATTATCTTCCTTATTCAAAGACTTTTTTCCCTCTCCACCTCCTCTCTCAGCATTCTTTGAAAACCAAAATTATTATCAAGAACACCAAGCAAGCTCCTAAACTTGTTAACAAAGTTCTCCTCCCCTCCAAAAATTAAAGAATCCATAAAATTATAGAATTTTAGATGAAAAGTTCCTTGAAAAGCTACCAAGTTGAAATCTATCATTTATATAGCTCCAAATATGTGCCAGATGAATAACTATGATTAGAAAAGATTGCATGAAAAGATACATAATTTGAAGCTAGGTATTCCTGATTCAAATCCAGCACCCTATTTACCAATACCATACTGTCTCCCAGGTCATGTCCTTTAGCCAGTGATGGTGACTTACAAAATTATAGAATGATTAACTATTACCAACAATCCATTAGGGCAAAAGTAGTAAAACAGAATGCACTTTGTGTTTTTCAGATTTAAAAAACTAATAGACCAAGAAACAGCCTACCACAAAGAAAGAGAACAAGAGAACAAGAAGAAAGTCACAGCACTCAAGGAGGAGTTGACCAAATTGAAATCATTTGCTTTGATGGTTGTGGATGAACAACAGAGACTCACTGAACAGCTCACCCTGCAGAGTAAGAAAATCCAAGACCTGACCACAACTGCTGAGCAAGCACACGAGAAAGTAGCTGTTGCTGAAGCCAAAGCTCAGGAAGAAGAGCACAAGGCCAGCAGGTTAGAAAGAGAATTGCAAAGACAAACCAAAGAGCTCCAGGAGAACCAGGGAGAAATAATGGCCAAACTCACCAATGAAGACAGCCAAAATCGGCAGCTCCGGCTAAAACTAGCAGCACTTAGTCGCCAAATTGATGAATTGGAAGAGACAAACAGGTCTTTACGGAAAGCAGAAGAAGAATTACAAGAAATAAGAGAAAAGATCAACAAGGGAGAAGGTGGTAATTCCAGTATCCTGGCAGAAGTGGAAGAACTCAGAAAAAGAGTATTAGAGATGGAAGGCAAAGATGAAGAACTTATAAAAATGGAAGAGCAGTGCCGCGATCTCCACCAAAGGTTGGAAAATGAGACATCACAGAGTAAGGACTTTAAATTGGAGGTTGACAAACTCAACAAAAGAATCATGGATTTGGAAAAACTGGAAGATGCCTTTGGCAAAAGCAAGCAGGAATGTCATGCTCTGAAATGCAATCTGGAAAAAGAGAAGATGACAACAAAGCAATTGTCTCAAGAACTAGATGGTTTAAAAGTTAGAATCAAAGAGTTAGAAACCATTGAGAGTAAGCTAGAGAAGACAGAATTCACCCTAAAAGAGGATTTAACTAAATTGAAAACATTGACAGTGATGCTGGTTGATGAAAGGAAAACAATGAGTGAAAAAATGAAGCAAACAGAAGATAAGCTACAAGCTGTTACATCTCAGCTTCAAATGGAACAAAATAAAGTGACATTGGTTACTGAAAAGTTAATTGAGGAAAGCAAAAGAGCGCTAAAGTCCAATACAGATATAGAGGAAAAGGTGTACAGTGTGACCAAAGAGAGGGATGAACTGAAAATCAAGCTTAAAGCGGAAGAAGAGAAAGGAAATGATCTTTTATCAAAAGTTAACATTCTGAAAAAGAGACTCCAATCACTAGAAACTATTGAGAAAGATTTTCTCAAAAACAAATCAAAACAAGAGATGGGTAAGTCAACAATAGCTGTACACCAAGAAAACAATAAGATTAAAGAGCTTTCTGAAGAAGTGGAGAGACTGAAACATAAATTAAAAGACATGAAAGCTATTGAAGATGATCTCATGAAAACTGAAGATGAATATGAGTCTCTTGAAAGACGCTATGCTAATGAAAGAGACAAAGCTAAATTTTTATCAGAGGAACTTGAGGATGTTAAAATGGAACTTGCTAGGTACAAGTTAGCAGAAAAGACAGAGTCCAGTCAGGAACAGTGGCTTTTCAAAAGGCTTAAAGAGGAAGAAGTCAAATCTGGTCACCTCTCAAGAGAGGTAGATGCATTAAAAGAAAAAATTCATGAATATATGGCAACTGAAGACTTAATATGTCATTTACAGAGTGACCATACAATTCTACAAAAGAAACTCAATCAACAAGAAAACCGAAATAGGGATTTGGGAAGAGAGATTGAAAGTCTCACTAAAGAATTAGAGAGGTATCGACATTTCAGTAAGAATCTCCAACCCAGTCTTAATGGAAGAAGAATTTCTGACCTTCAAGTATTTTCTAAAGAAGTCCAAACTGAACCAGCAGACAATGAACCTCCTGACTATAAAAGTCTCATTCCTTTGGAACGAGCTGTAATTAATGGTCAGTTATATGAGGAAAGTGATAATGAAGATGAAGATCCTAATGATAATGAGTCAACAGTGTCCTTCAAATGTAACTCATCTACTGCACATCCGGTCAACAGAAAGTTATGGATACCCTGGATGAAATCCAAGGAAGGTCATCCTCAGAATGGAAAAATACCAGCCAAACAGAATGGGAGCTATGTGCAGCCTGGGGATCTGGTCCTAAGTCACACACCTGGTCAACCTCTTCACATAAAGGTTACTCCAGACCATGGGCAAAATACAGCCACCCTTGAAATCACAAGTCCTACTACAGAAAGTCCTCACTCTTACACAAGCACTGCAGTGATACCCAACTGTGGTACCCCAAAGCAAAGAATAACTATTATTCAGAATGCCTCCATAACTCCAGTGAAGTCAAAATCCTCTACTGATAACCCCATAAACTTAGAGCAAGGCACATCCCCTATTGCCATGGCTACCCTTGCCAGAGCACCAACCCCAGAATCCTGTGGCTCTCTAACTCCTGAAAGGACAATGTCTCCCATTCATGTTTTGGCTGTGACTGGCTCAGCAGGTTCCCCAGAACAGGGACGGTCACCAGAGCCAGTGGAGGTAGGGGCCAAGCATGCTGTCTTCAGAGTTTCCCCAGAGAGACAGTCAACGTGGCAGTTTCAAAGGTCAAACAGCAATGGTTCAAGTGTGATAACTACTGAGGATAATAAAATCCACATCCACTTAGGAAGCCCTTATATGCAAGCTGTGGCCAGTCCTGTGAGGCCTGCCAGTCCTTCAACTCCACCACAAGATACCCGAACTCCAGCCCTAATAAATGGAACAGCGGGCAAAGCAACAAATAAAGTCACCAGCAGTATTACTATCACACCAACGACTACTCCTCTCCCTCGACAATCACAAATTACAGTAAGTAATATATATAACTGACCCCCTCATCATCATCATCATCCACACTGACATTCTTACAAGCAACTTACCCTCCCTTTTCTTCTTACCTCTCTTGCAAAAAAAAAAAAAAAAAAAGGTGGAACTTTTACTTTAGGAGAGATTTGTGCATGAACTGTACAAGAATATATAAAACTAACTAAGTTTTTGCCTGCATAGTCATATCAAGTGTGCACTTACTGTATATCATTTGTTTGTTTGTTTGTTTTTTTCATTTACTTATCTGTATGGAAAATATTTAGTCTGCACTTGTATAAATGCATTTTTATGTATTTCATTTTCCATAACTCACATTAATTTTGACTGCAATTTGTCTTGATGAAATACTTTAACATTATAAAACAGTAAATAATTTGTTATTTTTACCATTGCTTGCTGGATTTTCTTTTGGTCATCTTGTGTGATATTTTTGCACGTACAACAGAATTTTATTTTATGTCTAAAGTATCTATTAATTCTACCCTTAAAACAAGACCTACTACCCATTTATTTTTGAATATCCACATTAAAAGAATGGGATGAATGGCACAAATAATCCAAAGAACAGATTGTCTAAAATGTATTTTCAGAATTATTTTATATAAGCTATTGTTAAAGTTAGTTTGCATCCTCTGAGCAAGAAGATAAAAGAGAATAGGAAACACTAGCTTTGAAATACAGGTCTGTAGTCAGCCTAAAATTAAAAGTTTTTAGTGATGACTAAGCTTTTATTAATTTTCTATGTCTCATCCAAAACTATAAAAAGAAAAAATCCAACCCATATTATCAACTATTATTATATAATAAGCTCTGTGCTTAGAATAGTCACTCAACCAGTTTCAAAGAAAAAATGTAATTTGCTGCTAATTTACTTTACAAAAAACTTGAGGTTTCTCTTCTTGGTACCACACTTTTTATAACTAGATTGTACTCAAAAGCTTGTGTCGAATTTTTTTTTTTTTATCTCAACAAGCAAAAAAAAAGCCAAAGAAAACCAGAATGAACTCATTTGGAGTGAAAAAGAAGGTACCTAAAGTATTATTTCCTGAACTGATTCTTCTTTAGTTATCAATTGTACCCTTTGTAATTTACAAGGAACTGATCCATTCAAACTCCTGAAGTTTTTTGAACCTGAATTATGGGATTTATTGATTTTATTAAATCCATTAATCCAAAGACAAAACATAACTTTTCAGAGAGATGCATTGTGAGTTCCTGAATTAGACTGAGTTCTAAGACAAATCAGCCCGTTACACTTTCCTTTTCCAACTCTAAAACCATTTATTAATTCAATGAGATCTCAGTTTTCATAGAGTCCCAAATTTATTATAGTTCATCTCACTACTCTTAACTGAGAGATGTTTAAAAATAAAACCAATCTTCCTCCTTTCATAAGCATCTTTTGCTTTTTCTGTATAATCACTTATTAAAGGACCAAAAAGCTAAGGTTTTGTTGACAGAAACACCTCCATGGTGACAAACTCCAACACCAACTTCACAGGATTGCATCATTATCCAGTGAGTTTGGCAAAAATCAGAGTCTGGCGATGCATGGAAAAGCTTGTGTTTAGACACATTTATCTTGGGAACCAGCAGTGACCCAGCTAGAAGAAAAGATACTTAGCAGTTTAAAGGAGTTTTAGTCATATGAAATTTTCAGCAAAACCTTTAAGAAAAATTACATACAAAGTCTTAGTCCTTAAAAGGTAGGCATTATTTATTAGCATCAACTAAAATAATTTTTCAGCATCTGATGATCTGAGAATTTCAGAGTGATTCATTGCTATGTTTCCTAAATAATTATATCTATTTCAACAATAGAGAAGTTAAAAGCCTTATGTTTGAGAGGGATGACTGGTCACAACTCAAATAAGTACTAGAAAGAATGCAGAACATCTGGACCAAAAACTATATCCATTACTTCATGGAATTAATGTCTACTACAATGTAAAGCTAAATATTACCTTAGACTGAAGGAATACAGGGTTTTCATCATGATGACATTTATTTGTGCCATGTTCCATGATTGCAAAGCACTAATTGTCTTATTATCATCCTAGATCAATGCTTCTGTAGGTAGGCACCCCAAGTGTTAAACTCAAATGTGAAGAAAATAGCTTTTTTAAAGAGTTACTTTCTTTCAGAGATTCCTCTACCAAAAAGTCATTAGACTTATTTTACATCACAGTTTTAAAATGGAATAAAATTTCAGGAACATTAATAGATTAATAAACTATACCTAAATCTTTTGTTTTGTTTTCCAATTTTCCCTAAATTGAATACATAGTGAAGACCTTTAATGACTTATGAAAAATACTTCTCACTTTTTAAATCTCTAAATAAATTTTTCCCCATAAAATCATCCATGTACAGCTGGATCTTGAAGTAATAAAAGTTTAAATCACAATTCAGACTATTAAAATCATTGATCACTTCTTGCCTTTTGATTTAGGATAATTTCTCATTTGACAAAAAAAATTCTACTTGTGTTATGTAAAGGAAAAAGTCATTTACAATGTTAATGAAGATGTATTAAAAGCTCAAGGACAGAAAATGGCAACATGGTCCCCCATCTTAATATATTCAAGACCTTATTCCCTGTTCCCCGCTCCATATTCGCTTAAGTAGAACTAAACTTTGTAGTATTTTCCTCTTACATACTACCAATTAACAGCTGTTCATAATTTTAAATACATTAAGTCTGACTCCTAAAAATGTGTGTGTGTGTCTGTGTGTGTGACCTATATAAAATGAAAAGAAGGATAGAGAAGACAAAAAAGAAAATGAAAACATTCTGGTAAATGAATTACAACAGATTGTTAAATAATTCAAATCTCTATCCTAAATGAAGAAAAGCTTGTAAAATTCCACGCCTTTTCTTATATTGTAGGATTTTCTGTGAACCTAACAACAAGATGGGATAGAGGTGGGACATAAAATGAATTTCTCCCCCCATTCTGAGGTCTTTTTTTCTTTCCACCAGGATAGCCACTTCTAAACTTCTAAGGGCTAAAAACATCTTAGCAGGTCATGCAAAGATGATGATGATGGGTTCTGAAATATCTAGTCACAAAACAAACACAACCATATAAACACAACCATATACTTAGAAGTACATACTTATGGTTAGGTTTTAAAAAGCCATAAAAGAAAAAAATTGGATCTTTCTTCACTTGAAAATATATTTCTTTGTATTAGTGCCATATGGAGGATTTCCACTTTCCCTCATTTTTAAAAAATATTTTTTATAAACATTTATTAAATGCCTATTATATTCCAGGCACTTTGTTAGCACATGGGATACAAAAAAAAAAAGCTTAAGACAATTTCTATTCTCAAGAAGCTCCCCGTCTGGAGAGACATGTTAACAATAACAACCATGTGCAAACAAGATATACAGATAAACTGAGAGTCATCAACATGGGGGGGGGGGGAAGGTTATAGCATTAAGAAATAATCAGGAAAGGTTTCCTATGAGGTAGGATTTTAGTTGGGATTTGAAGGAAGTCAAAGAATAGATGAGGGAGAGAGGGAAAGAATTCCAGGAATGGGGAATAATCAAAAATGTATGGAGTCAAGAAATGGAGTGTCTCCTGTGAGGAATGGCAAAGAGCCAGGGTCACTTGATTGAAGAGTGAATGAATAAAGTTTAAAAAGATTGCAAAGGGGAAGCAGATTCTAAAAGGCACTGCACTACAAACAGGATGTTATATATGATGCTCAAGGTGATGGGGAGTTGACATGGTCAGCCTTAAGCTTTAGGAAGATTACTTTGATAGCAATATGTGGTAGATAGACTGTAGGGGGAGAGACCTGAGGGAGGGGATTATAATAGCCCACAGATATGAGGTAATGAGGACCAGCACCAAAGTGTGGTAGGCGCATCAGGGAGGAAAGGAGGCATGTTTTTGAAATGTAAAATCGACAGAGCAAGATTGGCACCACAAAAGAGATGCAAAAATATGGATGGCATGGGGTATAGAAGGTAGCACCAGGAAATCGTTACATAAAAAATCAAAACCAGTCAAAGAGGCTTAGGTAGAGTTGACCATATTTTTTCAAAAGAAAAAAAAAGGATCTTAAAAGATGTAAAGGAGATTATGGGATTTATTTTTATAAAGAAATGGCATCTCTTTTTAAAATATCAGATTTGATTTAGGACAAATTTTAATTTCAGCACAATTCAAAATGTCAGACCCTAACAATCTTTTTGGATTGATTTGCTAAATTTTATAGGATTCTTCCTTCCCCAAAGTACTGAGAGATATTTAAAATCCAAATGAATTAGGATTTTTTCCCTTAATTTTTATTTACTGCTAATTTCATGACAATTCTCAATATTATTTGTGGGAGACAATTTCTGCAATATAGCAAATCCAGGGCATCAATAATCTAAAATCCCCCTTCATGTTCCTTTATTTAAATAAAAAAAAAAGTTGTCTTTTGACTTGGGTATGGGAATACTGAAACTTACATCTATCATTTGAATTTAAGAATTACTATACTTAAAATGGGCTTGAATATATACTTCAACACTATTTTATCATTGTTGGCTAGTCTTAACTTTGTAAATTCCAGTCCAACTTATGTTACAAGTAAAAAGGAGTGGGGCAGTTTCAATTTTAGCCTTTAATGGCTACTTGGGACTCTATCACAAAACCACTATGGAGTCTGGCATAGCTAGTAATTCTTGCTGCTCTGACATCATGGACCAGAGCTATAAAGAGCCCCAAACCTAAGAATTAAAACTATTGGACAGTTGGGAAAGCAGTAAAAATGGTCAACACGTAATACTACAACACTATGTAACATTTTTCCCATGATGTTCCAATGTCCTAAAACTAAGAGTATTCCTAGAGTCAAATTAATCATTTCTTTTTTATTAATTTTTAAGATTTTTTAAGCACCTACTATGTGACAGTTACTATATTAGGCTCTCTAGATTAACAAAAAAAATTAACACACTCCCTCATAAGTAACTTATATCCTATTAATGGGCACATACACATGTCAGCTGATAAATGAACTTTTATTAAGCACCTACTACGTGTCAGGCACTGTGCTAAGCTTTGGAGATATGAAGAAATACAAAAGACAGTTTCTACATTCAAGGACTTCACAATCAAATGGAGAAGACAATATGCAAAAAACCATATACAAACGAGCTACATAAGGGATAAAATGGAAATAACAGAGTGAAGGTACCAGAAGTAAGAAGAATCAGGCATAGCAAATATAAACAAAATAAATACAAAGCAATCTTTTCAGGAAGGACAAGAATAGCTGAAGAAATCAGGAAAGGTGTCAGAGAAAAGATAGTATTTAAGCTGAGTTCTGAAACAAATAAAACCACTTCCACTACACTTCTAATACTACAATCCTATAACTGAGGACACAGCCTCAGAATAAAATCCTTATTTTACAAATGAATTTGGTTTACATGAAATACTTCTTTTGAGTATTTCATTACATAACCACCTGAAGAAAAGTTAAAATGAATTCATTCTCCTTCCAAACTGTTCTGACCCACCTAACTCCAAAGAAAAAAGCTATTGGTACTTTTTTATATTACTCAATCCCTAAACTCATAGGAAAGAGCAGGATCAAGAAGCAAGAAGAGACATAAGCACTCATTCATATATATAGGAGTCAATAAAAGGTCTGTCAGTTGTAATAAGGATTACACTACTTAATTTGAAAAAAAAAACTGGAATTATTCTCTTCTAAGCAAGAAAAAAATAGGTTGTTTAGACAAGTTAAGAAAATCATTTAATAATTTTTCTCATTTACAAAAATAAAGATTTTTTTAATATCATAAGCTTTTAATAAATGCTTTCTCATTAATTCATTCACTTTTCATTCAAAAATGCTTTGGCTTTGAAAATGGCACACACAAAAGAAAGATAAAGGACAATGTTGTTCAAACATTGCTATCATATCTGATTCTCCGTGATGCCATTTGTGGTTTTCTTGGCAAAGATACTGGGGCAGTTTGCCATTTTCCTTACCCAGTTCATTTTACAGATGAGGAAATTGAGGCAAACAGGGTTAAGTGACTTGCCCAACGTGACACATATGAAGTGAGAGGAGGGTAGGGGTTGTTTGGTGTGTCTGAGGCCACATTTGAACTCAGATCTTCCTGATCCCCCAAGTCCAGCCTTCTATCCACTGTAACCTAGCTGCTCTCAGGAAAATGAGTAATTAAACTAGTAGATTTCTAGATCTATCTACAAAATAATCAATAAAAGTATAAGCTGTGAAACCATTTGGACTCAAGTACAGTATAGCATTAAAAGTGATTACTGAAATACCTAGGGTACAATGAATGTATGAATGTTTTTAGAGAAGAAATCTACTTTATCTGTCCTTTAAAAAGCCACATAAGCTGCTAACAATAAAAACACCTTTCAAACATGGTAGCTAACAAATGCAAATTTAGTTCAAAGAAATTTAAAAATTTCAGAAACAAGAGGTTCATTATACAGGCATAATCACTGATGTTTAGTACTTGTTTTCCAACATTAGAAATTCCAAATTGGATAATGCTATTCATTCCTGACCGTTATTATTTGCATCTTCAGAGATAGAAACTAAACCGTTATCAGTCATTTGTGGCTATTAACTTAGTTAGAAAATAGTGTCAAGGATGCCCAAATCAAAGTATTGACTATTGCCACAGGGCAGCTAGCTTTGCAGGGTTCCCAAAACTGTATACTCTAAATCTGAGGTGAGTCCTTTCACAAATAAGAGTAGAAAGAAAAAGAATAAATCCATTACCTTTTTGGGGAAGGAGGTTGTGCAATAAATGGAAACTTATACCCTATTAATGGGTTATCTGTGACATCACCCTTGAAGGGCAGAAAATTTTACCAAGGCAAGATAGTGACTGGGTCAGATTCCTTCTATACAGTTACCTGAGCAAATGCCATGTATGATGCTAGTTCATGGAGCAAAGTTTCCACTAAGGAAAGACAGAGAATATTCATGTTATTAGAAGGGTAAAATTAGGAGGTGTTCAGAGGCTTTTCTAAATGGAATACCAGTGTTAACGACTCCTACCCTCCTGTCACTTCATATGATACTAAGTGACCTTGTTAAGCAAACAGGAACACACATTTCTGGGAAATCTAGTAATTCATTACAATCAAAATAATGCCCCAAATCATCTGAAAATGAGGAAGAGAATTGAAAAGGATTTCAGAGCAGAATTCAATCTATAAAAAAAATGCTACTTTTCTATCCAGTATGGTTTAGATACAATCTTGATTCTATTAGTTTGAATGAAAGAGGCTGTCCTAAATAAGGAAGCAATGTATTTTATTAACTTTAAGTATCATCTAAATTATGGATGTTTAACGATGTTCTAGAATGTTTTTTAATATATATTTTGGAAATTATATTTTCACTGTAATTGGTTTCCTCTGTAAACAAATATTTTATATTATGCACCTAAGAACATTTTTCAGAGAAGGGAATTATAGGCTTTACCTGGCTATCAGTGGGGGTCATGAGAGTTAAGAATTCCTGATGTAAATCAATTAAACTATTTACATTTTAAAACACAAATTTCAATTTAACTAACTATGGCCCATGGTATAGTATTTCCTCTGTATCAACTTTCTCCTGTGTTGGCATAAACATTTTTCTGAGATTTAAGTCAATGAGACTCTTGCCCCATTTCTGCTTTGATTTTTCTATTATTTTATATATTTTCTTATTTCTATAAAGAAATAATCTTCATGCTTGTCATTAATTGTATCATAATATTCCAGAAAGTTGTACATTAAAATGCCTATTATCCTATAACTATATAAAAAGGGATTCCTCTTTAAGACTTTTTAGACAGAAAAAAAAAAAGATATTCCAATAAATTATCACACAAATCCTTCTCCCTGTACCTTTTTTTTCCCCTACATAAAAATCACTATACAAGAAAATTTTTGCAAGCCAGAGGAAAATATAAGCAGAGGAAAACATTTTAGAAGCTTGAGGGGAGACAGGCACCACCAGGTGTTATAAGCACAGTTCTACTCTGCCAGATGGAATTAGAATTCAACTTATTCCACTCTTCTGGTCAGTGTGAAACAGAGTCCCCTGAGAGTCTCCTTTAACTTGGATCCAAGGACCACTAGGAGTCTGGTAATAAAATAAAGGTCTTTTTAAATGCTTGCTATTTGATGGAGAAGCAGATGATGGCTGGAAGCTCTCATTCTTTCCCCATCCCAAACTCATCCCACACCCCCTCATCAACCCTAGAAAAAATTCCACCCACTTCTGGCCAGCTTCTTCAAATTAATTCCCTGTGTCACCTCATGTCCCTAGGCCTGTTTTTCCCATCTATAAAACGAAGATGTTGGACTAAATGACTTCTAAGGTCTCTTCCGGTTTGAAAATTTCATGATTTTTGATCCTGTGATGCTGTATTTCTTGGGAACAGTTCAAGATACAATTATAAAGCATGTGGTAAAAGTTAGCTCCTAAAGGAAAAGGAAGGAATATGGACTTTGTCTCTCATCATTGCTGACTGAAATAAATCTGATAGAAATGATTTTTTAAAATCCTACATATTTTTAAAATTTAAAGCCATTTTAATTTAAATAAGTCCCAAGTTCCTTCCTAGAACTTCTACTGGACCCTTTCCGTTTTTTCAAATTTAATCAAGAATGGAAAAAGTAGTTTGCCTGCACAATGCCAAGCATCTTATGGACAGTTAAAATTACAGCACTGGGAATACTCAGAGACCTCAGCAAACTAAATGAATAAAGAAGCCTAACTGCTTTATAATTTGATAATATAATTGCAAAGAATGTTGTTACTTGGGTTATTCAAGGAATTTAACTAAGGAATATCTCAGCAATTACTCCATCAGATCATTAGACGAATAGATGTTATAAAATGCTACTCAGATCTGAACTCTGGCATTAAAGGCTCCCCTCCTGGGTAAAATATTGCTCTTTCAAAAAGCTTATTTTTAAAATCATAAAACTGATTGAGATTTTGTGATCCCCTTAAAGTAATACTTTGAGAATTGAAATGGCTTTCTTAATGTGAGTTTTTCTTTCAACAATCCAAATGTCCCTTATTGTAGTATTCTTTTCAGACTAAAAGACTTCGGAGTTTGTTTATTTATTTGTTTTTAACTTTAAGAAAATCCTACCAATTATACAAAAATCCTACCAATTCATACATATTTACATTCAGGCAACAAATGATACTGTAAAGTGCCCACACAACTACATTGTCATAAGAACGCATCTTCTCTTTTCCATTTATTTCTTCCCTTTCTTTATAGGTCTCCATCATTCTTCCTAATTTTGCTCTTCTTTAATCCTGAGTCTCCAATCAGTTGATAAAGACTTATTAAGAGGCTACTACGCGTCTAACATTGTGTTAATTGCTGAGGATTCAAGGAAAACCAAAGACAGTAATCCCTGTTCTCAAGGAGCTCACAATGTAAAAGGGCAAACAATATGCAGATAATTATTTACAATCAAGTTATACATAGAATGAATTGGAAATAATCAGCCAAAGGAATGCACTAGAATTCATGGGGAAGTCAGAGAGACTTCCAGGAGAGTGGCATAATCCTATACTTGATATAACTTCCACATAAATATTGAATCAAAGCTCCCTTAACACTTATAAAATTTAGTGGTTCTCAAATAAACTATTAATTCATTTACAATATATACTTTTTACCAAAGATAGTGGAGAAACTGGCTCTGCACACTGGCTTCCCATTCTAACACCAGGCTTTGAATATCTAACTTCAGATGCTAAAAAAGGTTACATGTCTTTTTTTTTTTTTTTTTTTTTTTTGGATTCCAACAATTACAGTCAAAAGAGTGGAGATAAATTATGCCACAAGTAAATGTTTATTTCAAAGGTCAGGCTACAGAGAATAACACAGGTCATTGATTACATATTTCCCAGTATCATAAATAAAGACATATTGAAAAGGTATGTCAAAATTGCCATTTTTCTTAGGGTAATTCCCAGTAATATTATTATTCTCCAATATTTTTCCTCTGAAAAAAGTGTCTTTGCTTTCAAAAGGGACCCTTAATATTTTGATTTAAATTTTAAGCAGTCCACTAATCAAACTCTTAGTAAAGTTAGCTCAACAGGGAAAAATGTTAATAGAAACTAAAGTTAGCTTGTAAATAGCTTCATATCACAATGAAGTTCATAGTACAATATAATATCCATCTAGAGGCCTGACATTTCCCATAAGGATGTGGATATGGCATCATGCCTCCAGAACAAGTTCAGGAAAATGTGCATTAACACAATAGTTTAGTCTTACTTAAAGCCATTTGAATTAAATCTGTTTCACAAGATATATTGCAGGAAATGCTACCTGTTTCAAGGAAATCTCTCTATTCAATAATTTTTAGATTTCTCTAGAGAGTAAAGAATACTGGGAGAACAACAAGATAAATAATAATTTAAAGTCAAACCCAGATTTCTCTGATTATGACTCTCAATAAGGCAGGAAAACTGGATTTGAAGAAATTGCCCTATTCTTGTTTCTATTCCTCTTAAAGAATTTCTCAAGAGAGTGAAATTTCCATAATGGCAACACTACCCAGACAGAATAGTAAAGGTGTCAGGTACACAGCATTTACTGCAATGCACAGTAAGGGCCTTTACATTATGAGCCAACCCTACAATATTTTCATCCCTAAGCAAATAAAAAAGAAAATTATAACTCCAGTAATCTCTCTGTGGGTCAGCTGCACTTGTACCAGCTAAAGAAATCTTTCAGAGTTCTAGCAATTAAAAATTAGAGTCAGGCTTTGCAGAGATTCATGAGCACTAATGCAGAAGCCTATATAAATGTAGCCCTCTTGTTTTCTGGGGCAAGAAAACATGAAAAAAAGAGAAATAAGAAGAAATAGGGACACCTTATCCTGGAAACCAAAGCAAGCTACAGCAAAACTTCACCATTTGAAAGATGCTTAAGCTCCGTTTCCTGGTGTCCAGTCACCATTCCCATGGCTATTAGTTTAGGAACCTAGAGTTCATTATTGGAGCCTGAAAATATTCTTATTGATGTGAGAGATATAAGATTACTGTAAGTTTACAGTTTAACTGTGAGGTTCGAAATGTGAAGGACTGTAGGAGTTTGAGGAATCTACCTTTATCAAGCAGTGAGAGTCACAGGCATATGAGGCAGTTGCTAAATCATTTTTCTCACAACTGAGCAAACAAATATGTAGAGTTACATATTATAATAATAGTTGACATTTATGCAATGATTTATTGCTAGAAAGCATTTTACATACATTATCTCATTTCATCTTCCTAACAATTGTCAGTTTTTCCAAAGACTCTTTCTAGAAACCTAGGAAAGTTGGTTTACTTTGTTATTATTGGAGCACGTGAGTGGTACAGTGGATAAAGTGCCAGGCGTGGAGTTAGGAACTCATCTAAGTTCAAACTAGTCTCAGACACTTACCAGCTGTGTGACCCTGAGCAAGTAACTTAATCCTATTTGCCTCAGTTTCCTCACTTGTAAAATGAGTTGGAGAAAGAAATGGCAAACTACTTCCAGTATCTTTGCCAAGAAAATCACAAATGGGGTCAGTCAGAAAGGACAGAAACACAACAATAACAAATGAAAAACCATTTCAGAAAGTGCTTGGAATATCTTAAAGGATGTTAGAGCTTTGGTCCAAGAAGTTATTTTTTTCCACTTCTTCAGTGTGCCATGATACTTCTTTGGGTCTGCAAAGACTTAAAAAGAAAGATCTGCATTAAGATTTTTTATTTCACTTTTCTTCAGTTAATGATGCAATTGAGAAAAGAAGCCAAGTAGTTATGGATGAGAGCAAGTAATGATCAGCAATAAAGGAGGCTAAATGTTCAGCTTACTTATGTCCTTCCCTCCCTGCAATGGCACACCACCTCTAGCAACAAATGACATGCTGCAGGAAAATGTGAAAATGACTACCTTTTCACCTATGCATTTTGTATCCCCTGTAGCAAGATGAGTTGTTACAGATACAATGAAGAGACTCAAAGAAAGGCAGAATTGGAGAGGTCCTTAGAAAACATCTAACTCAATCTTCTTTTTCAGATAAGGGAGAAACATTTAAAAAACAGCAAGTGTTGAAAATAGGTGTTTTCAAATAAACTTTGGAAAATGGACAAGAAAAGCTATTAGGGCAAGTAGAAAACAAAAATAAACTGCAAAAGAAACATTATATGAACTAGAGGCACAGCAAAAACTAATGATCAAACATAAAGATTTTCCAGCCTAATGATGGCTACATTAAAAGTCTGTTTTTTACTATATAATTTTAACTTGCCTTAATTGCCCTCTCCCAAAGAAATTAAATAAAGGAAACAAAGAATAAATAAGGAAATAAGTAAGGAAAATGATATAAATGATATAAAATGGGAAACTGGAATCGATAAGGAGGAACTGGCAACTTAAAGATACCAGATGCCAGATAGAAAAGGAGAGCAGGAGCACTTGAAGAAATGTGCATCAAGCAATTGGAAAGAAAAGCAAAAGGGAGAGGAGAACAAGGAAGAAAAAGGTTGTGAAAGAAAAACTTACATGCAGTAAAGGAAAAAAAGAAATAAAAAGCAAGGAAGTGTTCCAAGTTGTCTAAGCTTAGTACATTTTAAATAAATGCTTTTATATACAATTATATTCCTCTGGCATTAAAAAAAGAAAAAAAAAGATTAGGAAGGAAATGAATGGATAGAGAAGGGAGTGGACTAATTAGAGTCAGAGTACACTCTTCTATTGTCCTCTGTCCATAGCTTAATCACAGTAGAAATAGAAATGAGGAGTAACTGGGGTTAGGAGGGAGGCAGATTAGTACATTTCCCTTTGCAGTCAAAGACCCAGAAACCACAAAGGCATATTACATCATAATCTAAAAAGACCAAATTACTATAATCTTCACCTCAAAATTGGACCGCCCTAGAGTACAAATCATAACACTCAGGAACAGTGGGAATCTATTTAAAACTAAATGTTCTTTTCAGAAGGTTAATGGGTATGATCTAATTACCTCATAGGTCTTCCAACTAGTTAACATTAGATAAATTATTTTCAATAGGAAAGATTCCTTCCAAAGGATTCGTTTCCTTACAAAAGGGTCAGACTCTTGGGGACAAAGGCTTTTTCTAAAAAGGAATGATATGTTGAATAAAAACAGAGAAAAATATACAAAACAATAGTCTAATCTTTCAGGTTGTTTAGCTTGTCATCTTTTGATTTTTCCCTCCACACCAACAATTTAACAGCAATGATCTTCCAATTTTCAAAAAGAAAAGGAAAAAAAAATTTTGAGAAATTTCCCCCTCCATTACAAGATTTTTTTCTTTACATTATACTATATAGGGATATAATGTATCCCTACATAATATAGGGATATATAAGGATATTATAATATATGGGATAAGATGTAATACTTGCACATGAATAACAGAGTTTGGTTAGAGTATAACTAGAACATGAATAACTACAACACAATTTATATAATGCTACACGAGATCCAAAATAGGAATCAAAGGTCTTCCAAAGGTAGTTACATAAGGTTAATGAAAGGAAGTGAATTTCAATAGGCAGAAGAAAAGAAGGGGAAAGAATATCACAAACATAGAAAGCATTGTAAAAATGATAAAGTATATATAGGCTTAGCAAGTAGTATGTTTGGGGACTTAAAGGAAAAGTTTATTAAAAACCAGTTAGATAGAGAATTATAAGTCTTACTCTTTCCCTTTGTGCATCTTAACAAAAATATAGAAAAGGTGTTCAAATAATGCATTGATCCAGATATTCCATAGTAAAGATACTGAATGAAGTCAGGGAGGCTTGGAAAACCTCTTACAAGCTGTGGTTAAGATGGAAAAGCACTGGATTTGAATAGAGTCAAATCAGAGGAAATAGATTTCTAAGTTCCAGTTCTTTCTGCTACTTCCTGAGTGACATTGGACAAGTTTTTTAAGTTCTCTTACCTCAATTTATTCCTCTGTGAAATGAGGGGTTAGACTAGATAGATCATGTTTTGTTTTGTTTTTTGTAATTCTAAGTTGTTCATTTTTTAAAATCCTACTAAAACCCAAAATGACTGGATCTTTCAGAGCCTCATTTTGCTTAAAAATCCTATAGTTGATGTTATATCCTATGGCTGTCCCTTAGCATCAATCCAAAGAGGCAGAGATTTTTCAAAGAGTATCATTTTCTCTACAAAACTTAACCATGCAGCTTCAAAAAGTTCAAAGCACTTGGAAAATTTAATTTCATTCAGAGTAAGCAAATATTCTGATTCCAGTTCTGTAACTCCTAGGCTTCATTAATTACTACCCATATGGGTATATCCTCTCTTCAGTGCTCTGTTTCTTCACTTATAAAATGAGAAGGTTAAATAATATGGCCTCTAGTCATACAAATCAATACAGGAATAGATATAAAAATTAGGCAATTCTTGCATGTCTTATAGACATATAAGAATCTTAATAAAGTTTTATTAGTATTATAATTACATTTGTGCAACTGGTAATGTTTTTTATAAATTTATTCTTTATTCCCCTAGAATCTATGTACTGAATTGCTTTTTATATTCTCTTTACTGCTATTATCTCAAGTGAAATAGGTGATGCATTTTAGACAAAGTTGACAAAATGATAAATTAGAATAGGTCCAAATGAAGGCAAATGGAATGTTGAGAAGACTAAACCATGCCATACTAGAATGGGCTGAAGAAATTGGGGATACTTGGTCTAGAAAATAAAAGACCAAGGAAGGAGACAATTACCTTCAAGTACCTGAAGAAGCATTAGACTTGACCTGCTTGGCACTAGAGGATCAGTGGATGGAAATTGCAGAAACATAAGCTAAGACCTAATTAAAATTAATACCTAGCATTTACATAGGCCTTTTAAAGTCTGCAAAGTACTTTACAATATTATCTCATCCTTAGAACAACCTTTGGAGGTAGGAGATAGTAATCTCCATTATGCAGATGAGACAACTAAGGCTGAGAAAAGTTAAATAAATAATTTTTCATATTGCTATTAAATATATACATAGAATTTTGACCCCCATCTCCTGAGGTCAGTACAGCACTTGATACTGTACCACTTTCTTTCCTTCCTTCCTTAGCAATAGGGTCTATCTGACTTCAGGGCCAGGCCTTTGCTCTATCAATTGAGCAATCTACCCGCTCCTCAAATAATTGTCTTAAAAATTAGAGCTATTCAAAAGTAAAATAGGATTGGAGATAGTAGGGACCATCACTTCAAGTGAAGCACTTATTGGGAATACTATAGAGAAAATTCCTGTTAAGAAAAAAGTTAGACAAATTCATATTTGGGATCTCTTATAAACTTGAGACGATGTGATTGTGAATACTATCCTATCGCATTTCCAATTAATATACATTTCCTGCCACTCTCTACAGAAAATCATTTTTTCCACTCCTTGCAATCTGTATCTTTCAACTACTTATAAACAGTTGCAAGTTCCAATTACGGTATGAAGTTGAGCTCAATAAACTTATTTATTTCATTTTTCTACCTAAGAGGTTTCAAAAACTTCAAACTCTTCCAAATTATATACATATTTATGGAACCTAGGACCTCTGTCAAGTAGTCATTCTGTGGTCTCAGTAAAGAAAAGAAAAATCACCTTTTAATTACAAAGATTTGTTATTATATCACTTTTATTATAAAGATTTGTGATTACATAGTTATTATATCACTTTTTTATTACAAAGATTTGTTATTACATTGATTTCTACTTACATATACATATATGCATTCCAATTTTAACATGGGAGTTTTTCTAAAAGATATACAATTCTTTTTAGCATCATAATAATACAGTATGTTGTTTTTTTTTTTTAAACTCAGAAATGAGCAATAAGCCCAATTCAAGACGTGACCCAAGAGACATGAAATTGTCTTGACTAACTAGTTATATGATAAGCAAGTCCTGAAGTTCTGTTTCTTTATCACAAAATGAGCTGTTGGGACTAGAACATCTCCATTCTATGATTCAACTAGTAAGTAAACTAAACTTGGATTTGCTTTTGCAATTCCAAAGCAAAAAGCCAGCCTTTGCTACCATCTAGAGGCAGAAACTTTGTTGTGCAAGCTGGAGCAAAGAAACTTCCTTGTTAAATAACTAATAATGGAAGATATAAACCAACTAGAATTAACTGTCTGTCATGTTATACATAATATATAATTAAAAAAACAAAAAAACAAATAAATGACATGGTTCTTACCTCAGGAGAGCTTATAAGTATTTAAGGAAAAACTTTTAAAAAGCAAATTAAGGAATGCAGTGTTTATAAGTTAAGATAATGTACATAAAATATTTTATAAACCATAGATAGCATACAAATATGAATCATTGTTGTTATTATTACTATTATTTTTATGCTTTGTGATTCTTTCTAGGAAGGCTCTCTAAGAGATATTTTATAGTCATAATTCTTAGGCTTTTTGGTCTTAGAACTTTTTTACACTGTTAATAATCACAGAAACCCCAAAGAGCTCTTGTTTATGTGTATTAGATATCAATACTTATTGCATCAGAAAATAAGACTAATAATTTTAAAAATATTTATCTCATTAGAAATTAAGAATAATAATTTTAAAATATTGATCATTTAAAAATAACAATTCCATGTTTTTACATAAAACAAAAAAAATTATGAAAAAACTGACATTGTTTTACATATTTTTGTAAACCTTTAATGCCTGGCTTAATAGAAGACAGAAAATTCCTTTATGTTTCTGCATTCTATCTGTTCTAATGTTCTTTTGATTGAAATATATGAAGAAAAGCTGACTTTACACAATTATATAGATGAAAAAGGTAGGAATATTTTTAGTAGGCAAATAATATCTTAGTATTCTTATGAAAAGTTTCTGACCTTGAGGACTCCCTGAAGAATCTTGGGGAAACTTCTGCAGATGATATTGAGAATTGCTCTTATAGAATCATAAGCCTTATAGCTGAGTGGGGCCTTCAGGAGTCAAATATTTAATGATCACAATATATGCTATTATCAGGTGTTAAATATTAATATTACTAATTGTTTTTACTTCCAAGAATGATGTTCTAAAAGAGAATCTTGATGACAATTCCAATAGACTTGTGATGGAAAGACCCATCTGCACCCAGAGAGAACAACAGAGACTGAACGTGGATCAAAGCATTACATTTTCATCTTTTTTGTTTGTTTGCTTGATGTTTTTTTTTTCCCTTTTGATCTGATTTTTCTTGTAAAACATGACAAATAAGGAAATATGTTTAAAAGGGTTGCACATATTTCACTTATATGAGATTGCCTGCTGTCTTAGAGAAGGAAGAGACAAGAAAGGGTGAGAGAAAAATCTGGAACACAAAGTCCTACAAAAATGAGTGCTGAAAGCTATATTTACATGTATTTGGAAAAATAAAATATTATTTTTAAAAAAAGGAGAACCTTGACAATATGAAAAATTAGGAATAAAAGGCAAAGTTATTTCCAAACACAATCCTGTATACTAAGAGGATATATCACACAACTGGAGATCTCAACTGCTTTGACAACATTTGATATGCCAACTTTCCAGGAAGAAAGTATTCATTAAGTGCCCACTGTGTCCTGCAGGTATTGTTAATGGAGCTGCTGTCATCTTCTGCTCCTCTCAGACCTATTAGATACCAATCTGTAAGGTCCCTGTGACAGTCAAATGATGTAATAACTATGTAATAACAAATCTTTGTAATAAAAAGGTGATTTTTCTTTTCTTTACTGACAGCCATGGAGTAGTCAATTAGAAATGTGGGTCTGGAGTTCAAGAGGGCCACATATTTTCAAGTTTAGAGAAAAGAAGGGAAATGACTATGTATGTTAGAGGGGACTGTAAAGAGAACAATCAGGGAAGAAAAATGTTTTTGGAACATTCATCTTAAAGAAGTTGGGAGGAAAGGAATAGAAGGATTAGGAGAAGTAAGACAATCAACTGAATCTCATGGCAATTAAGAGAAAAAAATAATTAAGATAGTCAACATAAATTGCTATGGCGAACTCTAGAAAGATGAGGGTTGGAGAAAAAAAAAGGTAATTGTTGAAAGAGGAAAGATTCAGATTGCAGGGGCAGCTATATGGCAGTGCATAGAGCAAGGTTGAAAGGACCTCAGTTCAAATCTGACTTCAGACACTTAATACTTATAAGCCGTGAGATCCTGAACCAGTCATTTAACCACAATAGTCTCACATACACACACAAAAAAAGACAAATTGCAAACTGAAGATTATTTTCCTTTTCTTATCTTATTTTCTTTTTTTTTTTTTAACATGGCTAATGAACGAATTTATTTTATATGAGTATACATACTTGTAATGGGTTTTGTTTTTCTAGCCTTCTCAGAAGGTGAGAGAGGAAAAAGAGGGAAGAGAAAGTGAGAAAATTCAGAAATCAATTTTTTTTTAAAAAAAGAAAGGAATTTCAGTCAGTGAGTAAACATTTATTAACCACCTACTGTGTGCCAGATACTGTGCTTTCTAATTTCTAAGTACAAGGGATACAAATATGAAAATAAAAAGTCAGTCCCTGCCTTCAAGGAATTTATAATCTATTTTTTTTAATTTTTATTTATACAAGTAAATATGCATGAATAATTTTTCAACACTGACCCTTGTAAAATCTTGTGTTCCAAATTTTCCCCTTCTTCCCCCAAACCCTTCCCCTAGATGGCAGGTAGTCCAATACATGTTATATATGTTAAAATATATGGAACTTATAATCTAATGGATGAAGGTGATATACAAAAGGAAGCTAAAAATAGGCATGGGGAGGAGAGGGAAAGTATCAGGACTCACTCACATAATGAAAAAATCCAGTTGGGTGAGAAACAAAGACATAGATGGCCTGGATGCCACCCTTAACTGAAAGTCTTGAGAGAAGATCTCAGTTCTTTGACTGGCTGTTTCAGAGGAAGAATATATTAGTGAGATATGAGCACCATGGCTGACTGGATCTGGTAGGATGATGAGGTTGCTGAGGGTCCAAAGGAAGAGAGAATCAGATGGGAAATAAATCAATTTCAGGAAAATGAGGGTGATGACAAGGTGAAAGCATTGGTTGTTAGTTACTGTGTGTGTTTCAAGCATTGCAAAGCAATCTTTGATCCCTATAAAAGAGGAAGTATTCTTATGAGAAGGGGCAGAAATAGGTTTGAGATTTGAGACAAAAAGTTTAGCAGTGACCAAGAGGAATGAGATGAGGAATAAATAAGGATAAAATAAAAGGAAAACCAAACAGAGAGGGACTAGCTAAGGTTAGTTTAATCTAGAGCTCAGTCACTGAAACTTCCTACTCCTTACATTGGCTATAAATCTGAGGAAAAAAAATGGACCCCAATACATTTGATCACTGGAAGACAGTTTTAAGATGTTTATTAAATCTCCATGGTTATTAAAAGGGAGGGGGGAGAAAAGGGAGACACAATGGTTGTTGCCTCCCACACCTAAAAAAAAGTTGATATACTTTTATCAATTATTATTCTAAGAGATCTACTGAGAGCAAAATATATAGAGAGACAGATATAGATATACTTTGTGTATTTGTTGAAAGAAAAGCCCCAAACTAGTATTTATGTAGGATTTTAAGTTTTGCCAAGTGATTTAAAAATATCTCATTTTATCCTTACGACCATTCTGGGAGTTAAGTATTATTATCCCAGTGTTACAGATAAGCAACAGAACCAGACAGCAATTAAGTTACTTGCCCAAGGTCACAAAGCTAGTAGATTTCTGAGGGTACATTTGAACTCACTCTAATGGACTTCAGGTCCACTGCTTTATCTAATAAACCACCCAACTGCCTATTTTTAAAAAGTGAACTGAAACAACTTAGCCCTTCTCTTTCTCAAACTCCAGTCAGTTTCCACTCTTCAACTTCTTCCCAACTGCCCATGTCTGATCTGAACCCTTATTGAATCTCTTTGTGTGTCTGTGTACCAATTAAACTATTGACTGCTTTTCCTTCTGTTTACTTCAAGATCAAGGAGGTGTACCAGCGTACAATTCCAACAAGGACTCCTAAACTGAAATCTATGGTAATCACCAAACTTCCTGCTAAGCCTCCCCCAGGGCACATCAAAAAAACTGTTCATCATCCTGACTTTGGGAAACTACATATCACAAGGACCATCAAATCGAACACTTATCTTCAAGTAGGAGGGAAAAGGTAAACCAAGCTGCTATGGCCATCACAACCCATTTTATTCAACAGAAGGCCTGGAAAACTCCAGTCACCACTCCAAGACAAGCAGGCCAAGGGCTGCCATTTTGGTGCACAGTGGAACAAGAAACCAAGAAAACTGTTCTAGTTGATGGAAGAGGGCAAAGTTCAGCTTGCTATGACAGTATATCAGCAATGTGCCACATTGTGTCTAGGACCAGCAATGTTTAAATTTTTTTTAAAGTATTTAAACATTTACAGCTATGTGGGGAAAAATAAGGCAGAAGATCCATCCAACTTCTTAGCCTCTTCATTTCCAATCCAGCTCAGGGAAAATCCTTAGGTCGTACTCTCCTAGTCCAGAACAGAAAAAAAGTAAAATCAGGTTTTCAGAATAAAGAATAAAGTACAAGCTGGCAAGAACACTAACACTTCAGTCCTTGCTAAAGCTAACTTCCCCATTTGCTAGATAGTCTTAATTTAGTTTATCCAAGTTATATGCCTTAAGTTTTTTGACTACAAATATATCTAGAAATACTGTCTTTCTATAGACCTTTACTTAGCAGTAACTTTGCTAAGGAAAAACATTAAAATGTTTCCAACTGTTATAAGAAGTTTTTATAGTAATCTCATAGGAGAGGAAAAGGTTATTTATTTTCCTCTAAATAGCAATCAGTGTATCAACAAACATTGTTATGGACTTATTGTATGCTAGCAGTTACGGAAACAGAAAAACAATAACAAAAAAGTCCCTTTCTTTCAGCACCTTACAAAAAAAAAGTAGAAAACCACATATATGTTTAAGGACCCCCATTGAAGGAAGTGGGGTATAATTTAGCTTAGAAAAAAAAAGGTCTTGGGAAAAGGAAGATTAACCATCTACAAATATTTTAAAAAGCTATTAGACAGGAATTAGATTTCTTGTTCTGGCCACAGAGGAGACCTTGGGAAAAGGGTCAAAGTTGCAGAGAGGTCAATTTCAGCTCAATTTAAGGTAAAAACTTCATAGCAATCAGAGCTATCTAATAAGGTAACAGCCTTAATTTGTGTAAATAATGAATCTGCTAAAATGATCATATGCTCTAAATTCATATTCACATACTTGAACTGAGCTAGAATCAATGACCATATTTTATATAATCAACATTCAAATAAATGTGACCACTTCAAGGGAGTCAGTTCAAATTAATTAGGATCTAGGTATACAACATGAGGTAAAAGGATTCCTCCTCTTGAGATCTCCAGGCAAAAAAGCAGATGGTGGTCCACTGTGGATGTTGGGGAGAGGTATGTGGTAATGTGCAAGTTTGAATGGATGGTGAGTTGAATGGATGATGAGTCTTCCAACTCTGTGAACACATCAGGTACTGGAAACAAAAATGCTGATAAGAGCCTCAGATTCATTTTTCTAGTGGATTTACTTGATGAATGGTGGAACAGCTTATTGCCTCTCACCAGCAATGTGCATAAGAGGCATTATTGTGGTGAACAAGCCCTGGATTTAGAGACAGAGGACCATGGTTTCAATCATGGCTCTCACCTGTCTGATCTTGAGCAAGATGTAAGCTTATATGGCTCTCGGGTATGTCTTCTGTAAAATGAAATGGGGTGAGATTAAACAATCTCCAAAATCCTTTCCATTTCTAAATCCTGTGAATCCTGTGATCCAGTTACCACCTGAAATATAGCCTCGGCCCTGCTGTTTTATCCAGAAAGGTTAAGCAGGTAAGAGAGAGAAAGAGATAGACAGAGACAGATAGAGAAAGAATAAGTAGTAAAGTTGGCAGTCTTTGGGCAGGGAGAAAGATGGTGTTTTGGTCAAAGATGATTTAAAAGTCTAGAAAAGGGAGGAGAAGAGAACCTCTGGTGAAGTGATAACAGAGTAATAAGATAATAGTGAAATGAAATAGGTATATTAAATACCAGGGCAGCTAGTTAGTGCAGTGAATAGAGTACCAGGCCTGAAGTCAAGAAGACTCATCTCCTCAAGTTGAAATCATATACTTACTATGTGACTCTGAGCAAGTCACCTAACCCTGTTTGCCTTAGTTTCCACATCTGTAAAATGAGCTGAAGAAGGAAATGATGATACCACTCTGTATCTTTGTCAAGAAAACTCCAAATGAGGTCATGAAGAGCGAGACATGACGGGAAACATTAAATCCCACTAACACACGTATAATACAGAAGTGATAATCCAGTAGGGGAGCATAAGCTATCAAGCAATCTTCAATACAAGTTTGCCATGAACCGAGAATATGTACAGTGGATTGTGAGGGATTAGTCACTTAGTTAAAACATAACATGATTTAATGCAAAATGTATTAAGAAGCAAAGGCATTATATGCAAAATAAAGGCTAGGAAAATCCATTTTATTGAGCAAGATATAATCCAAAGAGTGTCTGATGAAAAGTGTCTGAGGATTCATCTATAACAATTGAGACAGATAAAAATATAGATGCAGTACATAAAATGTGAAATAAGATATTAAAAAAAACTATCAGAAAACAAATCAATGAGAAAGTATACAATTGAAGAATATACCTAATATAACTTTTTAAAAGTATTATATAATTAAATATTTTGCATTTAAGGTTTAGGATTCACTAATCCATCAGGCTTCCCCTCCAAATCTCTCTCTCTCTCTCTCTCTCTCTCTCTCTCTCTCTCTTTCACACACACACACACACACACACACACACTCTTTAGAGTGGAGGTTTATAGAAGAATACCACAGCAAATAAGAGTCCTGGGAAACTCCAGAGTTCAAATCTCTAGACATTTCATTTGCTGTGTGGCATTAAGCAAGATATTTATTCACCTTCTCTGTGCTTCAGGCAATTCCTGAAGATCTGTCTATTAAGTCACAGATGTGCTACATCTGGGTTGGTGGAGAATATTTCTATATTACAAGTCTGCTAAACTAATGAAATTAGATTTTTCTTTATTTTTTTCCTATTCATGGGCAGTTAGGCTTACCAAAAATATATCAAGCTAACAAAGTAAAGGATAGGTCACAAGAATGAGTTAGTAGATAAAATAAATAAATAAAAATAAGTAATATAATCTAGAAAAACACCAAGTTTTTGTGTGAGTAAACAGCTAAAACAGTAAGAAGTATGAGTCCATCTTCAATTGTAAATGAAAGTCATGCCAAAACTTCTGTAATATAAAATTGTTTTCTAAACTGAGAAGAAAAATATTTTCTAAGTAATCCTGGATGCTATAAAATTTAAAAAATGCAAAAACAGAAAACATGATGTCCCAAAATTAAAACAAAGGAAGAAATTCTGCTGAACTATCTACACTTAACTGCCTAATTAAAAAATAAACCAGAAAGCAACAGTAGATTAAAGTGAATCAATATAAATCCTTTAAAAAAAAAAAAAAAATCACCACCACACACACACACACACACACCACACACACACACACACAAACCTAGAATTTCTGCACTAGACTATAGTCATTCTTAAGTTTATCTGGTCATGATTATGTGAGAAGCAACCTTCATGTAATGGAAAGAGCAGAAAATGAATCAAAAGATCTGAGTTCAAGTTCCAGCTGTTCAACTTCAATCCCTTCACTTCAGAACCTCAGTCTCCTCATCTATAAAATGATAGTAAAGTTTGCAAGTCCTAACTCACAGGACTGTTGAGAGCATGAAACCTGATATGCTATGTAAAGTGTTTTAATAAGAGTAATTTACAATATGTATTATGACATTATGATTTTCAAAAATTTACCCTATTCAAACTTTTTAAATAAAGGTTTTGTCTTTTACTGGGATGTTATCAATGTAACTGAAATGACCAATGATGACAAATTTGCTTATCAGAGGCAAGTTAGATTTAAGTTTAAAACAAAGTAATTACTGAATTCTTTCAAAGTATTCTGTCTTACTCAGAAATACTCTGAATCAATAGCTTAGGCAGACAAGCTGAGGAGGATTTATAGCTCCTTTAAAAAAGACATTGTTTATTAGCAGTTTAATAACATGGTTAATGATAAAGCTAGCAAAACATCAAGCAGTTGTAGTCTAATGTTGTAGGTATACTTGGTTTAAATTCTGTTTTTATGGGGGGAACAGGACATTTAATAAAGCATTAGAAAATTTGCAGTGGTTTAAAAAACAGCTACACTGATGTAATGGAGAGTTTACTTTTTTTTTTTTTTAATCTAGAAAGGTATAGGGCTTTAAAGATTATCAAGAGGCATTTTATCAACTTATATAAAAAATAACATTTATCATAAACTTAGCAAGTATTACTAATGATATATTTAAACTAGTTTTTTTTAAAGTGCTTTAAAGATTAATTTCATTATAGGTTCATTATATACTTTTTATTTTCAGTTCTACTTAAAAAAAAATTTTAACCATGAAATCTAAAAATAAGAAGAGAATAAAGATTGACCCGTCCTTTTCTTTTCATGCCTTTTTGTCTCCTCCACCCTGAATCAGTCCCTGGAAATCAGGGTCCCACTAATTGTCAAAATATCTTCTCTCCTCCCTCTTTCCCCTTCATTGCTCTATGTTCTCATTTGTGTACTACCCAAGATCTTAATTAAAAACAAAATATAAAACCCTCTTTTTCTCTTCTATTTAATTTCCTTCTAATTTTTGTTCATCCTTTCCAAAATTCATTGTAGAGAAATTTTAAAAATAAAATTAAAAACTAATAACATACTTTTGTCTTTTCTCTTTTTTTAAACTTCTGTCATTAAAAGCATGCATCTTTATTGGTTTCAATAAATTTGTAATATATAGCCATTTTCACAAATATATATCTATATCTAAGAAAGCAAATTCTATAAAGGCATAGAGTACTTTTTCACTTATTTGGAAGCATCATAGGATCAGACTGGCAGTAAATGTTCAGTGAATGTTTCTGAAAATAAAGTTTGCTGTAGTTCTACTCTTGGATATCAGTCTATTGAAACATTTTAAATCTGAATTTGCATTTTATATTCCTATACAACATTTCAAAGAATATAAAAACTGCATATAATAAAGCCAAAGTCCAGAATAACACTGAATTCTCTCACTTGTAACTGAAGTTGTTCAAGTTTAAAGAAAATGAACCAAAATAGCCCACATCTGATACATCTCCCGAGGGATTGGAGACAACTGAAAAAAATACAATTTGAAGAAGACAGTTGGTCTCCTCAATGATTCCTGATATTAAAAAGAAAGTAGGAAAAATTACATATTAGGCATCTTTCAACAGTATCATGTAAGGAAATATGGTGATCCCAGATGACAATATCTTCAACTACAAAAATTAATTTTCTTTCTTTTCTTTTTCTTTGCTGAGGCAATTCTTTGCTGAGAAGTGACTTGCCCAGGATCACACAGCTAGGAAGTATTAAGTGTCTTGAGACCACATTTGAACTCAGGTCCTCCTGACTTCAGGACTGGTGAACCCACTATGTCACCTAGCTGTCCCCCAAAATTAATTCTTTTACAGAGCAGAAACCCCAAATCCTTGGGAAACAAAAATTTTTTTCTATCAAAGCATCACTTAAAACATTAAATCCAAATACAGTTAGAGTAGAACTTAACTAGGTGTTTTATTTTTCAAGGAGTATTTCAGTTGGCATTACACAAAAAGAAAGGGAATAGTGCCAAATCATTTGCATGGCCAAACCACAGAATTTCTGCAATTTAAGGGGTTCGGCTGAAAAAACACTGTTTACAATTCGGGAAACATATAAATCACTGCTAGCAAGGTCGATGTTTTGCGTGATCAAACCACAGAATGTCTGCAACTTAAGGTGTTCTACTATATGCTTAAGATTTGAGAAGCATATTATCACTGCTAATTAGGTCCAATTTTAAAAATAGAAACAACTCAATTTAACATATTTATTATTGCCTCCAAAATATATTTACTAACTTTTAAAGCCTTACATAATCTGGCCCCTTTCTATTTTTCCAATATTTTTATACCTTTATTCCCTTCTCTTTATAATCTGCATCCAATATCAATGGTTGTCTTCTGACAACATTTTCACTATCTGTCCCCCATGCCTAGAACCTTCTTCCTCCTACAGTTACCTTTACTGTATTTCTTCCCTCATTAGAGTGTAAATTTCTTGTGCTTTTATGGGTATCACTATTGCTTAGAATATAATCAGCTCTTAAATGCTTGCTAACTAGGACTTCAAAGTCAAAAAATCCTGTGTTCAAAACTTACTTCTAACCAGAGTTGGGTTTCTATCTACAAATTATTTAATAGTTTTACAATACAAATCTATAAAAATGGTCATTAAAATTGTAGTAACTCATGTCACATCACAGGATCATATATTGAGTTAGAACTAGAAGGGATTCAGAGATCAAATCCAATGGCCTTTTCTCAATCCTCATTCTCCTTGACCTTTCTGAAGCTTTTGACACTGTGGATGACACTCGTTTTCCTGGCTACTTTCCAGGATTTTGCCACTATTTCCTGGCTCTCCTCCTATCTCTCTGAGTTTCTCAGTTTCCTTCACTGATTTGCACCTATAATGCCCTCTAACTTTAGCATTCTTCCTGGGCCCTCTTTAAAAAAAAAAAAAAAATTAAAGCTTTTAATTTTCAAAACATATGCGTAGTTTTCAACATTCACCCTTATAAAACTTTGCACTCCAAATTTTCTTCTTGCTCTTTTTCTTCCTAGATGGCAAGTAATCCATTATATATTAAACGGCTGCAATTCTTATATTTCCACAATTATCATGCTTGTGCTGGGCCCTCTTTTCTTTTCTGTCTATTCTGTTTCACTTCATGATCTCATTAGATTTAATGATTTTAATCACTCTATGCTGATGATTCCCAAATTTATTTCTCTTACCTCAACTTTTCTGCTGACCTCCAATCTCCCATCTCCAACTGCCTTTCAGATGTTTCAAATTCTATGTCTAATAGAAATGTTTAACTCGCCAAAGCAGAATTCATTATTACTTCACATTCCCTTTCTGTATTATCATAGATCCCCTGAGATCCCCTCAGGCTCTAAACCCTAGGCCGTTACCTTTGACTCCTCCCATCTCTCAGCCCCCGGACCCAGATCACTCCACTCCTTCCTCCATTCAGCCACCAAAGTGACTTACTTTCCTAAAGCAAAAGGATATGTTACTCACACACACACACTCAATAAACTCCAGGGGCTTCCTACTACCTCCAGGAACAAATGCAAAATGCTTAATTTGGCATTCAAAGTTCTTTGCACCTAGCCCTTTCCCATTCTTCCAGTCTTCTTACACCCCAGGAGCACAAGTTTCCTGGCTCTTCATGAACAAGAGATACTCCTCTCCAGTTTCCAGGCATTTTCTCTGATAGTCCCCCATGAATGAATGTTTTCCCTCCTCCATTCTGACAACTGATCACATTCCTTTAAGTCCCAACTAAAATCCCATCTTCCATTGGAAACTTCCCTGATCCCTCTTAATTTCAGTTCCTTCCCTCTGTTCATTACTTCCTATTTATTCTGTATATAGCTTGTTTTCTATATATAGCTACATGCATACATACAATGTATGTAGAGACAGAGAGTTCTGTATTTGTATATACTTTTGTTCATTGTCTCCCCCATTAGATTGTGAGGTCCTAGTATCTCCAGTGGTTAGCATTGTGCCTGAATCATAGTGGATACTTAATAAATGTTAACTGATTAATATAGTTCCAATATCTCATTTTAAACATGAGGCATATAAAGGTTAAGATTTTGTCAGAAGTCTCAGGGGAATCAGTTGAGATTTGAAGCCAAGTCCTTTGATTTTTGATTCAAAAGTCAAAGGATTTGTTTTCTCCCTCCTCCTTCCCCCCTTCCCCCCCACAGGCTGCAGCACAGGGTTTGGAGTAAGAAAGCACTTTGTAAAAATTAAAGCATATGCAAATGTTTTTATTATTGCTGCATATCACTTATTAGGAAATCACCACTTTGTACTAGCTTGAAAAAACAAGACTAGTCTGCTGGTCTTGTCAATGAGTCAAAACAGTTTTGTTGTAATGAGAACAGTATTGGATTTGGAGTCAGGCAGGGCAGGAATCCAAAACCTCAATCTAGCACTTGGAACTACATAAACATGGGCAAATTTTGGAATATAGCTTCAGCTTCTTCCTCCCTTAAAAAAAAAAAAAAGATAATAAAACTCGAAACACCTAACTCATATGGCTAAGAGGGTCAAATAATAAATGAAGCTTGGTAGACAGCAAAGTACTACGTCATTATCAGCTGCCATTATAAAGCATTTTTTTAAATGATGCCATATAATTTTATTTTAAGATCACAGGATCATCCCATCATAGATTTAGAGCAGGGTAAGAGGCTTTGAATCCAAATCCCACATTTTAAAAAATGAGAAAACTGAAGCAGGAAGAGACTGCTTATTGGATAATACCCAATATTTACATAGCATTTTATGCGTTTGCAAAGTCCTTTATGTGTCCTATTTAGAAAACATCGAATGTTTGCAAACTTTAAGTCTCTATATAAATTCTATCTATTATTATTATTATCTCCTTCGATAGCTGCTCTAATTATCTTCATTTTGTAGAGCACAAAACTAATAAGGGAAGTCAAAGGTCAGAGGCTAGGATCTGAGCTTCACATCTTTACTTCAAATCCAATACCCTACTCATTATACCACACTGCCTCAAAAGCACGTACAGATGCCAGAGATTCTTGCTATCTCTAACTGTCTTGATTTATCCTGCACTTGTGCCCCGGTCAAAGAAGTAACCTTAAGAACGACTAAAGTGCACGTGACAGGTACATCTTCCTTTTATCCCACTTGCTAGCGAGTCCAAAAAAACTGAAGAAAAAAAAAAAAAAAAAAACATAACCCGTGCTCAAAGGAGCGAACTAGCTACCAGGAGGAGTTATATGGTATAGTTCATTTACGGAACTGTCTCCACACATTAAACATTAGCTTCCAAATTCCATAAGTACCACAGGGATAAAGGACATCTGCAAATTATCTCCAGCTCCAGGACCATCATTGGAGTGAGAGATGTGTAAACATCATCAGCACCTCCAAGCTCCAGGAGCATCCCTGGGATACAGTTCTGTAAACACCAGTACCACCTGAATTAGTGGGGAAGGAGCAAGTCCAGCCAACAGACGAGGCTTCTTCCTTTATCTATATGTCAACATTGGGAAAAGGGACCTGTCAGGAATGTACCTTCACACCAGAAAAATCAATCTAATCAATACACCTTCATTAAATGTCTGCTATGTGCCAGAGACGCGGGAGTAGCAAAAAGGCAGCAAAAGAGAGTTCCTGCCCTCAAGGGGCTTACAAGAGAGAGCTAAAAGGCACGTGCACGTGTCGTCTGCGTTTTCCAAGCAAAGGCGAAGAGAAGAGCCCGACAGAAGGAACAGAAGTGAAGCCGGGAGAGAAGCTCTTGAAGCGAGTGGGTACCTGCGCTGCTGCCGCCGCCGGCTCCTACCCCATCCGATTTCCACCACTCGTCTCCCAGGTCGTCAGCCATCCCGGCTCCAGGAAGTGAACACCGCAGCTGAGGACGCTTAGAGTGCAATCGCTGTCCTAATACCGGAATC